>NC_133725.1:15568624-16168624 GCF_048934315.1 Petromyzon marinus | reverse complement strand
ACTCTGGAAGTAAACGTCGCAGACCCATCAAGGTGGTACTCGTACTGCTCGCCTCATCGAGAGGAATCCAAATATATGAGTTGTTAAGCTATGGTATATGAAATGGACGAGCGACCAATAAAACAGCATGTATTATGGGGTTGAATGCTTTTTGCTATTCACAAAATAAAACAAAAGCAGTCATGCAAATATCTGAATTTTCACAGCACAGCAAAATCAGTTGCACCATTCAATTCCGCTCGTCCAGACGGGTAGAATTCAATCACATTTATTCGATGCGACGTTTCTTATGGGATTTAATAAGCGACACCATTTTGACCCCAAACCGAGAGGATTCTGGGATGTTTGTGGTTTTTTGGTAATAACTCTGGAAGGAAACGTCGCAAACCCATCAAGGTGGTACTCGTACTGCTCGCCTCATCGAGAGGAATCCAAATATATGAGTGTTTCAGCTATGGGATATGAAATGGATGAGCGACCAATAAAACAGCATGTATTATGGGGTTGAATGCTTTTTGTTATTCACAAAATAAAACAAAAGCAGTCATGTAAATATCTGAATTTTCACAGCACAGCAAAATCAGTTGCACCATTCAATTCCGCTCGTCCAGACGGGGATAATTCAATCACATTTATTCGATGCGACGTTTCTTATGGGATTTAATAAGCGACAACATTTTGACCCCAAACCGAGAGGATTCTGGGATGTTTGTGGTTTTTTGGTAATAACTCTGGAAGTGAACGTCGCAGACCCATCAAGGTGGTACTCGTACTGCTCGCCTCATCGAGAGGAATCCATATATATGAGTTGTTAAGCTATGGGATATGAAATGGACGAGCGACCAATGAAACAACATGTATTATGGGGTTGAATGCTTTTTGCTATTCACAAAATAAAACAAAAGCAGTCATGCAAATATCTGAATTTTCACAGCACAGCAAAATCAGTTGCACCATTCAATTCCGCTCGTCCAGACGGGGAGAATTCAATCACATTTATTCGATGCGACGTTTCTTATGGGATTTAATAAGCGACACCATTTTGACCCCAAACCGAGAGGATTCTGGGATGTTTGTGGTTTTTTGGTAATAACTCTGGAAGGAAACGTCGCAAACCCATCAAGGTGGTACTCGTACTGCTCGCCTCATCGAGAGGAATCCAAATATATGAGTGTTTCAGCTATGGGATATGAAATGGATGAGCGACCAATAAAACAGCATGTATTATGGGGTTGAATGCTTTTTGTTATTCACAAAATAAAACAAAAGCAGTCATGTAAATATCTGAATTTTCACAGCACAGCAAAATCAGTTGCACCATTCAATTCCGCTCGTCCAGACGGGGATAATTCAATCACATTTATTCGATGCGACGTTTCTTATGGGATTTAATAAGCGACAACATTTTGACCCCAAACCGAGAGGATTCTGGGATGTTTGTGGTTTTTTGGTAATAACTCTGGAAGTGAACGTCGCAGACCCATCAAGGTGGTACTCGTACTGCTCGCCTCATCGAGAGGAATCCATATATATGAGTTGTTAAGCTATGGGATATGAAATGGACGAGCGACCAATAAAACAACATGTATTATGGGGTTGAATGCTTTTTGCTATTCACAAAATAAAACAAAAGCAGTCATGCAAATATCTGAATTTTCACAGCACAGCAAAATCAGTTGCACCATTCAATTCCGCTCGTCCAGACGGGGAGAATTGAATCACATTCATTCGATGCGACGTTTCTTATGGGATTTAATGAGCGACAACATTTTGACCCCAAACCGAGAGGATTCTGGGATGTTTGTGTTTTTTTGGTAATAACTCTGGAAGGAAACGTCGCAGACCCATCAAGGTGGTACTCGTACTGCTCGCCTCGTCGAGAGGAATCCAAATATATGAATGGTTAAGCTATGGGATTTGAAATGGACTAGCGACCAATAAAACAGCATGTATTATGGGGTTGAATGCTTTTTGTTATTCACAAAATAAAACAAATGCAGTCATGCAAATATTTGAATTTTCACAGCACAGCAAAATCAGTTGCACCATTCAATTCCGCTCGTCCAGACGGGGAGAATTCAATCACATTCATTCGATGCGACGTTTCTTATGGGATTTAATAAGCGACAACATTTTGACCCCAAACCGAGAGGATTCTGGGATGTTTGTGGTTTTTTGGTAATAACTCTGGAAGGAAACGTCGCAGACCCATCATGGTGGTACTCGTACTGCTCGACTCGTCGAGAGGAATCCAAATATATGAGTGGTTAAGCTATGGGATATGAAATGGACGAGCGACCAATAAAACAACATGTATTATGGGGTTGAATGCGTTTTGCTATTCACAAAATAAAACAAAAGCAGTCATGCAAATATCTGATTTAACACAGCACAGCAAAATCAGTTGCACCATTCAATTCCGCTCGTCCAGACGGGGAGAATTCAATCACATTCATTCGATGCCACCTTTCTTATGGGATTTAATAAGCGACAACATTTTGACCTCAAACCGAGAGGATTCTGGGATGTTTGTGGTTTTTTGGTAATAACTCTGGAATGAAACGTCGCAGACCCATCAAGGTGGTTCTCCTACTGCTCGCCTCGTCGAGAGGAATCCAAATATATGAATGGTTAAGCTATGGGATATGAAATGGACGAGCGACCAATAAAAAAAGCATGTATTATGGGGTTGAATGCTTTTTGCTATTCACAAAATAAAACAAAAGCAGTCATGCAAATATCTGAATTTTCAAAGCACAGCAAAATCAGTTACACCATTCAATTCCGCTCGTCCAGACGGGGAGAATTCAATCACATTCATTCGATGCGACGTTTCTTATGGGATTTAATAAGCGACAACATTTTGACCCCAAACCGAGAGGATTCTGGGATGTTTGTGGTTTTTTGGTAATAACTCTGGAAGGAAACGTCGCAGACCCATCATGTTGGTACTCGTACTGCTCGCCTCGTCGAGCGGAATCCAAATATATGAGTGGTTCAGCTATGGGATATGAAATGGACGAGCGACCAATAAAACAACATGTATTATGGGGTTGAATGCTTTTTGCTATTCATAACTCTGGAAGGAAACGTCGCAGACCCATCATGTTGGTACTCGTACTGCTCGCCTCGTCGAGCGGAATCCAAATATATGAGTGGTTCAGCTATGGGATATGAAATGGACGAGCGACCAATAAAACAACATGTATTATGGTGTTGAATGCTTTTTGCTATTCACAAAAAAAAACAAAAGCAGTCATGCAAATATCTGAATTTTCACAGCACAGCAAAATCAGTTGCACCATTCAATTCCGCTCGTCCAGACGGGGAGAATTCAATCACATTCATTCGATGCGACGTTTCTTATGGGATTTAATAAGCGACAACATTTTGACCCCAAACCGAGAGGATTCTGGGATGTTTGTGGTTTTTTGGTAATAACTCTGGAAGGAAACGTCGCAGACCCATCATGTTGGTACTCGTACTGCTCGCTTCGTCGAGAGGAATCCAAATATATGAGTTGTTAAGCTATGGTATATGAAATGGACGAGCGACCAATAAAACAGCATGTATTATGGGGTTGAATGCTTTTTGCTATTCACAAAATAAAACAAAAGCAGTCATGCAAATATCTGAATTTTCACAGCACAGCAAAATCAGTTGCACCATTCAATTCCGCTCGTCCAGACGGGTAGAATTCAATCACATTTATTCGATGCGACGTTTCTTATGGGATTTAATAAGCGACAACATTTTTACCTCAAACCGAGAGGATTCTGGGATGTTTGTGGTTTTTTGGTAATTATTCTGGAATGAAACGTCGCAGACCCATCATGGTGGTTCTCCTACTGCTCGCCTCGTCGAGAGGAATCCAAATATATGAATGGTTAAGCTATGGGATATGAAATGGACGAGTGACCAATAAAAAAGCATGTATTATGGGGTTGAATGCTTTTTGCTATTCACAAAATAAAACAAAAGCAGTCATGCAAATATCTGAATTTTCACAGCACAGCAAAATCAGTTGCACCATTCAATTCCGCTCGTCCAGACGGAGAGAATTCAATCACATTCATTCGATGCGACGTTTATTATGGGATTTAATAAGCGACAACATTTTGACCCCAAACCGAGAGTATTCTGGGATGTTTGTGGTTTTTTGGTAATAACTCTGGAAGGAAACGTCGCAGACCCATCATGTTGGTACTCGTACTGCTCGCCTCGTCGAGCGGAATCCAAATATATGAGTGGTTCAGCTATGGGATATGAAATGGACGAGCGACCAATAAAACAACATGTATTATGGGGTTGAATGCTTTTTGCTATTCACAAAATAAAACAAAAGCAGTCATGCAAATATCTGAATTTTCACAGCACAGCAAAATCAGTTGCACCATTTAATTCCGCTCGTCCAGACGGGGAGAATTCAATCACATTCATTCGATGCGACGTTTCTTATGGGATTTAATAAGCGACAACCTTTTGACCCCAAACCGAGAGGATTCTGGGATGTTTGTGGTTTTTTGGTAATAACTCTGGAAGGAAACGTCGCAGACCCATCATGTTGGTACTCGTACTGCTCGCCTCGTCGAGCGGAATCCAAATATATGAGTGGTTCAGCTATTGGATATGAAATGGACGAGCGACCAATAAAACAACATGTATTATGGGGTTGAATGCTTTTTGCTATTCACAAAATAAAACAAAAGCAGTCATGCAAATATCTGAATTTTCACAGCACAGCAAAATCAGTTGCACCATTCAATTCCGCTCGTCCAGACGGGTAGAATTCAATCACATTTATTCGATGCGACGTTTCTTATGGGATTTAATAAGCGACAACATTTTTACCTCAAACCGAGAGGATTCTGGGATGTTTGTGGTTTTTTGGTAATAATTCTGGAATGAAACGTCGCAGACCCATCATGGTGGTTCTCCTACTGCTCGCCTCGTCGAGAGGAATCCAAATATATGAATGGTTAAGCTATGGGATATGAAATGGACGAGTGACCAATAAAAAAGCATGTATTATGGGGTTGAATGCTTTTTGCTATTCACAAAATAAAACAAAAGCAGTCATGCAAATATCTGAATTTTCACAGCACAGCAAAATCAGTTGCACCATTCAATTCCGCTCGTCCAGACGGAGAGAATTCAATCACATTCATTCGATGCGACGTTTATTATGGGATTTAATAAGCGACAACATTTTGACCCCAAACCGAGAGTATCCTTTGATGTTTGTGGTTTTTTGGTAATAACTCTGGAAGGAAACGTCGCAGACCCATCATGTTGGTACTCGTACTGCTCGCCTCGTCGAGCGGAATCCAAATATATGAGTGGTTCAGCTATTGGATATGAAATGGACGAGCGACCAATAAAACAACATGTATTATGGGGTTGAATGCTTTTTGCTATTCACAAAATAAAACAAAAGCAGTCATGCAAATATATGAATTTTCACAGCACAGCAAAATCAGTTGCACCATTCAATTCCGCTCGTCCAGACGGGGAGAATTCAATCACATTCATTCGATGCGACGTTTCTTATGGGATTTAATGAGCGACAACATTTTGACCCCAAATCGAGAGGATTCTGGGATGTTTGTGATTTTTTGGTAATAACTCTGGAAGGAAACGTCGCAGACCCATCAAGGTAGTACTCATACTGCTCGCTTCGTCGAGAGGAATCCAAATATAACAATGGTTAATCTATGGGATATGAAATGGACGAGCGACCAATAAAACAGCATGTATTATGGGGTTGAATGCTTTTTGCTATTCACAAAATAAAACAAAAGCAGTCATGCAAATATCTGAATTTTCACAGCACAGCAAAATCAGTTGCACCATTCAATTCCGCTCGTCCAGACGGGGAGAATTCAATCACATTCATTCGATGCCACCTTTCTTATGGGATTTAATAAGCGACAACATTTTTACCTCAAACCGAGAGGATTCTGGGATGTTTGTGGTTTTTTGGTAATAACTCTGGAATGAAACGTCGCAGACCCATCAAGGTGGTTCTCCTACTGCTCGCCTCGTCAAGAGGATCCAAATATATGAATGGTTAAGCTATGGGATATGAAATGGACGAGTGACCAATAAAAAAGCATGTATTATGGGGTTGAATGCTTTTTGCTATTCACAAAATAAAACAAAAGCAGTCATGCAAATATCTGAATTTTCACAGCACAGCAAAATCAGTTGCACCATTCAATTCCGCTCGTCCAGACGGGGAGAATTCAATCACATTCATTCGATGCGACGTTTCTTATGGGATTTAATAAGCGACAACATTTTGACCCCAAACCGAGAGGATTCTGGGATGTTTGTGGTTTTTTGGTAATAACTCTGGAAGGAAACGTCGCAGACCCATCATGTTGGTACTCCTACTGCTCGCCTCGTCGAGCGGAATCCAAATATATGAGTGGTTCAGCTATGGGATATGAAATGGACGAGCGACCAATAAAACAACATGTATTATGGGGTTGAATGCTTTTTGCTATTCACAAAATAAAACAAAAGCAGTCATGCAAATATCTGAATTTTCACAGCACAGCAAAATCAGTTGCACCATTCAATTCCGCTCGTCCAGATGGGGAGAATTCAATCACATTCATTCGATGCGACGTTTCTTATGGGATTTAATGAGCGACAACATTTTGACCCCAAATCGAGAGGATTCTGGGATGTTTGTGATTTTTTGGTAATAACTCTGGAAGGAAACGTCGCAGACCCATCAAGGTGGTACTCGTACTGCTCGCTTCGTCGAGAGGAATCCAAATATAACAATGGTTAATCTATGGGATATGAAATGGACGAGCGACCAATAATACAGCATGTATTATGGGGTTGAATGCTTTTTGCTATTCACAAAATAAAACAAAAGCAGTCATGCAAATATCTGAATTTTCACAGCACAGCAAAATCAGTTGCACCATTCAATTCCGCTCGTCCAGACGGGGAGAATTCAATCACATTCATTCGATGCCACCTTTCTTATGGGATTTAATAAGCGACAACATTTTGACCTCAAACCGAGAGGATTCTGGGATGTTTGTGGTTTTTTGGTAATAACTCTGGAAGGTAACGTCGCAGACCCATCAAGGTGGTACTCGAACTGCTCGCCTCGTCGAAATGAATCCAAATATATGAATGGTTAATCTATGGGATATTAAATGGACGAGCGACCAATAAAACAACATGTATTATGGGGTTGAATGCTTTTTGCTATTCACAAAATAAAACAAAAGCAGTCATGCAAATATCTGAATTTTCACAGCACAGCAAAATCAGTTGCACCATTCAATTCCGCTCGTCCAGACGGGGAGAATTCAATCACATTCATTAGATGCGACGTTTCTCATGGGATTTAATGAGCGACAACATTTTGACCCCAAACCGAGAGGATTCTGGGATGTTTGTGGTTTTTGCTGTCTGAAAGCCACTGTAAGCGTGAACAATCAATTAAGAATTGTAAGCCATCTGGCTTCCATGAGAGATTCGTTCATGAGGCTATCCACATATACAAGCACAGAGACAATTTCAACCGAGAAGATGGATTCTATCTTAGCAATCATTGGAAAGATTTGATAAACCATTTCAGTTCTTAATTGATTGTTAACGCTTACAGTGGCTTTCAGACAGCATACATTATAAAAAATTTCGTCTCCCCCCTCCTCTTTTCAGAATATAGATGGACTAGTCCTGGGTAAACTGCCAAATCGCTGCGCGTGGCGCTAACGTTTTTTATAGATAAATAAATGCGCCGTTTAAAAATAAATTTATGCAAACCAACACACCTGAAGATGACCGTTTGAGTTATGGTCGAAACGTCGTGAGAATTTTTTTATTGTTCTATATATATTTTATTATTTTGTTGTTCTCTTCAACGTGACTTTACCAAAAAAACTAAGAATATGTTATGTCATTGTCACGTCACGTGATGTGATGTCACATTGCTGGTGCGCTCTAACATTATTTCAATGCAATTACAATTGACTGTATACCATTAAAACTGATAATTTGATGTTATAATATAGTACAATGACAGGTGTACATTTAATGTTGATTATTATCACATAAAATGTTCAGTATTACTTGTGGGAATTTCGGCAAACTTGTCCGTAACTGTTTAAATTGACTTACTCTTGTTAAAACTGTCATGATCCTTTTTATATCTCAAAAAAATTTACAGGTTGAAATTGTGAATTCGCTTATAAAAAAATGTTTCCACATGATCAACATGCCACCATCAGAGACAACCACGACGTTTCAGTGATGTTACAATAAAAAAAAAACTGGCAAATCGCTTGACAATCTATAATACGTTGACTTTAGGCATAATTTAAACTTGATGTGGATCCATCTTCTTTGGTTCTTTCGGTAAAGTCACGTAGAATGAGAATAAAATAATAAATTGATAAAATAAAATAACACAATAATATTCTCACGACATTTCGGCCACAACACAAGCGGCCTTCATCAGGTGAAGGGGACGAGACTGTCTGGAGGACAGCGCTGGAGTGAGAAAGCCACGCTGAGATCACGACCTTTAAGCTGTGTGAGAAGAAACAAAGCGCCTTGACAAAGGAATTAGCATATAATTTAGCATTGAAATGGCTGAGTGATTAGCTTGTGACTGGTCACAGAAAAGGCTATGTTAAAGTTAAAGCATACACATCCGCAAAGGCACCCCTTGACAAAGGAATTAGCATAGAATTTAGCATTGAAATAGCTAAGTTAAAGTATACACATCCGCAGAGGCACTCCAAGACAAAAGAATTAGCATAGAATTTAGCATTGAAATAGCTGAGTGATTAGCTTGTAACTGGTCACAGAAATAGCTATGTTAAAGTCAGAGCATATACATTCACCGAGGCACCTAGTACAAATCAAACAGGAGCATTTAGCATTGAAATAACTAGGCGAATTTAGCATTGTTGAAGTTAAGGCCTACACATCTGAGCTATTCACAGTAACTGGGTATACAATACAATATATAATGAATACTATATAGTGAACCAATAAAAAATACTAAAATATAAATTACCTCAATGTTATCAATAAACTCTATATTCTCCAATCAGCTAAGCTACCAACAATTAGTCGTTATATATCACAATGCTATATGGCGAAAAATGGGTGGATACTTACCCTCAACTTTAGCAACACGGATAGCTACGAGTCCCGTTCAGACGGACGAGTTCATCCATGGTCGGAACAGAGGAGGGGGAGAGAGAGAGCTGCGAGGTGCTGTTATACTCCATGTTGTAAACCATACCATTAACCGTGGTGTGAGAGGTATTAAGAGTCAATGCCAGCGAAAGAGCTGCGGTCTGAAGGTCATCGTAAAATACAATTAATTAAGAATGGAAATGGTTTAAAACATCTTTCCAATGGTTACTAAGCCAGAATCCATCTTCTCGGTTGAAATGGTCTCTGTGCTTGTATATGTGAATGGCCTCATGAATTATTTTATTCTCATTCTACGTGACTTTACCGAAAGAACCAAAGAAGACGAATCCTTGCAGTCACGAAAGCTTTAAATTGATGTGGATCCTGAATTTCAGTCAAATAACTTTGGAGGAAATATTTCACGCGGTGTATTTCCCCTGTGGGTGTGTGTTAATGAATCTGTCAGTTTGTATGCATGATTCACGTACATGCAGCACAATAATTAACTGCTGACCATGTTGTGTTGGTTGATTTGGATGTTGCTGAGGAAAGATGGATTCCATGGAGACAATGTTTTTTTTCTTGCTCACTGTAGCCTCTTTCTGATACATTGGGGTGCACTGCATTGTGAGATGTTCGCACGGATTCTTTGTCTCGATTGAAAGACGAAACAAGTATTAAATCAAGAAACGAAACTCTGAGCAATTACCAAAAAGACAGGAAGAATTCGGGAAATATGTTTTTATGTTTGAATTTCGGTACAATGGTAATTGAAAACAACATAACATGTAAGGAGAAATCCTGTCGGGTGGCATACATAGTATTTAAAGTGTAAACCTCCGTGTATGCGAGTTTGCATATGCATGCCTGTGTGCATGTGTGAGACTTGCATATCAGTCATTCAACCCATGGCACCTGGGTCTGTCCCGTGACCTTCTGCCACAACCACTGGCCCACTCCAAGGATAAGGCCGGCGTCCTCTGGTCTCGGTAGATGCATCTATGGTCTCAATGCTGACCTTGGATGTGTTTGTCTTCTTGGTGAATTCCCCGGTGGTCCGGACAGAGGAATCTTTGAGTCCATTGTCGATCACAACCACGGGCCCACTCCAAGGATAAGGCCGGCGTCCTCTGGTCTCGGTGGATGCATCTCTAGTCTCAATGCTGACCTTGGATGTGTCCGTCTTCTTGGTGAAGTCACCGCTGGTCTGGACTGAGGAATCTCTGAGTCCATTGTCGATCACAACCACGGGCACACTCCAAGGATAAGGCCGGCGTCGTCTGGTCTCGGTAAATGCATCTCTGGTCTCAATGCTGACCTTGGATGTGTCTTTCTTCTTGGTGAATTCCCCGGTGGTCTGGACGGAGGAATCTCTGAGTCCATTGTCGATCACAACCACGGGCCCACTCCAAGGATAAGGCCGGCGTCCTCTGGTCTCGGTGGATGCATCTCTAGTCTCAATGCTGACCTTGGATGTGTCTGTCTTCTTGGTGAAGTCCCCAGTGGTCTGGACAGAGGAATCTCTGAGTCCATTGTCGATCACAACCACGGGCCCACTCCAAGGATAAGGCCGGCGTCGTCTGGTCTCGGTGGATGCATCTCTAGTCTCAATGCTGACCTTGGATGTGTCTGTCTTCTTGGTGAAGTCCCCAGTGGTCTGGACAGAGGAATCTCTGAGTCCATTGTCGATCACAACCACGGGCCCACTCCAAGGATAAGGCCGGCGTCCTCTGGTCTCGGTGGATGCATCTCTAGTCTCAATGCTGACCTTGGTTGTGTCCGTCTTCTTGGTGAAGTCCCCGCTGGTCTGGACAGAGGAATCTCTGAGTCCATTGTCGATAACAACCACGGGCCCACTCCAAGGATAAGGCCGGCGTCCTCTGGTCTCGGTGGATGCATCTCTGGTCTCAATGCTGACCTTGGATGTGTCTGTCTTCTTGGTGAAGTTCCCAGTGGTTTGGACAGAGGAATCTCTGAGTCCATTGTCGATCACAACCACGGGCGCACTCCAAGGATGAGGCCGGCGTCCTCTGGTCTCGGTGGATGCATCTGTGGTCTCCATGCAGGCCCTTATGATATCGGTCTCATGTCTGATCTTTCGGAATCTGGGTCGTCTTACTATTTTCACTTTCTTGATAATTGCTGCATATTTTGTTTTCATCACTGCCCTCTGTTGATGTTTTATGATCCACATGTGGCAGATGATGAGAATAACATGAATAGCAGACATGTCTATGGATATTTTATGAACAATGGTCCACAATAAATGTGCAGTTTTCATAATCCCGTTATATGCCATTGCATGCCCAACACCATTCCATATCTTTTTTAACAACTCAAACACTGCAGTTGCATCTTTGATGGAGGCCTCACTCATAGCAATTATCGCAGAACTGGCCATATGGCCAAAGGTTTGCAGCCAATCCAGGTACTGACTGTTGAAAAGTATGAGAAATATGTAAAAAATCAAACCAAACGTTGCCATTTTTTCAAATTCTTTACACAAGCTCCAATATTAAATCGGTCTGGTGCAAGATGCTTTGTTTCCTGTGACGAGTCGACACTGCTGACAGTTTGAGAGTGCTTCAGCTTATATAGCCTGAGAGCCGGTGTGACGTCATTGTGACGTCACAATGATGGCACAGTAACGTCTGTGACATAACTGTTATTTCATTGTCACGTCACGTGATGTGATGTCACATTGCTGGTGCGCTCTAACATTATTTCAATGCAATTACAATTGACTGTATACCATTAAAACTGATAATTTGATATTATAATATAGTACAATAACAGGTGTACATTTAATGTTGATTATTATCACATAAAATGTTCAGTATTACTTGTGGGAATTTCGGCAAACTTGTCCGTAACTGTTTAAATTGACTTACTCTTGTTAAAACTGTCATGATCCTTTTTATAATATCTCAAAAAAAATTGCAGGTTGAAATTGTGAATTCGCTTATAAAAAAATGTTTCCACATGATCAGCATGCCACCATCAGAGACAACCACGTTGTTTCAGTGATGTTACAATAAAAAAAGCCTGGCAAATCGCTTGATAATCTATAATACGTTGACTTTAGGCATAATTTAAACTTGATGTGGATCCATCTTCTTTGGTTCTTTCGGTAAAGTCACGTAGAATGAGAATAAAATAATAAATTGATAAAATAAAATAACACAATAATATTCTCACGACATTTCGGCCACAACACAAGCGGCCTTCATCAGGTGAAGGGGACGAGACTGTCTGGAGGACAGCGCTGGAGTGAGAAAGCCACGCTGAGATCACGACCTTTAAGCTGTGTGAGAAGAAACAAAGCGCCTTGACAAAGGAATTAGCATATAATTTAGCATTGAAATGGCTGAGTGATTAGCTTGTGACTGGTCACAGAAAAGGCTATGTTAAAGTTAAAGCATACACATCCGCAAAGGCACCCCTTGACAAAGGAATTAGCATAGAATTTAGCATTGAAATAGCTAAGTTAAAGTATACACATCCGCAGAGGCACTCCTTGACAAAGGAATTAGCATAGAATTTAGCATTGAAATAGCTGAGTGATTAGCTTGTAACTGGTCACAGAAATAGCTATGTTAAAGTCAGAGCATATACATTCACCGAGGCACCTAGTACAAATCAAACAGGAGAATTAAGCATTGAAATAACTAGGCGAATTTAGCATTGTTGAAGTTAAGGCCTACACATCTGAGCTATTCACAGTAACTGGGTATACAATACAATATATAATGAATACTATATAGTGAACCAATAAAAAATACTAAAATATAAATTACCTCAATGTTATCAATAAACTCTATATTCTCCAATCAGCTAAGCTACCAACAATAAGTCGTTATATATCACAATGCTATATGGCGAAAAATGGGTGGATTCTTACCCTCAACTTTAGCAACACGGATAGCTACGGGTCCCGTTCAGACGGACGAGTTCATCCATGGTCGGAACAGAGGAGGGGGAGAGAGAGAGCTGCGAGGCGCTGTTATACTCCATGTTGTAAACCATACCATTAACCGTGGTGTGAGAGGTATTAAGAGTCAATGCCAGCGAAAGAGCTGCGGTCTGAAGGTCATCGTAAAATACAATTAATTAAGAATGGAAATGGTTTAAAACATCTTTCCAATGGTTACTAAGCCAGAATCCATCTTCTCGGTTGAAATGGTCTCTGTGCTTGTATATGTGAATGGCCTCATGAATTATTTTATTCTCATTCTACGTGACTTTACCGAAAGAACCAAAGAAGACGAATCCTTGCAGTCATGAAAGCTTTAAATTGATGTGGATCCTGAAGTTCAGTCAAATAACTTTGGAGGAAATATTTCACACGGTGTATTTCCCCTGTGGGTGTGTCAATGAATCTGTCAGTTTGTATGCATGATTCACGTACATGCAGCACAATAATTAACTGCTGACCATGTTGTGTTGGTAGATTTGGATGTTGCTGAGGAAAGATGGATTCCATGGAGACAATGTTTTTTTTTTCTTGCTCACTGTAGCCTCTTTCTGATACAATGGGGTGCACTGCATTGTGAGATGTTCGCACGGATTATTTGTCTCGATTGAAAGACGAAACAAGTATTAAATCAAGAAACGAAACTCTGAGCAATTACCAAAAAGACAGGAAGAATTCGGGAAATATGTTTTTATGTTTGAATTTCGGTACAATGGTAATTGAAAACAACATAACGTGTAAGGAGAAATCCTGGCGGGTGGCATTCATAGTATTTAAAGTGTAAACCTCCGTGTATGCGAGTTTGCATATGCATGCCTGTGTGCATGTGTGAGACTTGCATATCAGTCATTCAACCCATGGCACCTGGGTCTGTCCCGTGACCTTCTGCCACAACCACTGGCACACTCCAAGGATAAGGCCGGCGTCCTCTGGTCTCGGTGGATGCATCTATGGTCTCAATGCTGACCTTGGATGTGTCTGTCTTCTTGGTGAATTCTCCGGTGGTCTGGACAGAGGAATCTCTGAGTCCATTGTCGATCACAACCACGGGCCCACTCCAAGGATAAGGCCGGCGTCCTCTGGTCTCGGTTGATGCATCTCTAGTCTCAATGTTGACCTTGGATGTGTCTGTCTTCTTGGTGAAGTCCCCAGTGGTCTGGACAGAGGAATCTCTGAGTCCATCGTCGATCACAACCACGGGCCCACTCCAAGGATAAGGCCGGCGTCCTCTGGTCTCGGTGGATGCATCTCTAGTCTCAATGCTGACCTTGGATGTGTCCGCTGTCTTCTTGGTGAAGTCCCAGGTGGTCTGGACAGAGGAATCTCTGAGTCCATTGTCGATCACAACCACGGGCCCACTCCAAGAATAAAGCCGGCGTCCTCTGGTCTCGGTGGATGCATCTCTAGTCTCAATGCTGACCTTGGATGTGTCTGTCTTCTTGGTGAAGTCCGCAGTGGTTGGACAGAGGAATCTCTGAGTCCATTGTCGATCACAACCACGGGCCCACTCCAAGGATAAGGCCGGCGTCCTCTGGTCTCGGTGGATGCATCTCTAGTCTCAATGCTGACCTTGGATGTGTCTGTCTTCTTGGTGAAGTCCCCGCTGGTCTGGACAGAGGAATCTCTGAGTCCATTGTCGATCACAACCACGGGCCCACTCCAAGGATAAGGCCGGCATCCTCTGGTCTCGGTGGATGCATCTATGGTCTCAATGCTGACCTTGGATGTGTCTGTCTTCTTGGTGAATTCCCCGGTGGTCTGGACAGAGGAATCTCTGAGTCCATTGTCGATCACAACCACGGGCCCACTCCAAGGATAAGGCCGGCGTCCTCTGGTCTCGGTGGATGCATCTCTAGTCTCAATGCTGACCTTGGATGTGTCTGTCTTCTTGGTGAAGTCCCCAGTGGTCTGGACAGAGGAATCTCTGAGTCCATCGTCGATCACAACCACGGGCCCACTCCAAGGATAAGGCCGGCGTCCTCTGGTCTCGGTGGATGCATCTCTAGTCTCAATGCTGACCTTGGATGTGTCCGCCGTCTTCTTGGTGAAGTCCCCGCTGGTCTGGACAGATGAATCTCTGAGCCCATTGTCGATCACAACCACGGGCCCACTCCAAGAATAAGGCCGGCGTCCTCTGGTCTCGGTGGATGCATCTCTAGTCTCAATGCTGACCTTGGATGTGTCTGTCTTCTTGGTGAAGTCCCCAGTGGTTTGGACAGAGGAATCTCTGAGTCCATTGTCGATCACAACCACGGGCCCACTCCAAGGATAAGGTTGGCGTCCTCTGGTCTCGGTGGATGCATCTCTAGTCTCAATGCTGACCTTGGATGTGTCCGTCTTCTTGGTGAAGTCCCCGCTGGTCTGGACAGAGGAATCTCTGAGTCCATTGTCGATCACAACCACGGGCCCACTCCAAGGATAAGGCCGGCGTCCTCTGGTCTCTGTGGATGCATCTCTGGTCTCAATGCTGACCTTGGATGTGTCCGTCGTCTTGGTGAAGTCCCCGCTGGTCTGGCCAGAGGAATCTCTGAGTCCATTGTCGATCACAACCACGGGCCCACTCCAAGGATAAGGCCGGCGTCCTCTGGTCTCGGTGGATGCATCTCTGGTCTCAATGCTGACCTTGGATGTGTCTGTCTTCTTGGTGAAGTCCCCAGTGGTTTGGACAGAGGAATCTCTGAGTCCATTGTCGATCACAACCCCGGGCCCACTCCAAGGATGAGGCCGGCGTCCTCTGGTCTCGGTGGATGCATCTGTGGTCTCCATGCAGGCCCTTATGATATCGGTCTCATGTCTGATCTTTCGGAATCTGGGTCGTCTTACTATTTTCACTTTCTTGATAATTGCTACATATTTTGTTTTCATCACTGCCCTCTGTTGATGTTTTATGATCCACATGTGGCAGATGATGAGAATAACATGAATAGCAGACATGTCTATGGATATTTTATGGACAATGGTCCACAATAAATATGCAGTTTTCATAATCCCGTTATATGCCATTGCATGCCCAACACCATTCCATATCTTTTTTAACAACTCAAACACTGCAGTTGCATCTTTGATGGAGGCCTCGCTCATAGCAATTATCGCAGAACTGGCCATATGGCCAAAGGTTTGCAGCCAATCCAGGTACTGACTGTTGAAAAGTATGAGAAATATGTAAAAAATCAAACCAAACGTTGCCATTTTTTCAAATTCTTTACACAAGCTCCAATATTAAATCGGTCTGGTGCAAGATGCTTTGTTTCCTGTGACGAGTCGACACTGCTGACAGTTTGAGAGTGCTTCAGCTTATATAGCCTGAGGGCCGGTGTGACGTCATTGTGACGTCACAATGATGGCACAGTAACGTCTGTGACATAACTGTTATGTCATTGTCACGTCACGTGATGTGATGTCACATTGCTGGTGCGCTCTAACATTATTTCAATGCAATTACAATTGACTGTATACCATTAAAACTGATAATTTGATGTTATAATATAGTACAATAACAGGTGTACATTTTATGTTGATTATTATCACGTAAAATGTTGAGTATTACTTGTGGGAATTTCGGCAAAACCTGTCCGTAACCGTTTAAATTGACTTACTCTTGTTAAAACTATCATGATCCTTTTTATAATATCTCAAAAAAATTACAGTTTGAAATTGTGAATTCGCTTATAAAAAAATGTTTCCACATGATCAGCATGCCACCATCAGAGACAACCACGTTGTTTCAGTGAGGTTACAATAAAAAAAGACTTGGCAAATCGCTTGACAATCTATAATACGTTGACTTTAGGCATAATTTAAACTTGATGTGGATCCATCTTCTTTGGTTCTTTCGGTAAAGTCACGTAGAATGAGAATAAAATAATAAATTGATAAAATAAAATAACACAATAATATTCTCACGACATTTCGGCCACAACACAAGCGGCCTTCATCAGGTGAAGGGGACGAGACTGTCTGGAGGACAGCGCTGGAGTGAGAAAGCCACGCTGAGATCACGACCTTTAAGCTGTGTGAGAAGAAACAAAGCGCCTTGACAAAGGAATTAGCATATAATTTAGCATTGAAATGGCTGAGTGATTAGCTTGTGACTGGTCACAGAAAAGGCTATGTTAAAGTTAAAGCATACACATCCGCAAAGGCACCCCTTGACAAAGGAATTAGCATAGAATTTAGCATTGAAATAGCTAAGTTAAAGTATACACATCCGCAGAGGCACTCCTTGACAAAGGAATTAGCATAGAATTTAGCATTGAAATAGCTGAGTGATTAGCTTGTAACTGGTCACAGAAATAGCTATGTTAAAGTCAGAGCATATACATTCACCGAGGCACCTAGTACAAATCAAACAGGAGAATTTAGCATTGAAATAACTAGGCGAATTTAGCATTGTTGAAGCTAAGGCCTACACATCTGAGCTATTCACAGTAACTGGGTATACAATACAATATATAATGAATACTATATAGTGAACCAATAAAAAATACTAAAATATAAATTACCTCAATGTTATCAATACACTCTATATTCTCCAATCAGCTAAGCTACCAACAATAAGTCGTTATATATCACAATGCTATATGGCGAAAAACGGGTGGATTCTTACCCTCAACTTTAGCAACACGGATAGCTACGGGTCCCGTTCAAACGGACGAGTTCATCCATGGTCGGAACAGAGGAGGGGGAGAGAGAGAGCTGCGAGGCGCTGTTATACTCCATGTTGTAAACTATACCATTAACCGTGGTGTGAGAGGTATTAAGAGTCAATGCCAGCGAAAGAGCTGCGGTCTGAAGGTCATCGTAAAATACAATTAATTAAGAATGGAAATGGTTTAAAACATCTTTCCAATGGTTACTAAGCCAGAATCCATCTTCTTGGTTGAAATGGTCTCTGTGCTTGTATATGTGAATGGCCTCATTAATTATTTTATTCTCATTCTACGTGACTTTACCGAAAGAACCAAAGAAGACGAATCCTTGCAGTCACGAAAGCTTTAAATTGATGTGGATCCTGAAGTTCAGTCAAATAACTTTGGAGGAAATATTTCACGCGGTGTATTTCCCCTGTGGGTATGTGTCAATGAATCTGTCAGTTTGTATGCATGATTCACGTACAAGCAGCACAATAATTAACTGCTGACCATGTTGTGTTGGTTGATTTGGATGTTGCTGAGGAAAGATGGATTCCATGGAGACAATGTTTTTTTTTTTCTTGCTCACTGTAGCCTCTTTCTGATACAATGGGGTGCACTGCATTGTGAGATGTTCGCACGGATTCTTTGTCTCGATTGAAAGACGAAACAAGTATTAAATCAAGAAACGAAACTCTGAGCAATTACCAAAAAGACAGGAAGAATTCGGGAAATATGTTTTAATGTTTGAATTTCGGTACAATGGTAATTGAAAACAACATAACATGTAAGGAGAAATCCTGGCGGGTGGCATACATAGTATTTAAAGTGTAAACCTCCGTGTATGCGAGTTTGCATATGCATGCCTGTGTGCATGTGTGAGACTTACATATCAGTCAGTCAACCCATGGCACCTGGGTCTGTCCCGTGACCTTCTGCCACAACCACTGGCCCACTCCAAGGATAAGGCCGGCGTCCTCTGGTCTCGGTGGATGCATCTTTAGTCTCAATGCTGACCTCGGATGTGTCTTTCTTCTTGGTGAATTCCCCGGTGGTCTGGACAGAGGAATCTCTGAGTCCATTGTCGATAACAACCACGGGCCCACTCCAAGGATAAGTCCGGCGTCCTCTGGTCTCGGTGGATGCATCTCTAGTCTCAATGCTGACCTTGGATGTGTCCGTCTTCTTGGTGAAGTCCCCGCTGGTCTGGACAGAGGAATCTCTGAGTCCATTGTCGATCACAACCACGGGCCCACTCCAAGGATAAGGCCGGCGTCCTCTGGTCTCGGTGGATGCATCTCTGGTCTCAATGCTGACCTTGGATGTGTCTGTCTTCTTGGTGAATTCCCCGGTGGTCTGGACAGAGGAATCTCTGAGTCCATTGTCGATCACAACCACGGGCCCACTCCAAGGATAAGGCCGGCGTCCTCTGGTCTCGGTGGATGCATCTCTAGTCTCAATGCTGACCTTGGATGTGTCTGTCTTCTTGGTGAAGTCCCCAGTGGTCTGGACAGTGGAATCTCTGAGTCCATTGTCGATCACAAACACGGGCCCACTCCAAGGATAAGGCCGGCGTCCTCTGGTCTCGGTGGATGCATCTCTGGTCTCAATGCTGACCTTGGATGTGTCTGTCTTCTTGGTGAATTCCCCGGTGGTCTGGACAGAGGAATCTCTGAGTCCATTGTCGATCACAACCACGGGCCCACTCCAAGGATAAGGCCGGCGTCCTCTGGTCTCGGTGGATGCATCTCTAGTCTCAATGCTGACCTTGGATGTGTCTGTCTTTATGGTGAAGTCCCCAGTGGTCTGGACAGTGGAATCTCTGAGTCCATTGTCGATCACAAACACGGGCCCACTCCAAGGATAAGGCCGGCGTCCTCTGGTCTCGGTGGATGCATCTCTGGTCTCAATGCTGACCTTGGATGTGTCTGTCTTCTTGGTGAATTCCCCGGTGGTCTGAACAGAGGAATCTCTGAGTCCATTGTCGATCACAACCACGGGCCCACTCCAAGGATAAGGCCGGCGTCCTCTGGTCTCGGTGGATGCATCTCTAGTCTCAATGCTGACCTTGGATGTGTCTGTCTTCTTGGTGAAGTCCCCGCTGGTCTGGACAGAGGAATCTCTGAGTCCATTGTCGATCACAACCACGGGCCCACTCCAAGGATAAGGCCGGCATCCTCTGGTCTCGGTGGATGCATCTATGGTCTCAATGCTGACCTTGGATGTGTCTGTCTTCTTGGTGAATTCCCCGGTGGTCTGGACAGAGGAATCTCTGAGTCCATTGTCGATCACAACCACGGGCCCACTCCAAGGATAAGGCCGGCGTCCTCTGGTCTCGGTGGATGCATCTCTAGTCTCAATGCTGACCTTGGATGTGTCTGTCTTCTTGGTGAAGTCCCCAGTGGTCTGGACAGAGGAATCTCTGAGTCCATCGTCGATCACAACCACGGGCCCACTCCAAGGATAAGGCCGGCGTCCTCTGGTCTCGGTGGATGCATCTCTAGTCTCAATGCTGACCTTGGATGTGTCCGCCGTCTTCTTGGTGAAGTCCCCGCTGGTCTGGACAGATGAATCTCTGAGCCCATTGTCGATCACAACCACGGGCCCACTCCAAGAATAAGGCCGGCGTCCTCTGGTCTCGGTGGATGCATCTCTAGTCTCAATGCTGACCTTGGATGTGTCTGTCTTCTTGGTGAAGTCCCCAGTGGTTTGGACAGAGGAATCTCTGAGTCCATTGTCGATCACAACCACGGGCCCGCTCCAAGGATAAGGTCGGCGTCCTCTGGTCTCGGTGGATGCATCTCTAGTCTCAATGCTGACCTTGGATGTGTCCGTCTTCTTGGTGAAGTCCCCGCTGGTCTGGACAGAGGAATCTCTGAGTCCATTGTCGATCACAACCACGGGCCCACTCCAAGGATAAGGCCGGCGTCCTCTGGTCTCGGTGGATGCATCTCTGGTCTCAATGCTGACCTTGGATGTGTCTGTCTTCTTGGTGAATTCCCCTGTGGTCTGGGCAGAGGAATCTCTGAGTCCATTGTCGATCACAACCACGGGCCCACTCCAAGGATAAGGCCGGCGTCCTCTGGTCTCTGTGGATGCATCTCTGGTCTCAATGCTGACCTTGGATGTGTCCGTCGTCTTGGTGAAGTCCCCGCTGGTCTGGCCAGAGGAATCTCTGAGTCCATTGTCGATCACAACCACGGGCCCACTCCAAGGATAAGGCCGGCGTCCTCTGGTCTCGGTGGATGCATCTCTGGTCTCAATGCTGACCTTGGATGTGTCTGTCTTCTTGGTGAAGTCCCCAGTGGTTTGGACAGAGGAATCTCTGAGTCCATTGTCGATCACAACCCCGGGCCCACTCCAAGGATGAGGCCGGCGTCCTCTGGTCTCGGTGGATGCATCTGTGGTCTCCATGCAGGCCCTTATGATATCGGTCTCATGTCTGATCTTTCGGAATCTGGGTCGTCTTACTATTTTCACTTTCTTGATAATTGCTACATATTTTGTTTTCATCACTGCCCTCTGTTGATGTTTTATGATCCACATGTGGCAGATGATGAGAATAACATGAATAGCAGACATGTCTATGGATATTTTATGGACAATGGTCCACAATAAATATGCAGTTTTCATAATCCCGTTATATGCCATTGCATGCCCAACACCATTCCATATCTTTTTTAACAACTCAAACACTGCAGTTGCATCTTTGATGGAGGCCTCGCTCATAGCAATTATCGCAGAACTGGCCATATGGCCAAAGGTTTGCAGCCAATCCAGGTACTGACTGTTGAAAAGTATGAGAAATATGTAAAAAATCAAACCAAACGTTGCCATTTTTTCAAATTCTTTACACAAGCTCCAATATTAAATCGGTCTGGTGCAAGATGCTTTGTTTCCTGTGACGAGTCGACACTGCTGACAGTTTGAGAGTGCTTCAGCTTATATAGCCTGAGGGCCGGTGTGACGTCATTGTGACGTCACAATGATGGCACAGTAACGTCTGTGACATAACTGTTATGTCATTGTCATGTCACGTGATGTGATGTCACACTGCTGGTGCGCTCTAACATTATTTCAATGCAATTACAATTGACTGTATACCATTAAAACTGATAATTTGATGTTATAATATAGTACAATAACAGGTGTACATTTTATGTTGATTATTATCACGTAAAATGTTGAGTATTACTTGTGGGAATTTCGGCAAACCTGTCCGTAACCGTTTAAATTGACTTACTCTTGTTAAAACTATCATGATCCTTTTTATAATATCTCAAAAAAATTACAGTTTGAAATTGTGAATTCGCTTATAAAAAAATGTTTCCACATGATCAGCATGCCACCATCAGAGACAACCACGTTGTTTCAGTGAGGTTACAATAAAAAAAGACTTGGCAAATCGCTTGACAATCTATAATACGTTGACTCTAGGCATAATTTAAACTTGATGTGGATCCATCTTCTTTGGTTCTTTCGGTAAAGTCACGTAGAATGAGAATAAAATAATAAATTGATAAAATAAAATAACACAATAATATTCTCACGACATTTCGGCCACAACACAAGCGGCCTTCATCAGGTGAAGGGGACGAGACTGTCTGGAGGACAGCGCTGGAGTGAGAAAGCCACGCTGAGATCACGACCTTTAAGCTGTGTGAGAAGAAACAAAGCGCCTTGACAAAGGAATTAGCATATAATTTAGCATTGAAATGGCTGAGTGATTAGCTTGTGACTGGTCACAGAAAAGGCTATGTTAAAGTTAAAGCATACACATCCGCAAAGGCACCCCTTGACAAAGGAATTAGCATAGAATTTAGCATTGAAATAGCTAAGTTAAAGTATACACATCCGCAGAGGCACTCCTTGACAAAGGAATTAGCATAGAATTTAGCATTGAAATAGCTGAGTGATTAGCTTGTAACTGGTCACAGAAATAGCTATGTTAAAGTCAGAGCATATACATTCACCGAGGCACCTAGTACAAATCAAACAGGAGAATTTAGCATTGAAATAACTAGGCGAATTTAGCATTGTTGAAGCTAAGGCCTACACATCTGAGCTATTCACAGTAACTGGGTATACAATACAATATATAATGAATACTATATAGTGAACCAATAAAAAATACTAAAATATAAATTACCTCAATGTTATCAATACACTCTATATTCTCCAATCAGCTAAGCTACCAACAATAAGTCGTTATATATCACAATGCTATATGGCGAAAAACGGGTGGATTCTTACCCTCAACTTTAGCAACACGGATAGCTACGGGTCCCGTTCAAACGGACGAGTTCATCCATGGTCGGAACAGAGGAGGGGGAGAGAGAGAGCTGCGAGGCGCTGTTATACTCCATGTTGTAAACTATACCATTAACCGTGGTGTGAGAGGTATTAAGAGTCAATGCCAGCGAAAGAGCTGCGGTCTGAAGGTCATCGTAAAATACAATTAATTAAGAATGGAAATGGTTTAAAACATCTTTCCAATGGTTACTAAGCCAGAATCCATCTTCTTGGTTGAAATGGTCTCTGTGCTTGTATATGTGAATGGCCTCATTAATTATTTTATTCTCATTCTACGTGACTTTACCGAAAGAACCAAAGAAGACGAATCCTTGCAGTCACGAAAGCTTTAAATTGATGTGGATCCTGAAGTTCAGTCAAATAACTTTGGAGGAAATATTTCACGCGGTGTATTTCCCCTGTGGGTATGTGTCAATGAATCTGTCAGTTTGTATGCATGATTCACGTACAAGCAGCACAATAATTAACTGCTGACCATGTTGTGTTGGTTGATTTGGATGTTGCTGAGGAAAGATGGATTCCATGGAGACAATGTTTTTTTTTTCTTGCTCACTGTAGCCTCTTTCTGATACAATGGGGTGCACTGCATTGTGAGATGTTCGCACGGATTCTTTGTCTCGATTGAAAGACGAAACAAGTATTAAATCAAGAAACGAAACTCTGAGCAATTACCAAAAAGACAGGAAGAATTCGGGAAATATGTTTTAATGTTTGAATTTCGGTACAATGGTAATTGAAAACAACATAACATGTAAGGAGAAATCCTGGCGGGTGGCATACATAGTATTTAAAGTGTAAACCTCCGTGTATGCGAGTTTGCATATGCATGCCTGTGTGCATGTGTGAGACTTACATATCAGTCAGTCAACCCATGGCACCTGGGTCTGTCCCGTGACCTTCTGCCACAACCACTGGCCCACTCCAAGGATAAGGCCGGCGTCCTCTGGTCTCGGTGGATGCATCTTTAGTCTCAATGCTGACCTCGGATGTGTCTTTCTTCTTGGTGAATTCCCCGTTGGTTTGGACAGAGGAATCTCTGAGTCCATTGTCGATAACAACCACGGGCCCACTCCAAGGATAAGTCCGGCGTCCTCTGGTCTCGGTGGATGCATCTCTAGTCTCAATGCTGACCTTGGATGTGTCCGTCTTCTTGGTGAAGTCCCCGCTGGTCTGGACAGAGGAATCTCTGAGTCCATTGTCGATCACAACCACGGGCCCACTCCAAGGATAAGGCCGGCGTCCTCTGGTCTCGGTGGATGCATCTCTGGTCTCAATGCTGACCTTGGATGTGTCTGTCTTCTTGGTGAATTCCCCGGTGGTCTGGACAGAGGAATCTCTGAGTCCATTGTCGATCACAACCACGGGCCCACTCCAAGGATAAGGCCGGCGTCCTCTGGTCTCGGTGGATGCATCTCTAGTCTCAATGCTGACCTTGGATGTGTCTGTCTTCTTGGTGAAGTCCCCAGTGGTCTGGACAGTGGAATCTCTGAGTCCATTGTCGATCACAAACACGGGCCCACTCCAAGGATAAGGCCGGCGTCCTCTGGTCTCGGTGGATGCATCTCTGGTCTCAATGCTGACCTTGGATGTGTCTGTCTTCTTGGTGAATTCCCCGGTGGTCTGGACAGAGGAATCTCTGAGTCCATTGTCGATCACAACCACGGGCCCACTCCAAGGATAAGGCCGGCGTCCTCTGGTCTCGGTGGATGCATCTCTAGTCTCAATGCTGACCTTGGATGTGTCTGTCTTTATGGTGAAGTCCCCAGTGGTCTGGACAGTGGAATCTCTGAGTCCATTGTCGATCACAAACACGGGCCCACTCCAAGGATAAGGCCGGCGTTCTCTGGTCTCGGTGGATGCATCTCTGGTCTCAATGCTGACCTTGGATGTGTCTGTCTTCTTGGTGAATTCCCCGGTGGTCTGAACAGAGGAATCTCTGAGTCCATTGTCGATCACAACCACGGGCCCACTCCAAGGATAAGGCCGGCGTCCTCTGGTCTCGGTGGATGCATCTCTAGTCTCAATGCTGACCTTGGATGTGTCTGTCTTCTTGGTGAAGTCCCCGCTGGTCTGGACAGAGGAATCTCTGAGTCCATTGTCGATCACAACCACGGGCCCACTCCAAGGATAAGGCCGGCATCCTCTGGTCTCGGTGGATGCATCTATGGTCTCAATGCTGACCTTGGATGTGTCTGTCTTCTTGGTGAATTCCCCGGTGGTCTGGACAGAGGAATCTCTGAGTCCATTGTCGATCACAACCACGGGCCCACTCCAAGGATAAGGCCGGCGTCCTCTGGTCTCGGTGGATGCATCTCTAGTCTCAATGCTGACCTTGGATGTGTCTGTCTTCTTGGTGAAGTCCCCAGTGGTCTGGACAGAGGAATCTCTGAGTCCATCGTCGATCACAACCACGGGCCCGCTCCAAGGATAAGGTCGGCGTCCTCTGGTCTCGGTGGATGCATCTCTAGTCTCAATGCTGACCTTGGATGTGTCCGTCTTCTTGGTGAAGTCCCCGCTGGTCTGGACAGAGGAATCTCTGAGTCCATTGTCGATCACAACCACGGGCCCACTCCAAGGATAAGGCCGGCGTCCTCTGGTCTCGGTGGATGCATCTCTGGTCTCAATGCTGACCTTGGATGTGTCTGTCTTCTTGGTGAATTCCCCTGTGGTCTGGGCAGAGGAATCTCTGAGTCCATTGTCGATCACAACCACGGGCCCACTCCAAGGATAAGGTCGGCGTCCTCTGGTCTCGGTGGATGCATCTCTAGTCTCAATGCTGACCTTGGATGTGTCCGTCTTCTTGGTGAAGTCCCCGCTGGTCTGGACAGAGGAATCTCTGAGTCCATTGTCGATCACAACCACGGGCCCACTCCAAGGATAAGGCCGGCGTCCTTTGGTCTCTGTGGATGCATCTCTGGTCTCAATGCTGACCTTGGATGTGTCCGTCGTCTTGGTGAAGTCCCCGCTGGTCTGGCCAGAGGAATCTCTGAGTCCATTGTCGATCACAACCACGGGCCCACTCCAAGGATAAGGCCGGCGTCCTCTGGTCTCGGTGGATGCATCTCTGGTCTCAATGCTGACCTTGGATGTGTCTGTCTTCTTGGTGAAGTCCCCAGTGGTTTGGACAGAGGAATCTCTGAGTCCATTGTCGATCACAACCCCGGGCCCACTCCAAGGATGAGGCCGGCGTCCTCTGGTCTCGGTGGATGCATCTGTGGTCTCCATGCAGGCCCTTATGATATCGGTCTCATGTCTGATCTTTCGGAATCTGGGTCGTCTTACTATTTTCACTTTCTTGATAATTGCTACATATTTTGTTTTCATCACTGCCCTCTGTTGATGTTTTATGATCCACATGTGGCAGATGATGAGAATAACATGAATAGCAGACATGTCTATGGATATTTTATGGACAATGGTCCACAATAAATATGCAGTTTTCATAATCCCGTTATATGCCATTGCATGCCCAACACCATTCCATATCTTTTTTAACAACTCAAACACTGCAGTTGCATCTTTGATGGAGGCCTCGCTCATAGCAATTATCGCAGAACTGGCCATATGGCCAAAGGTTTGCAGCCAATCCAGGTACTGACTGTTGAAAAGTATGAGAAATATGTAAAAAATCAAACCAAACGTTGCCATTTTTTCAAATTCTTTACACAAGCTCCAATATTAAATCGGTCTGGTGCAAGATGCTTTGTTTCCTGTGACGAGTCGACACTGCTGACAGTTTGAGAGTGCTTCAGCTTATATAGCCTGAGGGCCGGTGTGACGTCATTGTGACGTCACAATGATGGCACAGTAACGTCTGTGACATAACTGTTATGTCATTGTCATGTCACGTGATGTGATGTCACACTGCTGGTGCGCTCTAACATTATTTCAATGCAATTACAATTGACTGTATACCATTAAAACTGATAATTTGATGTTATAATATAGTACAATAACAGGTGTACATTTTATGTTGATTATTATCACGTAAAATGTTGAGTATTACTTGTGGGAATTTCGGCAAACCTGTCCGTAACCGTTTAAATTGACTTACTCTTGTTAAAACTATCATGATCCTTTTTATAATATCTCAAAAAAATTACAGTTTGAAATTGTGAATTCGCTTATAAAAAAATGTTTCCACATGATCAGCATGCCACCATCAGAGACAACCACGTTGTTTCAGTGAGGTTACAATAAAAAAAGACTTGGCAAATCGCTTGACAATCTATAATACGTTGACTTTAGGCATAATTTAAACTTGATGTGGATCCATCTTCTTTGGTTCTTTCGGTAAAGTCACGTAGAATGAGAATAAAATAATAAATTGATAAAATAAAATAACACAATAATATTCTCACGACATTTCGGCCACAACACAAGCGGCCTTCATCAGGTGAAGGGGACGAGACTGTCTGGAGGACAGCGCTGGAGTGAGAAAGCCACGCTGAGATCACGACCTTTAAGCTGTGTGAGAAGAAACAAAGCGCCTTGACAAAGGAATTAGCATATAATTTAGCATTGAAATGGCTGAGTGATTAGCTTGTGACTGGTCACAGAAAAGGCTATGTTAAAGTTAAAGCATACACATCCGCAAAGGCACCCCTTGACAAAGGAATTAGCATAGAATTTAGCATTGAAATAGCTAAGTTAAAGTATACACATCCGCAGAGGCACTCCTTGACAAAGGAATTAGCATAGAATTTAGCATTGAAATAGCTGAGTGATTAGCTTGTAACTGGTCACAGAAATAGCTATGTTAAAGTCAGAGCATATACATTCACCGAGGCACCTAGTACAAATCAAACAGGAGAATTTAGCATTGAAATAACTAGGCGAATTTAGCATTGTTGAAGCTAAGGCCTACACATCTGAGCTATTCACAGTAACTGGGTATACAATACAATATATAATGAATACTATATAGTGAACCAATAAAAAATACTAAAATATAAATTACCTCAATGTTATCAATACACTCTATATTCTCCAATCAGCTAAGCTACCAACAATAAGTCGTTATATATCACAATGCTATATGGCGAAAAACGGGTGGATTCTTACCCTCAACTTTAGCAACACGGATAGCTACGGGTCCCGTTCAAACGGACGAGTTCATCCATGGTCGGAACAGAGGAGGGGGAGAGAGAGAGCTGCGAGGCGCTGTTATACTCCATGTTGTAAACTATACCATTAACCGTGGTGTGAGAGGTATTAAGAGTCAATGCCAGCGAAAGAGCTGCGGTCTGAAGGTCATCGTAAAATACAATTAATTAAGAATGGAAATGGTTTAAAACATCTTTCCAATGGTTACTAAGCCAGAATCCATCTTCTTGGTTGAAATGGTCTCTGTGCTTGTATATGTGAATGGCCTCATTAATTATTTTATTCTCATTCTACGTGACTTTACCGAAAGAACCAAAGAAGACGAATCCTTGCAGTCACGAAAGCTTTAAATTGATGTGGATCCTGAAGTTCAGTCAAATAACTTTGGAGGAAATATTTCACGCGGTGTATTTCCCCTGTGGGTATGTGTCAATGAATCTGTCAGTTTGTATGCATGATTCACGTACAAGCAGCACAATAATTAACTGCTGACCATGTTGTGTTGGTTGATTTGGATGTTGCTGAGGAAAGATGGATTCCATGGAGACAATGTTTTTTTTTTCTTGCTCACTGTAGCCTCTTTCTGATACAATGGGGTGCACTGCATTGTGAGATGTTCGCACGGATTCTTTGTCTCGATTGAAAGACGAAACAAGTATTAAATCAAGAAACGAAACTCTGAGCAATTACCAAAAAGACAGGAAGAATTCGGGAAATATGTTTTAATGTTTGAATTTCGGTACAATGGTAATTGAAAACAACATAACATGTAAGGAGAAATCCTGGCGGGTGGCATACATAGTATTTAAAGTGTAAACCTCCGTGTATGCGAGTTTGCATATGCATGCCTGTGTGCATGTGTGAGACTTACATATCAGTCAGTCAACCCATGGCACCTGGGTCTGTCCCGTTACCTTCTGCCACAACCACTGGCCCACTCCAAGGATAAGGCCGGCGTCCTCTGGTCTCGGTGGATGCATCTTTAGTCTCAATGCTGACCTCGGATGTGTCTTTCTTCTTGGTGAATTCTCCGTTGGTTTGGACAGAGGAATCTCTGAGTCCATTGTCGATAACAACCACGGGCCCACTCCAAGGATAAGTCCGGCGTCCTCTGGTCTCGGTGGATGCATCTCTAGTCTCAATGCTGACCTTGGATGTGTCCGTCTTCTTGGTGAAGTCCCCGCTGGTCTGGACAGAGGAATCTCTGAGTCCATTGTCGATCACAACCACGGGCCCACTCCAAGGATAAGGCCGGCGTCCTCTGGTCTCGGTGGATGCATCTCTGGTCTCAATGCTGACCTTGGATGTGTCTGTCTTCTTGGTGAATTCCCCGGTGGTCTGGACAGAGGAATCTCTGAGTCCATTGTCGATCACAACCACGGGCCCACTCCAAGGATAAGGCCGGCGTCCTCTGGTCTCGGTGGATGCATCTCTAGTCTCAATGCTGACCTTGGATGTGTCTGTCTTCTTGGTGAAGTCCCCAGTGGTCTGGACAGTGGAATCTCTGAGTCCATTGTCGATCACAAACACGGGCCCACTCCAAGGATAAGGCCGGCGTCCTCTGGTCTCGGTGGATGCATCTCTGGTCTCAATGCTGACCTTGGATGTGTCTGTCTTCTTGGTGAATTCCCCGGTGGTCTGGACAGAGGAATCTCTGAGTCCATTGTCGATCACAACCACGGGCCCACTCCAAGGATAAGGCCGGCGTCCTCTGGTCTCGGTGGATGCATCTCTAGTCTCAATGCTGACCTTGGATGTGTCTGTCTTTATGGTGAAGTCCCCAGTGGTCTGGACAGTGGAATCTCTGAGTCCATTGTCGATCACAAACACGGGCCCACTCCAAGGATAAGGCCGGCGTCCTCTGGTCTCGGTGGATGCATCTCTGGTCTCAATGCTGACCTTGGATGTGTCTGTCTTCTTGGTGAATTCCCCGGTGGTCTGAACAGAGGAATCTCTGAGTCCATTGTCGATCACAACCACGGGCCCACTCCAAGGATAAGGCCGGCGTCCTCTGGTCTCGGTGGATGCATCTCTAGTCTCAATGCTGACCTTGGATGTGTCTGTCTTCTTGGTGAAGTCCCCGCTGGTCTGGACAGAGGAATCTCTGAGTCCATTGTCGATCACAACCACGGGCCCACTCCAAGGATAAGGCCGGCATCCTCTGGTCTCGGTGGATGCATCTATGGTCTCAATGCTGACCTTGGATGTGTCTGTCTTCTTGGTGAATTCCCCGGTGGTCTGGACAGAGGAATCTCTGAGTCCATTGTCGATCACAACCACGGGCCCACTCCAAGGATAAGGCCGGCGTCCTCTGGTCTCGGTGGATGCATCTCTAGTCTCAATGCTGACCTTGGATGTGTCTGTCTTCTTGGTGAAGTCCCCAGTGGTCTGGACAGAGGAATCTCTGAGTCCATCGTCGATCACAACCACGGGCCCACTCCAAGGATAAGGCCGGCGTCCTCTGGTCTCGGTGGATGCATCTCTAGTCTCAATGCTGACCTTGGATGTGTCCGCCGTCTTCTTGGTGAAGTCCCCGCTGGTCTGGACAGATGAATCTCTGAGCCCATTGTCGATCACAACCACGGGCCCACTCCAAGAATAAGGCCGGCGTCCTCTGGTCTCGGTGGATGCATCTCTAGTCTCAATGCTGACCTTGGATGTGTCTGTCTTCTTGGTGAAGTCCCCAGTGGTTTGGACAGAGGAATCTCTGAGTCCATTGTCGATCACAACCACGGGCCCACTCCAAGGATAAGGTCGGCGTCCTCTGGTCTCGGTGGATGCATCTCTAGTCTCAATGCTGACCTTGGATGTGTCCGTCTTCTTGGTGAAGTCCCCGCTGGTCTGGACAGAGGAATCTCTGAGTCCATTGTCGATCACAACCACGGGCCCACTCCAAGGATAAGGCCGGCGTCCTCTGGTCTCGGTGGATGCATCTCTGGTCTCAATGCTGACCTTGGATGTGTCTGTCTTCTTGGTGAATTCCCCTGTGGTCTGGGCAGAGGAATCTGTGAGCCCATTGTCGATCACAACCACGGGCCCACTCCAAGGATAAGGCCGGCGTCCTCTGGTCTCGGTGGATGCATCTCTAGTCTCAATTCTGACCTTGGATGTGTCTGTCTTCTTGGTGAAGTCCCCAGTGGTCTGGACAGAGCAATCTCTGAGTCCATTGTCGATCACAACCACGGGCCCACTCCAAGGATAAGGCCGGCGTCCTCTGGTCTCGGTGGATGCATCTCTAGTCTCAATGCTGACCTTGGATGTGTCCGTCTTCTTGGTGAAGTCCCCGCTGGTCTGGACAGAGGAATCTCTGAGTCCACTGTCGATCACAACCACGGGCCCACTCCAAGGATAAGGCCGGCGTCCTCTGGTCTCGGTGGATGCATCTCTGGTCTCAATGCTGACCTTGGATGTGTCTGTCTTTTTGGTGAAGTCCCCAGTGGTTTGGACAGAGGAATCTCTGAGTCCATTGTCGATCACAACCACGGGCCCACTCCAAGGATAAGGCCGGCGTCCTCTGGTCTCGGTGGATGCATCTCTGGTCTCAATGCTGACCTTGGATGTGTCTGTCTTCTTGGTGAAGTCCCCAGTGGTTTGGACAGAGGAATCTCTGAGTCCATTGTCGATCACAACCACGGGCCCACTCCAAGGATGAGGCCAGCGTCCTCTGGTTTCGGTGGATGCATCTGTGGTCTCCATGCCGGCCCTTATGATATCGGTCTCATGTCTGATCTTTCGGAATCTGGGTCGTCTTACTATTTTCACTTTCTTGATAATTGCTGCATATTTTGTTTTCATCACTGCCCTCTGTTGATGTTTTATGATCCACATGTGGCAGATGATGAGAATAACATGAATAGCAGACATGTCTATGGATATTTTATGGACAATGGTCCACAATAAATGTGCAGTTTTCATAATCCCGTTATATGCCATTGCATGCCCAACACCATTCCATATCTTTTTTAACAACTCAAACACTGCAGTTGCATCTTTGATGGAGGCCTCGCTCATAGCAATTATCGCAGAACTGGCCATATGGCCAAAGGTTTGCAGCCAATCCAGGTACTGACTGTTGAAAAGTATGAGAAATATGTAAAAAATCAAACCAAACGTTGCCATTTTTTCAAATTCTTTACACAAGCTCCAATATTAAATCGGTCTGGTGCAAGATGCTTTGTTTCCTTTGACGAGTCGACACTGCTGACAGTTTGAGAGTGCTTCAGCTTATATAGCCTGAGGGCCGGTGTGACGTCATTGTGACGTCACAATGATGGCACAGTAACGTCTGTGACATAACTGTTATGTCATTGTCACGTCACGTGATGTGATGTCACATTGCTGGTGCGCTCTAACATTATTTCAATGCAATTACAATTGACTGTATACCATTAAAACTGATAATTTGATGTTATAATATAGTAAAATAACAGGTGTACATTTTATGTTGATTATTATCACATAAAATGTTGAGTATTGCTTGTGGGAATTTCGGCAAACTTGTCCGTAACTGTTTAAATTGACTTACTCTTGTTAAAACTGTCATGACATTTTTATAATATCTCAAAAAAATTTACAGGTTGAAATTGTGAATTCGCTTATAAAAAAATGTTTCCACATGATCAGCATGCCACCATCAGAGACAACCACGTTGTTTCAGTGAGGTTACAATAAAAAAGCCTTGGCAAATCGCTTGACAATCTATAATACGTTGACTTTAGGCATAATTTAAACTTGATGTGGATCCATCTTCTTTGGTTCTTTCGGTAAAGTCACGTAGAATGAGAATAAAATAATAAATTGATAAAATAAAATAACACAATAATATTCTCACGACATTTCGGCCACAACACAAGCGGCCTTCATCAGGTGAAGGGGACGAGACTGTCAGGAGGACAGCGCTGGAGTGAGAAAGCCACGCTGAGATCACGACCTTTAAGCTGTGTGAGAAGAAACAAAGCGCCTTGACAAAGGAATTAGCATATAATTTAGCATTGAAATGGCTGAGTGATTAGCTTGTGACTGGTCACAGAAAAGGCTATGTTAAAGTTAAAGCATACACATCCGCAAAGGCACCCCTTGACAAAGGAATTAGCATAGAATTTAGCATTGAAATAGCTAAGTTAAAGTATACACATCCGCAGAGGCACTCCTTGACAAAGGAATTAGTATAGAATTTAGCATTGAAATAGCTGAGTGATTAGCTTGTAACTGGTCACAGAAATAGCTATGTTAAAGTCAGAGCATATACATTCACCGAGGCACCTAGTACAAATCAAACAGGAGAATTTAGCATTGAAATAACTAGGCGAATTTAGCATTGTTGAAGTTAAGGCCTACACATCTGAGCTATTCACAGTAACTGGGTATACAATACAATATATAATGAATACTATATAGTGAACCAATAAAAAATACTAAAATAAAAATTACCTCAATGTTATCAATAAACTCTATATTCTCCAATCAGCTAAGCTACCAATAATAAGTCGTTATATATCACAATGCTATATGGCGAAAAATGGGTGGATTCTTACCCTCAACTTTAGCAACACGGATAGCTACGGGTCCCGTTCAGACGGACGAGTTCATCCATGGTAGGAACAGAGGAGGGGGAGAGAGAGAGCTGCAAGGCGCTGTAATACTCCATGTTGTAAACCATACCATTAACCGTGGTGTGAGAGGTATTAAGAGTCAATGCCAGCGAAAGAGCTGCGGTCTGAAGGTCATCGTAAAATACAATTAATTAAGAATGGAAATGGTTTAAAACATCTTTCCAATGGTTACTAAGCCAGAATCCATCTTCTCGGTTGAAATGGTCTCTGTGCTTGTATATGTGAATGGCCTCATGAATTATTTTATTCTCATTCTACGTAACTTTACCGAAAGAACCAAAGAAGACGAATACTTGCAGTTACGGAAGCTTTAAATTGATGTGGATCCTGAAGTTCAGTCAAATAACTTTGGAGAAAATATTTCACGCGGTGTATTTCCCCTGTGGGTGTGTGTGTGTCAATGAATCTGTCAGTTTGTATGCATGATTCACGTACATGCAGCACAATAATTAACTGCTGACCATGTTGTGTTGGTTGATTTGGATGTTGCTGAGGAAAGATGGATTCCATAGAGACAATGTTTTTTTTTTCTTGCTCACTGTAGCCTCTTTCTGATACAATGGGGTGCACTGCATTGTGAGATGTTCGCACAGATTCTTTGTCTCGATTGAAAGACGAAACAAGTATTAAATCAAGAAACGAAACTCTGAGCAATTACCAAAAAGACAGGAAGAATTCGGGAAATATGTTTTTATGTTTGAATTTCGGTACAATGGTAATTGAAAACAACATAACATGTAAGGAGAAATCCTGGTGGGTGGCATACATAGTATTTAAAGTGTAAACCTCCGTGTATGCGAGTTTGCATATGCATGCCTGTGTGCATGTGTGAGACTTACATATCAGTCAGTCAACCCATGGCACCTGGGTCTGTCCCGTGACCTTCTGCCACAACCACTGGCCCACTCCAAGGATAAGGCCGGCGTCCTCTGGTCTCGGTGGATGCATCTCTGGTCTCAATGCTGACCTTGGATGTGTCTGTCTTCTTGGTGAATTCCCCGGTGGTCTGGACAGAGGAATCTCTGAGTCTTTTGTCGATCACAACCACGGGCCCACTCCAAGGATAAGGCCGGCGTCCTCTGGTCTCGGTGGATGCATCTCTAGTCTCAATGCTGACCTTGGATGTGTCTGTCTTCTTGGTGAATTCCCCGGTGGTCTGGACAGAGGAATCTCTGAGTCCATTGTCGATCACAACCACGGGCCCACTCCAAGGATAAGGCCGGCGTCCTCTGGTCTCGGTGGATGCATCTCTAGTCTCAATGCTGACCTTGGATGTGTCCGTCTTCTTGGTGAAGTCCCCGCTGGTCTGGACAGAGGAATCTCTGAGTCCATTGTCGATCACAACCACGGGCCCACTCCAAGGATAAAGCCGGCGTCCTCTGGTCTCGGTGGATGCATCTCTGGTCTCAATGCTGACCTTGGATGTGTCTGTCTTCTTGGTGAATTCCCCGGTGGTCTGGACAGAGGAATCTCTGAGTCCATTGTCGATTACAACCACGGCCCACTCCAAGGATAAGGCCGACGTCCTCTCGTCTTGGTGGATGCATCTCTGGTCTCAATGCTGACCTTGGATGTGTCTGTCTTCTTGGTGAAGTCCCCAGTGGTTTGGACAGAGAAATCTCTGAGTCCATTGTCGATCACAACCACGGGCCCACTCCAAGGATGAGGCCGGCGTCCTCTGGTCTCGGTGGATGCATCTGTGGTCTCAATGCTGAACTTCGATGTGTCTGTCTTCTTGGTGAATTCCCCGGAGGTCTGGACAGAGGAATCTCTGAGTCCATTGTCGATCACAACCACGGGCCCACTCCAAGGATAAGGCCGGCGTCCTCTGGTCTCGGTGGATTTATCTCTAGTCTCAATGCTGACCTTGGATGTGTCTGTCTTCTTGGTGAATTCCCCGGTGGTCTGGACAGAGGAATCTCTGAGTCCATTGTCGATCACAACCACGGGCCCACTCCAAGGATAAGGCCGGCGTCCTCTGGTCTCGGTGGATGCATCTCTAGTCTCAATGCTGACCTTGGATGTGTCCGCCGTCTTCTTGGTGAAGTCCCCGGTGGTCTGGACAGAGGAATCTCTGAGTCCATTGTCGATCACAACCACGAGCCCACTCCAAGGATAAGGCCGGCGTCCTCTGGTCTTGGTGGATGCATCTCTGGTCTCAATGCTGACCTTGGATGTGTCTGTATTCTTGGTGAATTCCCCGGTGGTCTGGACAGAGGAATCTCTGAGTCCATTGTCGATCACAACCACGGGCCCACTCCAAGGATAAGGCCGGCGTCCTCTGGTCTCGGTGGATGCATCTCTAGTCTCAATGCTGACCTTGGATGTGTCCGTCTTCTTGGTGAAGTCCCCGCTGGTCTGGATCGAGGAATCTCTGAGTCCATTGTCGATCACAACCACGGGCCCTCTCCAAGGATAAGGCCGGCGTCGTCTCGTGTCGGTGGATGCATCTCTGGTCTCAATGCTGACCTTGGATGTGTCTGTCTTCTTGGTGAAGTCCACAGTGGTTTGGACAGAGGAATCTCTGAGTCCATTGTCGATCACAACCACGGGCCCACTCCAAGGATGAGGCCGGCGTCCTCTGGTCTCGGTGGATGCATCTGTGGTCTTTATGCAGGCCCTTATGATATCGGTCTCATGTCTGATCTTTCGGAATCTGGGTCGTCTTACTATTTTCACTTTCTTGATAATTGCTGCATATTTTGTTTGAGTATGATCTTTAAATTGATCCTGGACTCAGTCGGGGGATATTTGAACAATTTGAATATTGGGGCGATATCGTCTTGCTACGGGTCTGAGTGAGAAGTCTCCCAGCGGTTGTTTGAGTCCATAATCGAGATTTTTGGGTTAGAGCACGTAAACATGCACTCAATAATACACTAAATATGCACTATTTATTTATATATACAGTGAGGGAAAAAAGTATTTGATCCCCTGCTGATTTTGTACGTTTGCCCACTGGTAAAGAAATTATCAGTCTATAATTTTAATGGTAGGTTTATTTGAACAGTGAGAGACAGAATAACAACAACAAAATCCAGAAAAAACGCATGTCAAAAATGTTATATATTTGACCCCCTCTCAATCAGAAAGAAATTAGGTTAGCTTTACATTTGTCTGACAGTGAATCAGCAGAAGAAGCAGTCATGTTGTCTATGTGATTCCAATCAGAAGGTGACATTTTTTGTGTTAACATTAAATGAGCTTGTAGGAGAGTCCTATCTAAAGTATCGAGTTCAAATCGGAGTAGCCTTATCCTCTCTGAGATTTAAGATAGGCTGGCCTTAAACAGAATCTGTTTAGAATTTGGAGAAGATACAGCAGAAGAAATGAGTGTGAAAGCGATGGGTATTACCTTGTGATCGCAGCATCTTTTGAGGAAGGTCAGAGTCTCGATGAGCTGTGACTTCTTGTCCCGTTGTCTGTTTAAAGCTCTAACAGATAGGTGAAGGCCCTCCCCGTAGAGGTTATCAATTCTAGATTTAAAGCTTTCGTGACTGCAAGGATCCATACTCTTTGGTTCTATTCGGTAAAGTCACGTAGGTAAATAATAAAACAACAAAAATCACGACGTTTCGGCCACAACACAAGCGGCCTTCATCAGGTGAAGGAACCAGGCTGTCTCGAGGACAGCGCTGGAGTGAAACACAGCCACGCTCAGACCGCGACCGTTAAGCTGTGTGCGAGGAAACAAGGTGCCTTGACAAAGGAATTAGCATAAAAATTAGCATTTGATTGGCCGACTTAGCATGATGAACGGTGTAGAGGTGGTGTACATGCGGGTGCACATACCGGTTGGTGCGGATTGGAATCACATAGACAACATGACTGCTTCTTCTGCTGATTCACTGTCAGTCAAATGTAAAGCTAACCTGATTTCTAAATTCAACCAGCTATTAAAGAAAAACCCAGTTCCACATATAACAAAATTCGACGTCAACAAAATCGTCATTAATCAGAGTAGCACGCCGATTTCGGACAATCTGAAAACAGTACTGGCTAGGGGACTGAATTTTGCTGTCACCCCAAAACACATACCAGTAGATGATATCATCTCTCAGGTCGATGTAACCCTCAAAGGCGTGGGACACATCCAAGCAGACGTTGCGAGAGCTGAAATAGCCCCGATTCTTAAGAATGCTAAGAAACCCATTAGTAACATCAGCAAAAATGAACGCTCTGAACTCGCGAATTTAAAAAAACAGAAGTGATATAGTCATCCTCTCAGCCGATAAAAGCAACGCTACTGTAATCATGGATAAAGACTCATACAACAACAAAATCCAGAATCTGCTCAATGATGGAAGTTACTCAAAAATTAAAAATGACCCTATCAATAGCCTAGCGATAAAAACCAACAAGATCATCACAAGTTCGACCTCCCTAATCGACCCAACTAAACGTCCCTCCCTAAAACCTTCTGCTGCAAGACTCCCTAGATTATATGGTCTTCCCAAGATCCATAAAGAAGGCACCCCACTACGACCCATCATATCCATGATCAACTCCCCTACCTATAGACTAGCCCGTTTTCTGTCATATTCCTTGCTGCCTTTCACTGGCAAGACCGCCTCAGCAGTACTTAACTCAGCCCAATTGGTCTCTATGGTCAAAGACGTTGTACTGTCCCCTGACGATATCCTTGTCAGCTTCGATGTGGTCTCTTTGTTCACCAAGGTCCCAGTACCTGATTCCATTGAAATAATTGAAAATTTGGTCCAACATGGACTAGATGCCGATACACCTGTACTGGTTAGGCACTGCCTCAACAATACCTACTTTACTTGGAATGGCTCCTTCTACAAACAAAATGAGGGTACCCCCATGGGTTCCCCCTTGTCACCAGTGATAGCCAATATTTTCATGGAGAAATTTGAATCAGATGCCATCCAGACTTCCACCCTCAGACCTTCCCAGGGGAAGAGATATGTGGATGACACTTTCGTCATTTGGCCACATAGCCTCCCAGCTTTGAACCTTTTCCTACACCACATCAATTCCAGACATCCCGCCATCAAATTCACCATGGACGTGGAAAAAGATGGCAAGCTACCATTCTTAGATGTTCTGTTTCAGAGGAGACCTGATGGCTCATTGGGGCATTCTGTCTACAGGAAACCCACCCACACAGATTCCTACTTGAAACCTGATTCCCACCACCACCCGGACCAAAAGAATTATCTCATCAAAACTTTATACCATTGGGTTAATTGCATTTCGGACCAACACCACCTGACCAGTGAATTAAAACATGTGCACCTGGCCCTCAAAAGGAATGGATACTCTGACCGTACCATCCGCCAAGCTGTTTCTCCCTCCATACAGAAACAACCACTTGATACTCTGGTCAAAACCATCACACTACCATATATAGCAGGCGTTACTTAAAAGATTTCCAAAATTCTAAACAAACACAAGATCCAGGTCCGGTTCAATACAGTACACAAAATTCGTGATCTGATCCCATCCGTGAAGGATGTCATTCCTGACTTACAGTACCCCGGGGTTTACAAATTGAGTTGTACCTGTGGTGATTGCTATATCGGGGAGAAAAAGCGACATGTCTCTGACCGAATTCGCGAGCACAAATGAGATTTGAAACACGGCAGAACAAATTCTTCTGCTGTGGCTGATCATTGTCACAACGCTATGGGTGATCATGAGATTGTCTTCTCCGATACCAAGGTTCTCTGTAAACCTATAGGTTATCACCAGAGATGTGTTCACCAAGCCATTCAGATATACAAATACAGGCATACCTTCAACCGAGAGGATAGTTTCAAATTAAGCAACCACTGGAAGGACGTTTTAAATCATACCAAACGTCAACTAATTTCTAACAGCAATTTCAAGTAGTGGTATACCAAGCATATTCCTTCCGAACTTTCTGTTTCCCTTTTTTCTACTTCCCCCTGACAGCACATTCTTGCCGATCTTTAATTTTTCTATTTTTTTTCCGTTTCTATTGCACACACAGTGACCCACCCCCCACACCCTCTACACAACAAAAGACGGATTAACTCAGCCCCTCACCCCACCAAGGTCCCCCTACATGGCTCCTCCCGCCCCCTCCCTTAACCTGTATTTAAGCCAGAGGTTTCCAGAGCCTCGCCACTTGGTGCAGCGATTTTTTGCTGTGACTGTTTCCACCTGAAGACGGAAGCTTGTGTTGCCTTCGAAACGTCGTGTTTTATTTTTTTCTTTTATTTAATTTTAGTTTACTTTTTTACCTACGTGACTTAACCGAATAAAACCAAAGATTATAAAATAAAACCCCAATTCAGGACCCTACTGTGACTCAGTGTGGATTTCTTGGAGTAATTCTTTTATTATAAAGAATTACAGGGGCTGTTTGATGACACGACTAGGGAGCTGGCTTGCATTGCGGGGAACTTAATATTCAATTTGGATTCTGCAACCCTCAATGGCCTTTTTAAGTTCCATTTGTGCATGTAAAACTCGCACAAACAACCATACCCAGAAACCCATAGACTCCAAGAGAGACCCATGCATTCCTACAGACAATCAGACTCACACAGCAACCCCATAGACTCACACAGAGTCCTTTTGACATGCACATAGACCAATAGCCTCACACAGAGATCCATACACTCAAGAGACCCAAAAACTCACACAGAAATCCATAGATTCGCACAGAGGTCAATAGAATTTTAATCTGAATATTTATTTATACTGGATGAATCTGATGAGCTATGACGATCTGTTTTCACAGACGTCCAATCGGGCGGGTCAGAACATAACAAAAATACAATACAAAAACACGACAGGAAAGGTAAACAAATTGTTTGAATATATACAAATTAAACTGAACTGTTTTTATCTTACCATAGACTAAAATAAACCTGTTGGACTCGCACAGAGACCTTAACCACTAAACGTCGAACAAATAAAACCCTCTAAACCTCTAAACCCCGTAACTATCTAAATCCCTAACCATTTAAACCCATAACCATCTAAACTGCTAACCCTCTCAAAAACTTTACCCTTAAAACCCTAACCCACCAAAAACCCCTCACTCTCCAAACCCCTTAGTCTTTTAACCCTAACCTTCGAAGCCATTAAAAACCAAACCCTCAACCCTCTGAATCCCTAACCCTCTAAACCTTGAAACTCGATCCTTCTAAAACCCTAAATCCCTAATATTCTAAATACCAACCAATCTAAACCACAACCCTCTAATGAACTAACCCTCTAGACCCCTAACCCTCTGAACTCACAACCTTCTAAATACTCAACTTCTAAAACCCAAACCCTCAAAACCCTAACGTTCTAAAAATCTAAATCCCTAATCTAATCCCAACACATTTAAACCCCAACCCTCTAAAGAACTAACCCTCTAGATGCCTAACCCTTAAAACACCTATACCCCTAAAATGCTAACCCTCTAAAACATAACCCACTAAACCCTCTAAACCCATAAATGTTTTTTTGGGGTTAGATTGTGTAACTATAAATGTGTCGTTAAACCAGCCACCACCCGACACAGCCAATTAGGAAAATTTGTCACATCAACAAAAAGTACCATTTAGTGTTGGAGACTAACCCAATATTAGTTGTGAAAGTCTAGGTGTTAAACCCTCAACTCTCAAACCACTAAACCCCTAACACTCTAAATCCCTAACCCTTGAAACCCCTATACCTCTAAACCCCTAAACACATACCCTTATAACCTCCTCAACTCCTAACCATCTAAACCATTCAACCTCTAACAATCGAAACCCATAAACCTCTAAACACGTAACTCTCTAAACCCTCTAAACTCAAAACGTTCTAAACTCTAACCCTCTAAACACCAAATCCTCTAAAGGACTTTACCCTGAAGACTCCAACCGTCTAAACACCTCACCCTTTAGAACCCTAACCCATAAACCCCAAAAACTCTTAACTGTCTAAACCCTTAACCTTCTAAACCAGACATGGGCAAAGTACGGCCCCCGGGCCGTATACGGCCCGTTGGGCTTTTTAATCCGGCCCGCCGAACTTATACAAATATTATTATTATTAAATTAAATTTTACCTTTCTCCTGTAATGCCCCCATTTCCCCATTTAGATGGCGCACTTTGACCGGGAGTTACGACATGTTTTTGTATTGTTCATGTTCGTGCAATTTGTTAAATTGCCTTGCAAATAAATGCTTTGCTACCTGTTAAAGGCCAAATCCTTTCATGTTATTATTTTTACACGACATTTATATTAGTTCACACAAACACTCCATCCATCTGTTCCTGGCCCGGCCCCTCTGTCAAATTTTAGAACCCATTGTGGCCCGTGAGTCAAAAAATTTGCCCACCCCTGTTCTAAACCCTTAAGCCCCAAACTGTCTAAACACCTAAACCTGTAAAACCATAACCCTTTAAACCCCTCACCTTATAAACCTCTAATCCCCGAAACACCGAAACCTCTAAACCCAAAACCTTCTAAAACTCGTAACCTTGTAAACCAAAACACCGAGCAATCAAAACCCATAAACCCCCTAAACCTCTAAACACCGACAGTAACTCTAAACCCTTAACCCTCTAAACCCATAACCTTCTAAACTCTACCAAATAAAAACCTCAGCCTCTTCACCCTTAAAACCCTATCTGTCTAAACTCCTCACCCTTTGAAATCCTGACCCAAATACCACGAAAACCCCAACCCTCTAAACCCCTCACCCTCTAATCCCCTAACCCTCTACACCCTTAACCCACTAAAACCCTAACCCTCAAAACCCCTAATACGCTCAACCCCTAAACATCATAACCCTTAAAACCCCCCAAACCTCTAAACTGCTTACCCCCTAAAAGCCCCAAAACCTCTAAACCCCTAAGTCCATAACTTTATAAACTCCTAACCCTCTAAACCACTAACCCTTTAACAATTAAACCCAATAAACCCTCTAAACACCTAATTCTCTAAACCGAGAACCCTCTAAAACCACAACCTTCTAAACTGTAACCCTCTAAAACTCAACCCTCAAAACCCCTTTACCCTTAAAACCATAACGGTCTAAACCCATCACCCTCTAAAATCCTAACCCATAAACCCCCAAACCTCTAACCCACTGAACCCCTAACCTAAACCCTTAAACACAAAATCGTTAAATTCAAAACCCTCTAAATCCCTAACCCTCTTAACCCCTCTACCCTTAAAACCATAACCCTCTGAACCCCTAAACCCCTAACTCTTTAAACCCCTATACGCCTAATAGCCTAATCCTCTAAACACCTAACCCTTTAAACCCCTTTACCCTTAAAACCCTAACCCTCTAAACCCCTAACTCTAGAATCCCCTAAACCGCTAACACTCTCAACCCCTAAACCCTATAACCCTCGAAATACCTAAACATATAAACCCCTTATCCCCAAAATACCCCAAAACCTCTAAACCCATAACTTTATAAACCCCTAACCCCTAAACGCCTAGCTCTTTGTGTAGTGTGTGGTGGGTGTCACGGGGTGGGTGGGTGCAGGATGTGTGTGGTGGGTGGTGGGTATCACAGGGGGGTGTATGTGTGGAGTGTGCATGTGGTGGGTGTGGTGATAGTGGTCGTGGTGCACAACTGTCCATAACCACCACCTCTACTGTGTGGTGGACCGGCCACCACACAGCAGCGCGCGTCGGAGGAGTGAACGGATGGTTCTCCCTATGCGGGCCAGGCCCCCTCGCTTCCTCTTCTCCTCCTGCATCACCATCGCCTGATCCTCTTTCCTTGTCATCTCCTTCTCCTCCACCACCATCTCCTGCACCACCATCTCCTCCTCCTGCTCCTTCTTCGTCTCCACCTCCTCTGTCTCCCCCCCCATCTCCTCTTCGTCCTGCACCACCAGCTCCTCCACCCGGGTCTCCTCCTCCTGCACCACCAGCTCCTCCACCCGGGTCTCCTCCTCCTGCACCACCAGCTCCTCCACCCGGGTCTCCTCCTGCACCACCAGCTCCTCCACCAGGTTCTCCTCCTGCACCACCAGCTCCTCCAGCAGGGTCTCCTCATCCTGCACCACCAGCTCCTCCACCAGGGTCTCCTCTTCCACCACAACCGTCAGCTTCCCTTTAGAGGCCAGGGCAAGCGCGGAGGATGGGGGCAGCGCCGGCTCCGCTCTGTGAAGAGATGCGCACGACACCGTTCCAACTTCCTGCTACAGCAGAGATCACAGTCCGTCCCCCCTCCCCCCATCGTCCGCGTACGGACTGTGTGCAGAGATAGATTAACTAGGCTAATAACGATGCTGCAATAATGCAGCATACCATGCCCATCGTGGGTCTGGTTACAAAATGGGCATTAGTCTTGCGATATCACACTGGATGAAGGGCTACATGGCAAAGATATGGCTGCCTCATTATTTGTCCTCACCCAGGAACCAATTATAAAAATACATCCGTATATAACCGAATGTACACGTGGGGTTTGAACTGTACATGTGTTCGTTTGCGGGTGGCAGGGCTGGAACTCAGTCAAAGAAGGACCTGGGTTTGATTCCCATACTTGGGCCACTTCTCCGTGTGGAATGTGGAGTGTGTTCTACCCCTCCCCCCCCCCCCGTTTTGTCCTGCATTGGTTTCCAAATCAGAATACATTATTTAGACTGGATGAAGAGGAATCCGATGAGCTATGAAGCTCTTCCTTCACAGATATGCAGTCGAGGCACAGGGTAAGCAAGTTACAACAACAAACAAAAGGAGTGCAACGTGTAAAAATGTAAGCAAGTCACAAAAAATTGAGCACATAAGCACAAAGTACATAAAATCCTGCCAGTTTTCAACACTAACTGTAAATTTGAGCAAGGCAGCAAAACATCAACAAAAACAGCCCCAGACCCCACCAAGACAACACACAGTCCCTCAATAAAATTGTACATTAAAATGTAACTTTCATTCCTTTGGGTTTGGCATTTTCCTCCACGTAACTGAACCCTGACACACGCCACGCAACCAGTTTTGGATGGACATCCTCGTCAGTGTTAGAAATTGAACCTCCAAATCATTCAATCGGGATCGCATAGCAGCAGTAGCAAAAGCAAATTTGTTCTGTACTGCAAACAACTTGGCAGGACTCTACTGAAAAAGAGTCTTGAGACTGAGTGAGGCTCATGCTGGCTAAATAAGGGTAGTAGTAATAAATATAAATACATTAACAGGAGCAGAGCCGTTCCCCGGGTACGGTGTACTGGGGAAACCGCCCCGGGCACCGTGCTTTTGGCGGCCCTGTGCTTCGATGTCACGGTGTCAGACGTAAAATGTCTTTTTAACACGTAGGCTTTCGCACCAGATTGGCTCACAAATGATGACATCACATTCACATTTATCACTATTTAAGACCGAAACAGGAGTATTTCTCCACAATTCTGGCCGTCACCTTATGAGGCTGGTTGCAATCCCCGGCAAAATGTCGTACTCGAATAGTAAATGTGGTGGGTTTACTTTCCAACACACTGGTGTGCTGATCTAGTAACTAATTGGCACATTTTGTTTACATGATACACCTTACTAATTGGCTGTGTTGGGTGGTGGTGAGTTTAACAACACATGTATATCTATGCGATCTAACCGAAAAAAAACCCTGTATTGTTGGTAATACTTCCGATTTAATTGTGACTTGCCCCGGGCCCCACACCTCCCTATGGACTGCCTTGAACATTGGACAAGCAGCTCATGGCTTACCGTCGCTCAGCAGCTCCAAAACACTGTACACTGCCAGGAGCAGCAATGGTGGTGGCGGTGGCGTTGCTGGTGGTGCTGGTGGCCACCGTCCGGAGCCAGCTGTGACCCAGCGCCTGCGCTGGCGTCATGCGACAATCCGGATCCCATCTGTTGAGAGACGCACGGGGGTCACACGCAGCGCACGTGGTGAGAGAGGCGTGGTGAGAGGATTGACGTTCCTTCCCTTTCTCCCACGAGGTCCAGGATCGCACGGCATCAGCGGTAGTCTTGGTAGCAGCGGCAATCCTTCAATACGCGGTACTCTAAAAATGTCCTGAGCCTTGCACTGCCGAGGATCATCTTTAACGGACCTCCAAAGAGGGCGATCTTAACAAGGGTGGTACTGGTTATCGGCAGGTTAACTCAGCTCCACATCTTCCTGGTGATCGGTGGAGGGCGATCGTTGATCACCTTGGTGGGAGAAATCCTCATGGGGAGGGGGGAGGGGGTGGGGGATGATTCTTACTGCAGGCAGGAGCTGACAAAGTCAACAAACTCCGGGTCGTGGCTTTTGAGTGCCCCGTGAAGTGACAAGCTCCCTGGCACCCTTCTCTTGACTGGGGAGAACATCATGCCCAAACGATCTGCAGGAGACATGCACAGCAGAAGAGACACACAGTCACCAACCACCACTTTGCCCACCTACCCACTTGCCCACGCGCCCATTTACCCACCCACTCACCCAAGGAATTGAAAATACAAAGAGGCCCCCCCCCCCATGGCCACCCCCCCAAAAAGAACTACAACAGCTCCAGGCCACACCCTAACACTGAATCCGGCCGGTTGCTCGCCCCACCCTTCAACTCACCAAAGTAGTGCATTCCGTCAGGAGCTGCATCCATCATGCATCTTGGAGGCAACCCGAGGATCTGCACATGGTTGAGATAAAGGCAAAAGTCACCCGTGTAGCCGCAGCAGACTGTAGGGGCAAGTGCTTATAGTAGTGAGTAGAAACATCAGCAGCAACAGTAGCGGCACCTGTTGAGGGCCAGGACTGTGGCACACACAGAGAGGGGATGGTTGGCCATATTGAAGCAGGTACACACGGCACCAGGTACTCATTTGAGGCTGATTTATACTAGGGGATGCCCAGTACCGGTTCAGATAATCCTCACTGATGTTGGCCGTGAATTGGAATCAAACTCGCATTACCGGGTTTGTAGCTGAGCATGCTAACCGCTACACCACTGCTCCCACAACACGTACAAGACACACACGTGTACACACATACAACATACGATGGCTGCCATTCGCCAGATCACCAAGTAGCCAATCGCCCCCCCCTCTCCTGGCTCCCCACCCCCCCATAGCCTACAACTTCAAGAAAGGAGGGGGGAATCACGAGCGGGTGAACGTCCAGTTGGAAATACCTCCATGCAGCACGGGAGGTGGTCGTCGCGGCTGTCCGAATGGAATAATTCCCTGCCGGTCGCCAACTCTGCCACTGTGCAGCCCAGTGCCCACATGTCCACTGCACACGTTAATCTGTAGCCCAGCAATACCTCCGGAGAGAGGTATGGCAGGGTCCCACCCACATGCAGAGCTGCACAACAACAACAAATATATATGTACGTGTGTGTGTATACTCACTGTGTCATGAACAGCATCGTTATCACACACTGTCACATGTACAGACACTAAGAGACTTACACACACACACTGGAACACAGACACACCCACATGCAGAAACTCACACCCACACGCAGAAACTCACACCCAGGTGAATTTACTCACGTTGCCTTTTCACAAAAAAGCTGTTGCCAAAGTCCGTGACCCTGACGGTGCCGGTCACGGTATCCTTGAGTAGAACATTTTCCTAAAGGAAGAAAGACAGAAGGAATTCACACTCGGAGGTTACGCCGATAGCATTCAGCCAGCAGTGGATCAATCACGTACCACGGTACAAACTAAACAGGGGAACTAGGTGAGGCGTAGCGCCGTCATCAACCTTGAGTCAAGTGCAACAATCGCTGTTTTCTGACAGCTGCCACTGGGGGTGCCCCTTTCAAATGCGTCAAGATGAGCGATGTTAGTCGAGGCTCATCACATTTAAAGCTCTCTGAAGCACCATATAAGTAAAAGGGTGCGGCTCTATCGACAACTTATCATAGATGCTCACAGCTGCCCGATAACGAGTTATGGACCAAAAACCACACTCAAGGGCGCACGGATTTCGTGACGCTTTCCACCGCGCGTTTGTCTTGGGAAGTTTTCCATTCACAGCATGGAAGCTGACAACGGGCAGCTGTCAGTTCAAACGCGTGTTTGGCACGTTTTGAAAATCATTCTTTTCGGCTCCGGTTTGTGTTTCCCAATGTTTGGGGCAACGCTGTGATCTACATTGCTAGTTTTCTCTGTGGTGAGTACCCCAATAGCGACACGACTCTACACGACAGTTTAATTCATACCAGATCATCACCAGAGGTAACGTGACCCTGCTTCCTTCCAGATAGACGGACAGAGCTAACACATCGACCCTGTGACCAACGTGGTCAGTTTTCTCTATGGACCGAGTCCCCAATAATGACACAACTCCGGAACAAAGTCACGCTGATTGCTGTGTCCACTCACTGGCTTGATGTCTGCATGGATGATGCTCCTGGCCTTGGTGTGGCAAAGGAACTTGAGGATGCCCCTGGTGTAAGTTTTCACCATCCCCATGTGCAATTTCCGGAGCCCCGCTTCCATAATCACATCATAGAGGCTCTCCCTGTGAAAGAGGCAGCAGCAGCAACAATGACAACAACGAAGCAGCGTCAGTGTCATACCCTGCAATACTGCGTGGATTCTGATAACGAAATATTAATATTCTATTTGCACATTCACGACTAATACGATTCATAGCTCAGTGTGGGTTTAGGTCATCGGTTTGCTGATAAACCAAATCAGTTAGCACCATTGTCCACTTGCTTTCATTGGCTCTGTTTCCGGGTGGTGGAATTATCCATTAGGAGATACAAACTCCACAGAGAAAGGCGTCCGAGTTGAGAATCGAACTCAGGGATTTTCACCGAGGGGCTCAAGCATCACCACTGTGCTGATCGAGTGGAGGCGTGGCTATATAAAAGTGGGCGGGGCTGATTGAGAAAAGAGGCGTGGCCTCGTGCACCCGGGACACATGACAGCTCCACAGTATCACAATGCGTGGGTGGCACAGGAATCCCAAAAGTAACATCTAGCCCCGGTGGTGTGACGTTATCACCCTCCCCTGGTGTGGAAGAGATCGGGGCTTTGATCCCGACCGTGACGCATGTATATTTTGAGTTTGCATGTTCTACCCCTGGTCACGTGGCTTTTTCTCCGGGTTCTCTGGTTTTTCCCTCCACATTTAGAAACATATGTTTAGAGTATTTGGCTGCTATACATTTCCACATCAGCCACTTTTTTTAGCTATCATTTGTAGCCAGGCCGCTTGTGAAAAATAACTGATAGGGCAGTGGGCTTTACCTGTTAAATAAAAGTTTTAGTTTAGCTAATGAAGTTAACCACGCTATGGGTGGGAGGGGGGGGCGGTGGGAACACATGGTACGTACTTCAACAGCTCCAGGACAATGCAGTGGTGTCCTCTGAAGTCAAAATGATTCAGGACTTTGACAACGTTGTAGTCCTCATCACTGCCCTCGCCCTGAAGTTCCAGAGCCATCTGGAGCTCCATTCTCTGAAATTTATCATGCTTGGAGCTGTGCAGAGAAAATCCACAAATGAATCATGACTTAGACTTGCTTAAGGAATGACCAGAAACAAATTCTATTCAGAATTAAATAAATAAATATTCGTTCCCCGGGTGTAATGGCATTGTGAGTTCCGGTAGTGCGCTCATGGAAGGTTCCAGAAAGGATCGGGAAGAGGATCAAATAAGCAAGGGATAGAAGGGGGCTTGGGGTGCTGCCTGAACGTAGTGATTCCCTAATGTGTGAATTGAGCCGACTCCGAGCATGGCCCCAGCCACACTCAGGATTCCCAGGAGCTGAGCCAAGCCACGGCTGAGCCACTCATGTATCTTTAACAGTAGCTGAGCGGCTCAAGCCTGGGCCAAACCACGGCTGAGCTAGAGCTGAGCCTGAGTTTTAGAGACTGAGCCACAGCTGAGTCATGACTGAATGTGGCTCTCACAGAGCAAGGCATTATAACGTGGAATATCATGGGACCTCCTTTGCCAGTACCAAAATATCACAATATATTTTCTCCTTTTTTCTAGCAAGAAAACAGGTGTTAAGATGTTAAAATACCAAACTGAAACCTTTTACAAGGAATTCTGTCTGCATTAACCACAATACTTGTGGTCAGAATGCAAACAAAAAACATACTCTGATAATATATGCATTGTCTTTGAAACTGATTGGTCCACACCAGAAACAGCTTTCTTTTGAGCATCGTCTCAAAAACGGTGTTAGACCAGGGGACGCCAAAAGGCGTACAGCACAAAGACAAGCGTTATCAGAGTAATGAGAGCTCGGGGTGAATGGCTACATCATGGGAAATCCTTTGGGAGTATATTTTGGTACTGGCAAAGGAGATCCCATGATGTAGCTGCTATAACGCAGAACGCACACGTTATAACACGGAACACACCCGTTATGACATGGGACAACTCCATTACAGCGTGGAACATGCCTTTTATAGCGTGGAACGTGCCCATAATAACGTGGAAGGCTCCCATTATGACGCGGACTGCACCCATTATAATCCGGAATGCTTCTGTTCTAATGCAGGAAAGCGCCCATTATAACGTGGAATGTGCCCGCTATAAAATTGCACGGCTGAGCGGTATGACACAGTAGGCAGAATGCAGAATGATCACGTGACGTGACAGCATGCCCTCCGTTATTGGTCTCTTCACATCACTGTGTGCGTGTATTATATCTTGCAAAACTTTATCGTTACATTATATATGGTGATATTATGTTTGCTTAATGTGCTTTCCCTTAACGTGGCACTTTTCAGGAATGCCTCTACTAGGTTAAATGAAGACTTAATGTAATGTAAGCGTGAACTGATCCAGAACAGGGGGAGAACATAAAAACTCCACACAGGAGGGCACCCGAGTCAGGAGTCGAACCGGGGACTCTGTACGTGAGGCACGAGTTGTCACCACCTCATCACACGGCCGCCCACAGCACTGGACGTAACAACATCATCCTTGTGACGACACCGCTCTGAATTCTTACCTCAATGGTGATACCAAGATCTTCACGGCCACCAGGGTGTTCATCTTGTGGTCAAGGCACCGGATCACCTGGCCTTGACCTCCGCGCCCAATCCTCTTCAGCACCTCATAGCGGTAGTGAAGGTGCTCATGGTGGACCTGCACAAATATTACACAAATTTAGACTGACTGTATTTTGAAAATCACAACATGTGAGCATTATTTTACGAAATAATTGCTTTTTTTAAGTGTTTGGTTTTCTTAAATCTGTAATTGTGGAATGCTCTGATGTCTGCTGGCCGAGTCACCCTAAAAAAAGCTCTTTAGCTCAATGGGCTTAACTTGGGAAATAAACTTCTGATTGTGGAGTGTGTGGAAGAGTGCACGTGTGCTTTCTCTGGTTGGTTGGTGCTTAAGTTGCAATGACAAGAAGCCACAAACCCCGCGACCGCTACGCCCTGTGACCGCCCCCACGGCGGGGGCTTTGTGGCGAGTCTCACCGGAATGTAATGATGTTCGTGGTTGTCGTATCCATCGTTGTTGTGTCCCCGGAATATGTTGCTGAGCGCAAAGTACCATACTTTCTGTATGGCGACAAGCTCCAGCTTCTCCCGGTGGGTCATTTGAGGGCCAAAGAGAGCCAGGATTGCTGCAGGCAAGAGAATGACAGCTGTCGGTGATCTTTCGTTTACGCAGCACAGCCTCAAAAAGTCTCAAGATTCCTTTTCAGGAGGTTCCTGCAGATGATTTACAGAGAATGGGGGTGACTCTGCTGCCATTACGTCTGCTGTGTGATCCCAATTTGAGGAATTTGCAGGGGATTTGGATGTTTTGGCCAATACCAGTTATGTCCGTATGTTAAACCGTGCTTCGGCAGCCCTGCTAATCAGAAGTGAGGGGGAAAGGCAACAAACTAACAAGTTCGCAAAAAATATTGATTTAAAAGTGCATCGCTCTAGTGGCTGCCTAATGTCGGAAGAGCATTCCAGATGAATGCAGAAGCACATCTGAAAGCGTGCCATGCAGTGACCATCTTTGTTTGATGTCCAGCTATATGTAGCTCTGAGGACATCTTAGGTTGCTTGGGTTTGACAACAGGGTTAATGAATTAGATAAATATAACACAGATATGCCATGAAGGATTTTATGAAATAAGAATAGCTTTTACCCTTTCTGGCACAAAAACAGGTGTTAATATGTTCAAACACCAAATAGCTACCTTTTGCAAGGCATCAAGTCTGCATTTACCACACGTACTTATGGAAAAATATGCAAACAAACATGCTCTGATAATATATGGGCATTGTCTTTGAAACTGACTGGCCTGCACCAGAGACAGCCTTCTTTATGACCTTGTCTCGTCGGTGTTAGACCAGAGAACGGCAAAAGTCGAACGGTACATCACCCATGCAACATGGCCACCATGAAGTCCCCCCATGCATCATGGTCACTGTGACGTCCCCCTTGAAACATGACCATCGTGATGTCCCACCATTCAGCGTGGCCATCTTGACGTCACTCATTTCTGTTCTTACCTTGTGGCGATTTGCTGCGGATGGAGCCGGTGCGCGCTGAGGACAACGCACTCCACGTGGTGCAAGACTCGCCGTTACTCCGAGCCTCTCCAGCTCGGCTGATCTACACACACAAAGAGGAAGGTCCACCACATGGGCTTGATTAAGATGTTGGAGCAAGTGCAGTGGGCGAGCACTGAGCCAGCATCTCTGACATCCTGGGCTCCACATTCAGGAGAGTCCTGCCGAGATGTTGCCAGTTCTCAGCGTTGGGATATTTGGCCAATATCAGTTGCCATGCTTGGATTTACAATGAAAGACGTGTGGATTTCGAGGTCACAGGCAGGTCAATGGGATCGTTCAAACTGTTAAGAGGAGTGAGTGGGACTCGGGCAGGACGAGCCATGGCTAGTAGGGACAACAATGGCTCACGGTCAAGAATAATAACGGAGCGACAACCAAGGAACAGAACACATCAGAGAGGAGAGCCGCCAGAGAGATGGTGCGACGAAATCGGCGCTTGGCAGATTATTCCATCACAGGATGTGAGGGGTAGTAGGGTCTCAGGGAGGGAGGCGTTCATCCATCAGTGGATAGATAACAGCGCTGTAGATGCTCACGCGTAGACGGGCACGTACACCAACAGGATCTCAGAGAGACACTCTGATAGACGCGCACACACTTAGGCGGGCAAGGAGAAGCACACCCAGGTATACAGGTGACAGGTAGGCATACGCAGAGGGGAGAACACACGTCCACCCATACTTCACCACACGAGTCAAGGAGCCACATGTACCTCCATAGTAGCAACTTGCAGACGAGGGTGCTCAGAGCTCACGGTGTCTCTCGCGCGGTCCGGGTCTCTGCGTGGAGAGCGGGAGACAGAGGTGAGGGACACGCAGAGTTGAAGGGGCGTGACACACCCACGTCTAAACGCACGTCACGTCACAATGCGGACTCTCATCATCAACACGGACTCACATCCTCACCAGTCACCCACAATACGAAAAACACAAAAAACAACAACTGACATTCGCCACTAAGTAGCGGTGATGTGACCACGGCGCCTGTGCCAGGCCAGGTGCACTTTGAGACCACGTGAAGTGCCGAAGGCTCACTGACAGGTGGTCACAGGTCAGACCCAGGTGCCATGAGTTGTCTGACTGAGATGACTGTGCCAACTTGCTGCATTTTAGATGCCCGGCTCAAAGGTTGTTGTCGTGAGCGTTGCTCCTCTGTTCGGACACCACTACTAACACTACTCCTAACACCACCAACACCACCACTACGAACACCACCACTACGAACACCACCACTACGAACACCACTACTACGAACACCACTACTAACACCACAATTAACACCAAGAACAAAGACAAAGATCCCCCGCATAGCCTTAACAGACTGTTGGGGCAAGTGCTGTCCGCGAGCACCTATGAAGGCCGGCACGGCACACGAGGGGGTGGGTGGCCAACACCACGCCCGGCCGCCTTTGTCTCCCCAGTGGCAATGTTTGCACCTCGCACCAGGTACTCATTTAAGGCTGAGTCGATCTAGGGTGAGGCCCAGGACCAGTTCAGATAATCGTCACCAATGTTGGCCGTGAGCGGGAATCAAACCCAGGTCGCCAGGTTCTTAGCGCAGCGCGCTAACCGCTACACTACCCCACTAACACCATCACTAACACCACTACTAACACCACCACCAATAATACCACCACCACCAACACCACCACTAAGACCACCACGAACACCACTACCAGCACCAATAATACCACCATCACTAACACCACCACGACTAAGACCAGCAACAAAAATTACACCATCACTAACAACAACAACAACCGCCATTCGCCGCTAAGTGGCGGTGATGTCACCACGACGCTTGTGCCAGACCATGTGCACCTTGAGGCCACGTGAAGTGTCGAACGCCCGCCCGCTGGCAGGAGGTCACAGGGCAGACCCAGGTGCCACAGGTCGACTGACTGAGATGACTGGCTGATGCACCACCTGTGCCCCTTACTGTGCCAACTTGCTGTGCTTTAGCCATCCGGCGCTCTGCTCGTTGTTGTGAGCGTCGTTCCTGCGCTCTCCATTGTTGTTGGAGGGCGACTGCCTCCAACTGCCCAGTAGCGTCCTTCACGAGCCTCTTCCACAGAGGCCGATCTTGACACAGCTGGTACCAGTTATCGGCAAGTCCACTCAGCTCCACATCCTGCTGTACCACATCACTCCATCTCTTCTCTAGCCCGTGCCGCGTCCGTTCAGCCCCCTCGATCCGGCCGAATAAAAGCTGCTTGCGCATGCGGTGATTGGGCATGCGGGCTACATGGCCCAGCCAACGCAGCCTTGCCTGCTGGAGGAGCTCACTGATGGGGCTTTGTCCAGATCTTTCGAGGATTTGTGAGCTCCTCACACAATCCAGCATGGGTAAACCCAGGATTGATCGGAGGCAGGCCAGCCTCAACGTTTCTAACTGGCAAAGATGTTCCATTAGGGGGGTCCACGTTTCACAAGCGTAGAGAAGGGAGGGAATGACTGCGGCTGAGAAGACCCGAAGCTTCGTGTGGAGCGACAGACCAGGTAGCTTCCACACAGCGTTACGCAACTGCTGAAAAGATAATGCCGCTCGACTGATTCGGAGTGAGACCTCTGCTGTTAAACCGGAGACGGTCATGAGCACACTGCCCAGGTATGGGAAACTTTCCACTCTCTCCACAACTGCCCCATCACCGATTGGGAGTTGTGGGGGTGGAGTGCTCGATGGTACAAAATACCCAGACAGGTGCTTCATTTTGGTGGGGCTGATGGTAAGGCCCCACCTCTTAGTGGCACACTCCAGTTTTAGCAGAAGCGCCTCCAACTCCTCCTCTGAGTGAGCCGCAATTATCAGGTCATTGGCATACATAACGTGGTTGACCAATAGGGAGCCATCCCTTGACGGCATCCGGGCATTGATCAGCCTCCCACTGTATCTGTACCAGATGGAAATTCCTCCGGTACTGCTACTGAAGGCTTCACGAACTACGTGGTTGAAATAGATGTTAAATAATGTTGCAGCCAGAGGACATCCCTGTCGCACCCCAAGGTGAACAGGGAATGGCTCCGACTCCCGGCCATGTAGTTTTACCCGGGTCCGCTAACCATAATGAAGGTCCTTAAAGATCGTGAGCAGCGGGTCAGGGACTCCGAAAGCACGAAGAACCCAGAGCCCAGGCCTACTGATGGTGTCATAGGCCTTTACCAGGTCAATAAAGCAGAGATGAAGGTCTTGTTGGAATTCCCTACACCTCTGCTTTAGCAAACGGACAGAAAATATGGCATCTGTGCAGGACCACCCTTTCCTGAAACCACATTGGGGCTCCGCAAGCCTCTCCTCAGCATGCCTGGTAAGGCAGTGTTGAATAATCCTTGCCAGGACCTTTCCCGGCACACTGAGTGAGATGCCCCTGTAGTTGTTACAGTCTGTGCGTTCTCCCTTCTTAAAGATGGGGATCACCATGGCATCCGATCACCTCACTTACACCACCATCACTAATACCACCAACACCACCATCACTAACACCAGTAACACCACCACTATCACCACTACTAACAACCACAATCACTAACACCACCATCACTAACACAACTAACACCACCACCATCACGAGCACCACCACCACTAACACCACCAACATTAACACCACCACTCCTCCCCCTGCCAGTATGGGACACCAAAGACAAAGATCCCCGTAGAGACTTAACAGGCTGTAGGGGCAAGTGCTGTTAGCCAGCAGTACGTATGAAGGCCGGCACGACACACGAGGGTGTTGGATTGCCAGGACCACGCCCGGCCGCCTTTGTCTCCCCAGTGGCGATCTTTACACACCACACCAGGTACTTATTCGAGGTTAAGTCGATCTAGGGGAGGCCCAGCACCGGTTCAGATAATCGTTACTGCTGTTGGCCTTTAGAGGGAATCCAACTCGGGGACGCCGGGTTCATAGCGCAGCGCGCTGTCAGCTCCACGACCGTTCCACACACACACAGACTCACACAGACTCACACACACAGAGAGACTCACACAGAGCGTCTCACACACACAGACTCACACAGAGACTCACACACACACAGAGACTCACGCAGAGATACACACACACAGACTCACACACACAGACTCACACACACACAGAGACTCACACAGGGAGACTCACACAGAGTCTCACACGCACACAGAGACTCACACAGAGAGACTCACGCACACAGACTCACACACACACAGACTCACACACACACAGACTCGCACAGAGAGACTCACACACAGACTCACACAGAGAGACTCACACAGCCTCGCACAGAGAGACTCACACCACCACCGCCACCACTCACCCACAGCTCGGTTCCACTCCTGCTCTGGGGTCTGTCCGGGCCTCTCTAACGGCCAAACTGCCAATGGGAAGCACGTGGCACGAGACGCGGGGGCGGTACAAAGTAACCACGCCCCCGTGACGTCAGAGCCATGAGCTCCTCCCCCTCACACCTGAGCTCCTCCCCCCCTGCTCCCCATGCGCGACCACGCCCCATGGCCCGACATTTCCCTCCCCCTCGCTACCCCCCCTGCCCCCCCCCGCCCCTCCTCGTGACCCCCCTTCCCCCCCCGCCCCTCCACATTCGCAACCCCCCATGCCCCCTCACAACCCCCCATGCCCCCCCTCGCGACCCGCCCCCTCACCCCCCATGCCCCAACCCCCTCCCCTCGTCACCCGCCCCCTCACCCCCCATGCCCCGCCCCCCTCCCCCGCTGCTACTTCCGCTTAGGCCGGGGCCGAGTGGAGGCGGCGCGCGCTGTGGATTGTGGGTGGCGAGCGGCTGATTTGGATTCCAGCTCACGGCCACCGTCAGTGGCTCGCGAAAGCTTCTGAAGCGGCGGCTCGCTGGGCCTCCTCTACGTCGACTCAGCCTGAAGGTGAGAACCTCGCGCGGTGTGTCCACATCAGCTGTGGCGGCGGCGGCGGTGGGGGGAGACAGAGGAGGCGCCTGGCCCACAGCCGTCACGTTCTGCTGAGTTTGCTTCAAGCAGAGCTCGGCCCTGCTGCTGCTGCTGTTGAGAGGCACTCCCAGAGGGCCGTGTGGCTGATGGGAATTATAGTTGTGGTTAAATTATAGTTGTGGTTACAGTTCATAATAACGGTTTTTGGGTTAGATCGCGTTTATTTATAAATGTGTCGTAACCCTCCACCACCCGACACGGCCAATCAGCAAAAAAAGTGTCACGTTGACAAAAGACAAATAATTCACTACTTTAGCCCAGTACTCAAACTGTAAATGTGGATTCACTCTTCAACACACCGGTGGGCTAAAGTAGTGAATTATTTGTCTTTTGTCAACGTGACACTTTTTTGCTGATTGGCCGTGTCGGGTGGTGGAGGGTTACGACACATTTATAAATAAACGCGATCTAACCCAAAAACCGTTATTATGAATAATATTGGTCGCGAAAGCCTACGTGTTAAACTGTGGTTACAGTTGTTGGTCGTGGTTATTGTTGTGTGGTTGTTATTGTGGTGGTTGTGCAGGTGGTGGCACACGAGTTAACCCATAGCACCAGGGTCTAGCCCTCCTCTTGTACCTAGCCAGGCAGAGCAGTCAACCCATGGCACCTGAGTCTGGCCCGTGGCCTCCTCCTGCACTTAGCCTGGCACAGCCGTCAAACCTTGGCACCTGAGTTATTGTGGGGACATCACCGCCACGTAGTGGTGAATGGCGACTGTTGATGTGTGTGGGCTTGTGTGTGAGTATGATGGTGAGTGTATCATGGTTAGTAATACTGAGTGTGAGTTTGACTAATTCTCCTCCCTCTCGCTGTCTCTGCTTTCCCCCCTAACTACCTCGCCTGGTGTACAGGAGGTTGTGGGTTCGACCCCGACCCTGATGCCTGCTGTATATTTGGAGTTTGCGTGTCTCTGTCTCTCCCCGTGGTCGTGTGGACTTTTTCTCCGGGTCCTCCGGTTTTTCCCTCCACATTTAGAAACATTCGTTTAAAGTTTTGACTTAAAACTTTAGTGACTGTGATGATGAGCCACTTCGTTGAGCTATCATTGGTACCAAGTCGCTTCTGAAAAAGATATGTTTAGCTCAGTGGACCTTAGTCTAGTTTTCTCTCTCCTTCCCGAGCACAAGAACAAGCAGGAGCAGGGGTAGGAGCATTCTCCACTTAGTGGTGGTGACGACGCCACGGCGCTTGTGCCAGGATATGTGCACCACAGATATCCATCACATAGAGACCCATAGAGTCATCACACATAGACCTATACACTCACCACGCACATACCCTCAGACTTGCACAGAGAACCATAGACTCACCACAGAGACCCATAGACTCATCAGACAGAGAACCACAGACTCAAACAGATCCACAGACTCGCACAGAGCCCTATAGACTCACCAAACAGAGACATAGACTCACCAAACAGAGACATAGACTCACCAGACAGATACCCATAGACTCAATCGTACCCATACTCACACAGAGACCCATAGACTCACCACAGAGACCCATAGACTCACCACAGAGACCCATAGACTCACCACAGAGACCCATAGACACATCAGACAGAGACGCATAGACTCACCCCACAAAGACGCATAGACTCACCCCACAGAGACCCATAGACTCAGAGAGAGACCCATAGACTCACCAAACAGACCCATAGAATCACCATATAGAGACCCATAGAGTCATACAAAAACGCATAGACTCATCACACAGAGAACCACCGAATCAAACAGACTCGCACAGAGCCCTATAGACTCATAAAACAGACACACATAAACTCACCACACAGAGACCCACGGACTCTCACAGAGACTCATAGACTCACCACACACAGATCCATCGACTCACAGAGAGCCCCAAGGGCTCGCGTGTGTGGTTATTTAGTTGAAGGTGGAGGGGGATTACCAGCCCCTTGCACCCATCCAGAACTCCCTGTTGCCACTGTGTGGCTGCGAGGCGACGTGAGGTTTACAGCTGGTCAGGTTTGGCGCCCCCCCCCCCCCCCCCAAAATGGCATTTCTCACAACCACCGCTGCGTTATCGACCGTCGCCATTCGCCAATATGTGACAGTGACGTCACCACGGCGCCTGTGCCAGGCCAGGTGCACTTGAAGCCACGTGAAGTGTCGAAGGCTCGCTGACCGGAGGTCCTGGAACAGACCCAGGTGCCATGGGTTGGCTGACTGAGATGACTGGCAGATGCACCACCTGTACCCCGTACTGTGCCAAATTGCTGCATATTTATCATCCGGTGTTCCGCTCGTTGTTGTGAGCGTCACTCCTCCGTTGTTCGTGGAGGGCGACTGTCTCCAACTGTCCAGTAGAAGCGTCCTTCACGAGCCTCCCCCGCAGAGGCCGATCCCGACACCGCTGGTACCAGTCGTCGGCAAAGCCCACTCAGCTCCATATCCTCCCGTAACGCATCAGTCCGCCTCCACTCCAGCCCATGGCGTTCCCGCCCATCCCCCTCCATCCACCCACATACTCACCTACCGGCTTACTGACGCACTCACCCACTCATATCTGCTCACGCACCCACACATTACATTTTAAATGCAGGCCACGCAAAGCATCGTGATCAGTTTACACCAAAATCTACTCTCAACCACTTAAACCACATATTCGTGAATGATGCGCACCCTAATCTGCCACTACGGTTGTGTGCAGGGTGTTGTGATGTCACGTAGTACGACGTTTCTCCTGGTCCCCCCCCTTCTCCGTTATAACGCGCCGTCTATCTATGGCCTCGTCGCATTGGCCTTCATGGACGAGTGGTGATGGTGAAAGATGATTCAGCGGTGGACACTGAATTTACCGGGGCCCCATTTAACGTTTAGGTGACACGGGACACGGTACGTGAAGAACCTTTTATCTTTCGATTTAAAGCTTTCGTGACTGCAATGATTCATCTTCTTTGGTTCTTTCGGTAAAGTCACGTAGAATTAGAATAAAATAATAAATTGATAAAATAAAATAACACAATAATATTCTCACGACGTTTCGGCCACAACACAAGCGGCCTTCATCGGGTGAAGGGACGAGACTGTCTGGTAGGACAGCGCTGGAGTGTTGTCCTACCAGACAGTCTCGTCCCTTCACCTGATGAAGGCCGCTTGTGTTGTGGCCGAAACGTCGGGAAAATATTATTGTGTTATTTTATTTTATCAATTTATTATTTTATTCTAATTCTACGTGACTTTACCGAAAGAACCAAAGAAGATGAACCTTTTATCTGCCCTGTAAGCAGACTCCTCTGCGTGGGATATTTAACACCTCTTAATGCACAGACAACAGCCAACTCAGCCTCGCCTGCCGGAGGAGCTCACTGATGATCGGACAGTGCCCAGATCTCTCAAGCATCTGTGAGCTACTCGCACACAAAGATCCCCCGTGTAGCCTTTAACAGACTGTTGGGGCAAGTGCTTTATAACATCATCAAAGGGGCGCTGCAATATGATGCAATCCAAATCACCGATCAGAGATTTTCCTATATATGGTCTTTGTTGATCGTGAATCAAGACTAATTGTATTGATTCCACTCAATCGATCCTGCAGCAAGCTCAAAATGTCCGATTTTATCTGCAATATTCTGCGTTTCACAGATCATACAAAGCAACGGTATTGATTCCCGATTTGTATGAGTGGGTGGGTGGCAGGGTGAGTGGGTTTGTGAGTGGGTGAGTGAGTGTGTGGGTGGCTTTAGTAGTTGAGCGGGTGGGTGAGTCAGATAATGAGGCACCGCAGTGGCGAGATGTTAACTCCCTCGCCCAGAATACAGGATGTAATCAATTCGATCCCGACCCTGAAGCCTGTATATTTGGAGTTTTCATCTTCTTCCGTGGTCGCATCGATTTTTTTTATTCCTTGGGATTTGTTTTACACGTAGGCTTTCGCGACCAATATTATCCATAATAGAGGGTTTTTTTGGGTTAGATCGCATAAATATATAAATGTGTCGTTAAAACCCACCACCACCCGACACAGCCAACTAGTAAGGGTTGTCACGTAATCAGAACATGACAATTTATCACTAGTACAGCACACCGGTGTGTTGGAGAGTCAAGCCACAACATTTACAATCTGAGTACAACTTTTCGCCAGTAATTACAACTAGCTTCATCAGGCGACAGCCAGATTTGTGGAGAAGTTAGTCTGTTTCGTTCCTTATAAAGAGGCATAGATGTGGTGACCACACTTTGGCGCTCTTGATGCAAAGTGGGGAGGGGGGGAGAGATTAATGAGTCAACGTACATTATGCATGCGCATTATGTGAACCCTTTGCGCTTGTCCTTCTGGTCCATTGTGTGCATTAAAATAGCCGGGTTTTCCCTCCGCATTTCAAATCAACATGCGTTTAAAGGATTTGAATGCAATAAATGTTTACGTGATAAGCCACTTCGTCAACCTATTATTTGTAACCAGGTCACTTGCTATACCTCTGTGGGCCTTACCTGGTAAAAAAAAATGTTTAGTTTCAGTTTATTGGATGGTTGAGTGGGTAGGTGGGATTTTGAGTGCGTGGGTGGGTCAGTTGGAGATTGAGTGGGTGTCAGGGTGAGTGGGTGGGTAAATTGGTGAGTGAGTGAGTTTGAGATCCAGTGGGTGGGTTTGTGAGTGGGTGGGTGAGTAGGTGGCTGAGTCGGAGAGTGGAGTGCCATGGTGGCGAGATGTTAACTGCCTCGTCTTTTATAAACGAGGTCATGGGTTCGATCCCGACCCTGACGTCTGTATATTTAGAGTGAGTGGGTGTGTAGGTGGGTGCATAGGTAAGTTCTTGAGTGAGTGGCTTGGTGTGTTGATGAGTCAGTGGGTTAGTGAATGAGTGGGTTTGTGAGTGGGTGAGTGAGTGTGTGGGTGGCTTTAGTAGTTGAGTTGGTGGGTGAGTCAGATAATGAGGCGCCACAGTGGCGAGATGTTAACTCCCTCGCCTGGTATATTGGAGTTCGTAGGTTCCCCCCAACCCTAAGGCCTGTATACATTTGGAGTTTGCATCTTCTCCCCATGGTCGGGTGGAATTTTCTCCAGGTTCTCCGGGTTGTCCCTCCGTATTTAGAAACATGCATTTATAGAATGTGGCTGCTATAACGTTCTACGTGAAAAGCCACTTCATTGAGCTGTTATTTGTGGGCAGATTGCTTCTGATAAAGATTTATATAGCTGTGGGCCTTACCTGGAAAAAAAAAATCGTTTTAGTTCAGTGTTTTTTTATGATTGGCTGGGTGCGTGGGTGAGTGGGTTGGTGTGTGGGTGGGTGGGTGGATGGGTGAGTAGCTGGATGCATGAGTGTGAGTTATAGATTGAGAGAGTGGCTTGGTGAGTGTGTGAGTGGCTCGGTGGTTGAGTTTGTGGGTGGTTGAGTAAGTAGCTGGTTGAGTAAGTGGCTGGTTGAGTTAGTGGGTGGTTGAGTTCATGGGTTGTTGAGTTAATGGGTGGGTATTTGAGTGGGTGGGTGTGTGGGTTCATGGATGGGAGAGTCGGAGAATGGAGCGCCATTGTGGTGAGATGCGAGCCACTTCACCTGGAAAACAGGAGGTTGTGGTTTCGATCTCGACCCTTCTGCCTGTATATTTGGAGTTTGCACGTTCTCCCCTTGGTCGCATGGATTTTTCTCCATGTCCTCCGGGTTTTCCCTCTGCATATAAAATCAACATGCTGCAATAATGCTGCAATAAATGTCTACGTGATAAGCCACTTCGTTGGCCTATCATTTGTAACCAGGTCACTACTGAAAGTGATGTACAGTATATAGCTCTGTGACCCTTACCTGGTAAAATAAAATTAGTTTAGTTTATTGGCTGGGTTGGTGAATGGGTAGGTGGGTTGTTGTGTGCTTGGGTTGGTGGGTTAGAGATTGAGTAGTTGTCAGGGTTGAGTGGGTTTGTTGTGAGTGGGTGGGTGAGTGGGTGGCTACGTCAGATAGTGGAGTGCCATTGTGGCGAGATGTTAACTTCCTCGTATTTTATGCAGGAGGTTGTGAGTTCAATCCCGACCCTGACGCCTGGAAATTTGGAGTGTGCATGTTGTTCCTGTGGTCGCGTGACATTTAATCAGAGTTCTCCGGGTTGTCCTGCTGCATTTAGACACATGCATTTATAGAATTTAGCTTCTACGTGAAAAGCCACTTCATTGAACTGTTATTTGTGGTCACGTGGCTTCTGAAAAATATCTATTTTGCTGTGGGCCTGACCTGGTAAAATAAAAAAAAATATTTAAAATTTAGTTTAGTTTGTGGATAATTGGGTGGGTGGGTGAGTGGGCAAGTGCATGGGTGAGTGCCTGGGTGGGTTTATGGGTACTGAGTGGCTGGGTGAGTCAGTGCCTGGATGCATGTGACGGTGGGTGTTTAAGTGAGTGGGTGACTGTGTGGGTTAGTGGGTGGGAGAGTCATATAGTGGGGGGCCACAGTGGCGATATGTTAACTACCTCGCCTCGTATACAGAAGGTTGTGGGTTCGATCCTGACCCTAATGCCTGTAGATTTCCCTCCACATTTAGAAACATGTATTTAGAGGAGTTGGTTGCTATAAATGTATACATGATAAGCCACTTTTTTGAGCTATAATTTTTGGGCGATGGTGCTTCTGAAAACGATATGTATAGCTCACTGGGCCTGACCTGGTAAAATAAACCTGGTTGAGTTAGTGGGTGGTTGAGTTAATGGGTGGTTTAATTATTGGGTGGCTTTATTATTGTTTGGTTGAGTGATGGGTGGGTGGATGATTAGTTATTTGGGTAGTGGGTGATTTGGTGAGTCGGTGAGTGGCTGAGGGAGTGGGAGGTGGTTGGGTGAGTGTGTGGGTTAGAAATGGAGTGGGTGGCAGGGTGAGTGGATGTGTAAGTGGGTGAGTGAGTAGGTGAGTGGCTGGGTAATTAGGTGAGTGGCTCGGTAAATTATTGAGCAGCTGGGCGAGTAGGTGAGTGTATGGGTGAGTGTGGGTGGGTATGTGGTTGGGTGAATGAGTGTGTGGGAAGGAGGTTAGGTGGGTAGTGGGTGGGTTATACATTGAGTGAGTGCGTTAGTGACTGGGTGAGTGAGTGGGCAGGTGGGTGGGTGAGTGAGTGGGCAGGTGGGTGGGTGAGTGGGTGGGTTAGCAATTGAGTGGCTCAGTGAGTGAGTGCTGGGTCGGTGAGTGGGTGAGTAGGTGAGTGTGTGGGTGTTAGTTAGTGGGTGGGTGATTGATGGGGTGGGTGTGTGAGTGAGAAGATGGGTGGGTGGGTTGGTGAGTGCATGAGGGAGTAAGTGGGTGGTTGGGCGAGTGCATAAGTGAGTGGGTCAGTGAGTGGGTGTGTGGGTGTGTGTAGATTAGTTTGGTATGAGATTGAGTGGGATGCTGGGTGAGTGGTTGAGAAGTTAGGTGGGCAAGTTAATGAGTGAGTGGGTGGGTTAGTGGAGGGGTGAGTGACGGGTTGGGTGAGTGAGTGAATGGGTGAGTGACGGCTGGGTGGGTAATTTAACATGGGAAGTTGAGTGGGTAAGTTAGCGTGTAAGTGAGTGGATGGTTGAGTCAGAGAGTGAGGCGCCAAGGTGGTGAGATGTTCACTATTTTGCCTAGTATACAGGAGGTGGTAGATTCGATCCCGACCCTGTCGCCTGTATATTTGGAGTTTGCAAGTTCTCACCCGTGGTCGCCTGGATTTTGTTCTAGATCCTCAGGGTTTTCACTCTGCATTTAGAAGCAACATGCGTTTAGAGGATTTGGCTGCAATAAATGTATCTGTGATAAGCCACTCGTATATCTATCATTTGTAGCCAGGTCTATTCTGAAAAGGATCTGTATAGCTTAATGGGCCTTGCCTGGTGAAATAAAAAGTAAATTTCAGTTTAAAGCTTTCATGACTGCAAGGATTCATCTTCTTGGTTCTTTCGGTAAAGTCACGTAGAATGGGAATAAAATAATAAAATTAAATAAGACAATAAAATTCTCACGACGTTTTGGCCACAACACAAGTGGCCTTCTTCAAGTGAAGAGACAGGTCTGTCCGGAAGACAGAGCTTGAATGAACGCTGACATGCAAGGACCGCGTCTATTAAGCTGTGTGGGCGGAGTTAAAATATGAATTTGCATGTTACCTGCATCACCTCCGGAGAGGAGGAGGGAGGGGGCTGGGAACACAGGCAGAGAGGAAACAAGAAAAGGGGCAAGTGCAACAGCCAAGGTGCGCTGTTGTGTCCTGAGTTGCCTTATGACTATGCTGTAAACTGGACTACTATATAATACAATATTATACCTTCCAATCTAAACTACATTGTATAACATCATATCATAGACAAATTCCACTTTTGAATTATACAATGCGTTACTTTACACTACCCTATACTTTAGATTATAAACTATTAGACTTGTGATATTACACTATGTCTTATTCTATGAACCCAACTATATACCACACTGATGTATATTCATTATGCAATTACGATGCTATATATTGCCTTATGAGTTATGTTAAACATTACAATGTTATACTATTAATTATTATACTACATGTTGTAAACCATACCATTGACCGTGGTGTGAGAAGTATTAAGAGGCAGTGCCAGCGAAAGGGCTGCGGTCTGAAAATCACCATAAAATACAATCAATTAAGAACCTAAATGGTTTAAAACATCTTTCCAATGGTTACTAAGCCAGAATCCATCTTCTCGGTTGAAATTGTATCTGTGCTTGTATATGTGGATGGCCTCATGAACGAATCTCTCATGGTAGCCGGTTGGCTTGCAAAGAACCTCTGTCTTGGAGAAGTCAATGTCATGTGAGCCCACTGAATTATAACAGTGATCTGCCACGGCAGAGGAGTTCGTCCTACCGTGTTTCAAGTCTGCTTTATGTTCACGGATGGGGTCTGATATATGTCGTGTGGTTTCTCCAATGTAGCTGCTACCACAGAGGCACTTTAGTTTGTAAACGCCCGGGTACTGTATGTCTGGAACCACATCCTTTACAGATGGAACCAGATCACGGATTTTGTTGTACTGTGTTGAATTGGACCTGGATTTTGTGTTTATTCAGGATTTTGGAGATATTTTTGTGACCCCCGCAATGTACAGTGAGGGAAAAAAGTATTTGATCCTCTGCTGATTTTGTACGTTTGCCCACTGACAAAGAAATGATCAGTCTATAATTTTAATGGTCGGTTTATTTGTGGTGAAGGTTGTTTTGAAAACGAGCTACGTAGCTCATTGGGCCTAACCTGGTAAAATAAACATAATTTAGTGTGTAGGTGAGTGGGCGGTGGGTGAGTGAAATATTGGGTTAGAGATATAGGTGGGTGGCTTGCTGAGTGGGTGAGTGGCTCGGTGGTTAAGTTAGTGGGTGGTTGAGGTAGTGGGTGGTTTAATTAATAGGCGATTTAGTTTGTGAGTGGTTGAATTATTGGGTGGTTGACTGATGGGTGGGTGAATAATTCCGTGGTAATGGGTGAGTAGATGAGTGGGCGGGTGGTTGGGTGAGTGGGGGATTAGAAATTGAGTGGATTGCAGGGTAAGTGGATGTGTAAGTGGGGTGGGTAAGTAGGTGAGTGGCTGAGGGAGTGGGCAGCTGGTTGGGTGAGTGGGTGGGTTAGGAATTGAGTGGGTGGCAGAGTCAGTTGATGTGTAAGTACTGGGTGAGAAGGTGAGTGGCTCATTGAGTAAGTGAGTGGATGGGCGAGTAGGTGAGTGGATGGATGAGGGAGTGAGTGGGTGGGTGAATTAGTGGGTGGGTGAGTGGATGTTTGGGTGGGTGGATGAGTGAGTGAGTGTGTGGGTGAGTGAGTGAGTGTGTGGGTAGGTGGTTAGGTGGTTAGTGTGTGGGTTAGAAGTTGAGTGGGTTAGTACCTGAGTGAGTTGGCGGGTGGGTTGGTGAGTTCGTTGTTGGATGAGTAGGTGAGTATTAGTGGGTAGGTATGTAGGTGAGTGATTGACTGTGTGGGTGGGTGAGTGAGTGAAGAGATGGGTAGGTGGGTTGGTTGGTGGGTGCGTGAGTGAGTAAGTGGGTGCGTGAGTGCATAAATGGGTAGGTGAGTGAGTTAGTGGGTATGAGATTGCGTGGGTGGTTGGGTGAGTGGTTGAGAATTAATTTTGATAAGTTAGTGGGTGGGTGAGTCGGTGAGTGAGTGGTTGGGTTAGCGTATGGGTAAGTGAGCAAGTGGTCGGGTGAGTGTGTGGGGTAGTGAGTGATTGAATAAGTGGGTGAGTGAGGGGCTGGGTGGTTGGCTTGGCTAGTGAGATTGTGGGTGGGTAAGTGAATGGGTGAATGGGTGTATTGGTCGGTGAGTGTGTGAGTAAGTTAGTCGGCACGTGATTGAGCGGGTGGCTGGCTGAGTGCGGGAGAAGATGGGTGGGTGAGTTAGTGGGTAGGTGAGTTGGTGCGTGGTTGGGTGAGTGAGGGGGTGGTTGGGTGAATGGGGGAGTGACTGGTGGGTGGGTAAGTTAATGTGGGAGGTTGAGTGGGTGAGTTAGTGTGTAATTGGGTGAGTGGGTCAGAGAGCGGGGTGCCACTATGGTGAGATATTAACTACCTCACTAAGTATACAGGAAATCGTGTATTCGATTCTGACCCTGCTGCCTGTATATTATGAGTTTTAATGTTTTGCCTGTGTCTTCGTAGATCTTTCTCCGGGTCCTCCAGAGTCATCCCTCCCCATTTAGAGTCAAGATTTGTTTAGAAGAAATGTCAGCTTGATAAGCCACTTCGTTCACGTATCAGTTGTAACCAGATCACTTCTAAAATGTTTTATATAGCTCTGTGGGGCTTACCTGGTAAAATACAAAATAGTTTAGTTGTAGTTTATTGGATGGGTGATTGGGTAGGTGGGTAGTTCGGTGCGTGGGTGGGTTAGAGGTTGAGTAGGTGGCAGGATGAGTGGGTGGGTGAGTAGATAAGTGGCTGGTGAGCAGGTGGGTGGGTGAGTGCATGAGTTATAGATTAAGTGGGTGAATGGGTCAGTGTGTGATTTGGGGCATGAATAGGTGATTGGGTGGGTTAGTGGAGTGTTGAGTGAGTGGGTCGTTGAGTTAGTGAGTGGGGGGTATGCAGGTGGGTTCGTAGGTAAGTGGTTAAGTGAGTGGCTGGGTGTGTTGATGAGTGAGTGGGTTTCGCGATTGAGTGGGTGCCACGGTGATTGGGTTCATGAGTGCTTGGCTGGGTGTTTGAGTGGGTGGGTGGGAGGCTGAGTCAGAGTGGAGCGCCAGGGTAGCGGAATGTTAACTCCCTCGCCATTTGTATAAGACATCGTGGGTTCGATCTCGATCGTGACGCCTGTATATTTGGAGTTTGCATGTTCTCCCTGTGGTTGCATGGATTTTTCTCTGGGACCTCCGAGTTTTTCATGCATATTTAGAAATATACATTTAGAGGCTTTGGCTGCTATAAATGTCCACGTGATAAGTCACTTCTTTTAGCTATGATTTGTTTGCCACGTCGTTTCCGACAAGGATCTATATAGCTCAGTGGGCCTTGCCTGGTGAATTTAAAATAATTCAATTGTAGTTGAACTATTTTAAGTGAATAGGTGGATGAGTGGGTCGGTGGGTTGGTGAGTGGCTGGTTTAGTAAGTGAGAGGTTGGATGAGTGGGTGGGTGGTTGAGTTGTTGGTTTAGAGATTAAGTACGTGGCAGGGTGAGTGAGTGGGTGGTTGAGTTGTTGGTTTAGAGATTCAGTACGTGGCAGGGTGAGTGAGTGGGTGGCTTTACGAGTGGGTGGGTGGGTGGATAAGTCAGAGAATGGGGCGCCATGGTGGCTAGGAGATGTTAACTGCCTCGCCTGGTATATTGGACTTCGTAGGTTCGATCCCGACCTTGACGCCTGCTGTATATTTGAAGTTTGCATGTTCTCCCCGTGGTCGTGCAGATTTTTCTCCGGTTTCTCCAGTTTTTCCCTGCACATTTATAAACATGAGTATTTTGAGCATTTGGCTGCTATACATTTCCATGTGATAAGCCACTTCGTTAGGCTATCATTTGTGGCCAGGTCGGTTCTGAAAAATAGCTCTGGTAATATAAAAAATGGTTTCATTTATAGTCTACATAGGATTGACTTCCCAGGAAGTAACACTCATTGTATAAACCCCAGAAGAATATTGTTTTGAGTCACCTAAACCAGAATGTGAACTGATATATTCGTATTTTCAAGCGAGGTTCTTGGCCACAGACCACCTGGACAAATATGATGTAGTTTAGTTTGCATATGAATTATTACTTGGGATTTGTTGACATGATAAAGTTAATGTTTTCTTTGACAGGTTGTACACTCTGACAGGGGCTCAGGCTTGTTGGGGCAGCATCTGGCTGAAATGCACCTTCACAACAGGAAGATTGGAGAGAGGCTTCACAAGGAAGAGAAACTATCGGTATTGAATCATGAAAATGTTAAACATGTGGAAAACTAGGCCCACCGATCCAACCCTAGCATCATGTCAACTATGTATTATGTTGACATTTCTTCGCACTGAGAGTAGGCATGCTAATCGGATCTAATGAATATGTGTAAACAGGCGATTTGTGTGTAAACAAACACACATTTCATACAGCTGTTTATTAATCGTAAAAATCAAGCGATTGAGCTAGTGAATGAGATAGACACATGCTGTCATTATTTCATACATGAACACAACTAGCCAGCCAACGGTCATGCTTTTCCACACCTAATCACATTCATCTCTTTGTTTTAGCCATCTTTGTGATGAAGGGAACTGTATTGTTCATGTGTGTGCAATGTACTTTTCAGAATATGAATTATGTTGGGTAATACATGAATTATGGCTATTAAAAGTATCTGTATTTAAGTCCATCAGGGCAAACTCTTCTGCAAAGGAGACTTAGAGCATTCAACATTGTGTCCCTTTATATTTTTGCTAATCGCAATATTTTTCGATTTAAAGCTTTCGTGACTGCAGGGATTCATATTTTTGTTTCTTTCGGTAAAGTCACGTGGAAAGGAAATAATAAAATAATACAAATAAAACATTATATAATAAAATTTTCACGAAGTTTCGACCACAACGCAAGCAGACGTCCTCAGATGAAGAAACAGAGCTGTCGGAAAGACAGCGTCTTAATGAACGCTGGGCAGTGTTCATTAAGACGCTGTCTTTCCGACAGCTCTGTTTCTTCACCTGAGGACGGCTGTTTGCGTTGTGGCCGAAATGTCGTGAGAATTTTATTATATTATGTTTTATTTGTATTATTTCCCTTCTACGTGACTTTGCCGAAAGAACCAAGAATATAATCGCAATATGTTCAGGAGATAAATGTCAAGGTCTGCTAGCCAAAAGAAGGCTTTAGGAGAGAGTTCATGTAGTTTTGCTATTCATTCATTAAAGGGCAATAGAGTAAATGCTAAAATAAATGTTTTCAGCTAATTATTTATATACGCTAGATTTACAAGTCTATAATGTACAGAAAATACCATGGTTGGCCAGACCATTGCTCGGCATCTGCATGTGGCTCCTGGGCAGTTCAAGTGTGGCTCTGCAAAGGCGCTGCTAATTTGTAACTCTTCAATTTAACTTTATATGAAGTGAGAACAATCTGGTATCGGAGGCAGGCCATGAGTACTCCCAGGGCACTGAGATTTCTAAAGTCAAAATTCCACAGCCAGTCGACACGAGTCAACTTCTGTATGGCTAATCTTTATCTCTTGTGGCTCCCGCGGCCATCTGAAGATTATGGTATGCTGCTGGTAGGGTCAGGAAAGTTGGTCACCCTTGGTATATATCTGTATATGCGTTGATGATTTTGTGCAATGTTCAGCTGCTCCGTCACGACAGGGGTCCCAGTCAGTTTGAGACTGCTAAATTAAGGTTCTCATGTGTTTTACAGATTTTGATAAAAATTTCAGTCTTGAATTTCTCCAAACAGGTATAGACCCTGGGCAGGAGGATGTAGAGTATGTGGGTTTCATACGGCTATATGCTGTGGTTACATCCCACATGTGATCTCCGCTTTAAAGTCATGAAACTGGTTGTAGCCCATTTAAATTTTAATATACCCGTTTAACACGTAGGCTTTCGCGGCCAATATCATCCATAATATCGGTTTTTTTTGGGTTAGATCGTTGAAATATAAATTTGTCGTTAAACCCGCCACCGACAGCCAATTCGTAAGGTTTGTCACATAAACAGAACATTCCAATTCGTGAAGGGCTCACAAGTGACGTCATCACATCTATCCCTCCAAGGAATGAAACAGGAGGATTTCTCTATGAATTTGGCTGTCCACCTAATGATGATAGTTGTAAATACCAGCGAAACGTCATACTCAGATTGTAAATGTTGTGGATTTTCTCTCCAACACTTCGGTTTGCTGTACAAGTAGCGGATTGGCATGTTCCGTTTACGTGACAACCTTACTAATTGGCTGTTAGGTGGTGGTAGGTTTAACGGCTCATTCATTTTTATGCGATCTAACCCAGAAAAAACTATGTTATAGATTTAATATACCCTTTTGTTGAAGGACAGCCTGGGTGACCAAAGTTTTATAGGAACGGCAATAATGTTTACTTGATTAAATTAGTTTTATCATGGAGCGGTGAAATCAGCTGTTGTTCAGATGTCAGTCTAATTAGTATTACATCGTAGAAATATGAGAGTCCTTTGTGTAATATTCTATTAACCACTGATGATGGTAACATTGGTTTAAGGTTACATTTTAAGAAGAACTAGATTGGCGTACATTTTATCTTGTGTAAGTACACAAATTTATAAAACAATATATTTGATAAAAAAATGCATATATTTTCTTCCATTGCACACAGTTGTACCATTGATAACAGGGCACACAGTTACAACTGACATCACCAGATATCACTGAAGTTCCCTCAGAGATCGATCTTGCATAACCAGTGTTCACGTAATCAGTTATGTTTTCGCTAATTACCAATTACACTCAGCCGGGTTTGAGAGACTTGTATGAATGTATGTTGAACTTCCTTTCCACCGTACATAGCCAACCGTGCTAAACGGAGGTGTGGGAATTAAGCGCAGAACCTATCGTTAGGATCAATGCTGTTGTAATTTTTTATGAGGATATCAATTGGTGGCTAAAATGAGATGTTCAAAGACTACAGCATGATAATCGGTACATAACATGAGTGTCGAATTATGTCTTAAGAATTACCCAGCCATTTGTACGTAAAATTCAACATTTCTGGGTGACATCTTAAGTCCGTGTTCTTCATTGCAAGGCCCGTGGGCCGGTGGCAGTCCCTGGTGTCCTTTTTACTGCGACCCCTGACGTGCAGTCCCCGACAATACACACAAGTGAAAACACCCCATCATGCTGTCAAACCCCCCAATGGTTTCAAATGTGAGATGGCTCTTTCACTGATAATGTCTTATTCGCGAAAGTGGCCCCCCTCCGAAAATGAGTGAATATCACTGTTTTAGGTCAAGGATTGGCCAAATAAAGTAGGTATTATTTGCTTATGTTTCTAAATGTCCGTAATAAAACTATATTTATGCCACCAGCTGAATGAGTGGCAGGAGGACTGGGTGACGTTCTTCTCATGGCAGCAACTGCAGCTTCAGCTGGACATGATAGAGAAGGACTACGGTGAACGGGAAACCCGCGAGCTCTGGTCTCGGCTTCAGGTTCGTAAGCTGTTTCACTCTCGCCCTTAACCCTTTCCTGTTCCGAGACGACTGCTCATTTCAGGATGGGTCTCGTTCACCACCGAATCTCGGAACCCGCAAGCGGTTCAGCGGTAATTTTATTTAGAGAGGCATAGCGCCGTTGTTTTTAAAGACATTGTACTCGCCGCAGAGCACCGTAGCAACAGGACAGCACTCTATTATAGCTGATACCAAACTGTGCTACACACGTTCCCGCACGGCCTTGTGGGATCCTCGGTACTAATAAAGTTAATTAATATTTACTTCCTATTACGTTCCGATGACGTACACGAGATTCAGCGGTGAACGGGATGCACCCCGCAACTTGCGGTCATCTCTGAGCAGGAAAGAGTTAATACATGCAGCAGTGTAGCTCATCATGTGCACAGCCATATGGGAAACCCATTTGATCACAGTGGGTTTTCGAGGTGACTTTAAAGGTAAAGTGGTGTTTCACACGCAGGCTTTCGCGACCAATATTATTCATGATAAAGTTTTTTTTGGCTTAGATCGCCCATTAGTAATGTTTCTGACATGAACAGAACATGCCATTTATGTTATTGCTTCGGCACTCTGGTGTGTTAGAGAGGAAACGCGGAACATTTTAAAATGAGTACGACCTTTCGCTGGTGATTACAACCAGCATCATCAAGCAATTGCCAGAAGCGTTCTGACTTCTGGCAATTGCCTCATTGCAATTGGAGGTGGGTGTACGACGCATGTAAATTTATGCAATCTAACTCGAAAACAACGTTATCATGAATAAAGTGGTGTTGTTTTTTGCGTGGTGTGCAGCTTCGGTTGGGGGATTTTTTTCCGGGACGTAGAGGTGGTTCTGGCACTGCTCCACGGTGATATATGGACTGGGAATGCTGCAGAGATTAATGAAGGGCCCGTCATCTTTGACCCAGCCTCCTTCTATGGGCACTCGGAGTACGAGCTTGCCATCGCTGGGTACAAAAAAAAGCTACAAACAACCAAAACAATAGCAGCAACTGCCGTTCACTGCCCTGTCTGTGGCATGCAAGGTTCATTCGTATAACCTCAGTGTGGCAAGGGCTGGCTCATTTAATAAATAACAGAGACCAGGTAGAGTTGTGGTTGAGATGTCTACATGCTGAGGTCTCCACCCTCTCTATTTGCTAACTTACAAAGACTCATCCTTCCTTGCTAAGGCGTTTTGGGCAAATCCTGTTAAAGCTGATACAGTCAACAAAACAATAGTGGAACGATAAAACTCTTACTTATCCACGGCACTTGAGGATGCTTGAATGTTCCAGAAACACAGTTTGTCGAACAAGGAACCCCTGTTTCAGAGACAAGTTGCCACTGATGTGCTTTACCAGAAATCCAAGCTGAAGATAATTCATTACACGTCAAATGGAATTCAAACCCTCAGAGCTGGGATATGCTTCAGTGAACAAAAACACATTTGACATGATGTTTACTGTGCAGCCATTGGTGACCAAGTTGAGACCACAGCATTCCTGCACTTAATTCGCAGGAACGTTTGTTGATAGATGGCTCACTGAATTTTGAATGGAGGACCTCAATGGCATTGGCTCGGTGCTCTGACATTGAAATTAACCTCGAGCCACTCAATTACCTGCATTACGTTGAATTTGTGAAAATTTGTTCATTGTTATGTTGTTCGTGCTGGAACAGCAGCATTGTAAGATTTTGAATGTTTGGTGTTGTTTGGGTACAGGATGTTCCAGGAGCTTTAGCTCTACGCTTCACTCATCCTACCACGCTCTCATCCCAAAGTCACAAGGCTTCGGCAAGAACCAGAAGCTCTAGCAACTCTTCCACTACCTGAACCACTGGAATTACTTTGGGACAGGATACCGAGGGTAATCCATCTCCACCATGCGCAGTCTCCTCAAGTGAATGAACGGTGCAGGAAATCGTGGGCTATGGTGTATAACTATAAAAATTCTTATCGGCCATGATATACATTGTTGAATAAAGGCCTTCCCTAAGCCACCAAGTAAATCTCACAAAACTAGTCCATTTAAATGCTGTGCAATGCCCTAGGCATTCCACGTGAGTGTGACCGGGGGTCCCTTTGTTCCGCATCCTGGCCATGATATCCGCGCGAAAACTGGGTCAGTTAATGTTAGAATCAGAATCTTTAATTAGGCTGGACGAATCTGATGAGCTATGAAGCTCTTTTTTTCACAGATGTCCAGTCGGGGCGAGTCAGAAAGTTACAACAACAAACAGCAATACAAACAGATAGGAGGGCAAAGTAAAGGAACGCGAAGCAAATTTTGACTTAAAACTTTCGTGACTGCAGGAAATCATATTCTTGGTTCTTTCGGTAAAGTCACGTAAATAGAAAACAAAAAACAATAAAATAAAGACCACTTGTGTTGCGATTGAAACGTCCTGGGTTTTTTGCTTTTATTATTTTCAATTTATTTTTTATTTGTTATTTTTTTAATTTTTTATTTAATTTGAATTTTATTTCTTGTTTTCTATTTACGTGACTTTACCAAGAATATGAACGCTAAGCAAGTCATGAAATGAAAATATATAAGAGTTCAAATTGCATTAGTGCATCAATTCCTGCCAAATTTTTTTATCACCAAATGCCATTTTGGGCAAGGCAGCATAACAAAAACAATCCCAGATGTTTGGCTAGTACCAGTTACAGTGTATGTTTTTGTTGTTGTTTTGCTATGGGAGTAAACCCATGCAGAGAAAGGGACCAGAATTAGGAAAGCGATGCCAGGCACTCCTTCAGAACATGCCATGCACGGGCGTGACCACTGCACCACCCTGACGCCCAAACAAATGTAATTCAAATAATCTACAATACTGGAAAAATAAACCCTATTAGTATCAACCGAATGTCTGGACAATCTGACCCCCTCTACACAAGTAACAGTTGAGAGTCAACGCTGTGATGTTGTGCGATTGGTGCAAGCGACCCATCGTTGTGTTTTAATGTTGAGCGGTTAAACTTGCACTGTTGTGGGGTGAGGTCAAGTCCGATGGCTGCTTCCAGCGGTGTCAAGGTGAGCGTTTTGAAGAGGCTCGCGAAGGATGATACTTGGCAGTTGGGTGCAGTCTCCCTCCATTAACAACAGAGGGCAGAGGAGCGACGCTCACAACAATTGGCTGAGCACTGGGCGTATACAACGCATGAAGTCGGCAGCAAGTTTATCTCAGGGAGTTGACCCGCACACGACAACTGGGTCTGTCCCGCGTGTTCACGCTATAACGCGGTTGCCTTCATTTAGGGAACGCGCACCGCCATAAGGCGACTTGTGAGCAGTCGACGCCGAACTACTTTCTTGAGCTGCGCGGTTGAGCGAGACGAGACGGTAACGCGGCGGCGTCCCCTCAAGTTGTTTGTAACCCAATTCTGACTGCGCTTGGACATTCATTACGGGGGAAATAGTTTTCGCTTAGCGCGGCACTTTTTAGGAACGCATCTACTGCGTTAAACGAGGACCCGTCGTACAGGTGCTGTGCACACTGTACTGGGAATCAAAATCTGTTTTGACCCTGGAGAAATCCGAAGCGCTATCAAGCTCTCACTCACAGGTGTCCAGTAAGAGGCGGTGGGGGGGTCACCAAGTGACACGCAGCTTGACCGTGGAGTAGACCGCGAGGACGCCAACGTCGCCTAGGCAACGCCGCCCCCCCGCCCCTCTGGCTCTGCCTGCCTCGCTCTGTGCACGTGAGGTGCCAACCACGTGACGCGGGCCACTGCGCGCGTTGCGTCACCGCTCACCGTGGGGGGCCCCTCCGCTGCGTCCACATCGTACAGTCGCACATTCATTAATAGTCACACTCTTAATCATGTTTATGGTCATCGTCATTAAAGGTGAGTTTAATAGTAATACCACTACTACACAATGTGTGCATTAATATATACGGCATGAATAAAATGCACCTGTAAATATCGTAAGTAAGTTTGACCTGACATTATTGCACAACAATTGCCCAGCCACCGTGGGATGTTTATCCTCCAATGTGTATCTGGCTTTGACCTGACTTATATAAAAGTGCAGCTCTGCAATTGCTTGGTCACACCACCGCTGGTGAAAAGACCTTCATGAGAGCGAACTCTTTACGAGTATTTGGTCTACTTTTCCATATAACAATAGGTTTTACCCTTTCTGGCAATACAACAGGTGTCAAGATGTTAAAACACCAAACAGAATCCTCATTCAAGGAATCCTGTCTGCATTAACCACACGTACTTGTGGTGAACATGGAAACATGCTCTGATAATATATGCATTGTCTTTGAAACTGATTAGTCCACACCAGGACGGTCCCATATTCTACTTTTCCACGTTGACCAGGTGTGTTGGAAGAGCCGGCTGAAAGCCACACTTTGCTGCATCGCACGTGACTTGCCGATCAGCTAACTGTGGTGTGCCCATTTAGCGACCTCTGGTCTGTGAGTTCAGTTTACTAACCACTAACAGCATGGCAGCTTTCTAAGTGGCTTGTGTGACAATTAACCCATGTCATTATCTCTTGCACAGCCTGAAATAAGTTTTGGCGTAAGGGAAGGAAATTATGACTCACCCACCTGCACCTGCCTTGTGCTCCCAGACACCTAAGGACCTTACTACCGCTGTGAGAAATTGACGGGCGTAGACTGCTGCATGGCGATGATGTATTCACGTCGTTCCTGCTGTTTTCCTCTTTTGCTAGGTGATGCAATTGGTGTGCCAACACCTCCAGATGCAGTTCCTGAAGGACGTGGGCATTCGGGACATGTTCGTTTTGCCTGTGATGAATGAGTTTGTCCAAACACACAGGGAAGTCAGCCTGTTCATCGAGGTGCGTTTCCCATGTTTATTTCACTCGATTGGTCGTCTGTTTGCAAGGTCATGCTCTGCCCAGAGGTCACCCACTGAGATTTTCTTTACCGTAACATTACCGTCACTTGGGTTTGGTGATCGATTCAACGGGGCAAAAATATTTGTAAGAAGCGTAAACATGGCAACGTGATCATTGTCAGGCCACGGAGGACCTTCAGAATGCCGAGTATGATCTTTAAATTGATCCTGGACTCGTTCGGGGGATATTTGAACAATTTGAATATTGGGGCGATATTGTCTTGCTACGGGTCTGAGTGAGAAGTCTCCCAGCGGTTTTTTGAGTCCACAATCGAGATTTTTGGGTTAGAGCACGTAAACATGCACTCATATACAGTGAGGGAAAAAAGTATTTGATCCCCTGCTGATTTTGTACGTTTGCCCACTGACAAAGAAATTATCAGTCTATAATTTTAATGGTAGGTTTATTTGAACAGTGAGAGACAGAATAACAACAACAAAATCTAGAAAAAACGCATGTCAAAAATGTTATATATTTGACCCCTTCTCAATCAGAAAGAAATTAGGTTAGCTTTACATTTGACTGACAGTGAATCAGCAGAATGAAGCAGTCATGTTGTCTATGTGATTCCAATCAGAAGGTGACATTTTTTGTGTTAACATTAAATGAGCTTGTAGGAGAGTCCTGTCTAAAGTATCGAGTTCAAATCGGAGTAGCCTTATCCTCTCTGAGATTTAAGATAGGCTGGCCTTAAAGATAATCTGTTTAGAATTCGGAGAAGATACAGCAGAAGAAATGAGTGTGAAAGCGATGGGTATTACCTTGTGATCGCGGCATCTTTTGAGGAAGGTCAGCGTCTCGATGATCTGTGACTTCTTGTCCCGTTGTCTGTTAAAAGCTCTAACAGATAGGTGAAAGCCCTCCCCGTAGAGGTGATCAATTCTAGATTTAAAGCTTTTGTGACTGCAAGGATCCATACTCTTTGGTTCTATTCGGTAAAGTCACGTAGGTAAATAATAAAACAACAAAAATCACGACGTTTCGGCCACAACACAAGCGGCCTTCATCAGGTGAAGGAACCAGGCTGTCTCGAGGACAGCGCTGGAGTGAAACACAGCCACGCTCAGACCGCGACCGTTAAGCTGTGTGCGAGGAAACAAGGTGCCTTGACAAAGGAATTAGCATAAAAATTAGCATTTGATTGGCCGACTTAGCATGATGAACGGTGTAGAGGTGGTGTACATGCAGGTGCACATGCCGGTTGGTGCGGATTGGAATCACATAGACAACATGACTGCTTCTTCTGCTGATTCACTGTCAGTCAAATGTAAAGCTAACCTGATTTCTAAATTCAACCACCTATCAAAGAAGAACCCAGTTCCACATATAACAAAACTCGGCGTCAACAAAATCGTCATTAATCAGAGTAGAACGCCGATTTCGGACAATCTGAAAACAGGGGACTGAATTTTGCTGTCACCCCAAAACACATACCAGTAGATGATATCATCTCTCAGGTCGATGTAGCCCTCAAAGGCGTGGGACACATCCAAGCAGATGTTGCGAGAGCTGAAATAGCCACTATTCTTAAGAATGCTAAGAAACCCATTAGTAACATCAGCAAAAATAAACGCTCTTAACTCGCGAATTTTATAAAACAGAAGTGATATAGTCATCCTCTCAGCCGATAAAGGCAACGCTACTCCCTAATCGACCCAACTAAACGTCCCTCCCTAAAACCTTCTGCTGCAAGACTCCCTAGATTCTATGGTCTTCCCAAGATCCATAAAGAAGGCTCCTACTACGACCCATCGTATCCACGATCAACTCCCCTACCTATAGACTAGCCCGTTTTCCGTCATATTCCTTGCTGCCTTTCACTGGCAAGACCACCTCAGCAGTACTTAACTCAGCCCAATTGGTCTCTATGGTCAAAGACGTTGTACTGTCCCCTGACGATATCCTTGTCAGCTTCGATGTGGTCTCTTTGTTCACCAAGGTCCCAGTACCTGATACCATTGAAATAATTGAAAATTTGGTCCAACATGGACTAGACGCCGATACACCTGCACTGGTTAGGCACTGCCTCAACAATACCTACTTTACTTGGAATGGCTCCTTCTACAAACAAATTGAGGGTACCCCCCATGGGTTCCTCCTTGTCACCAGTGATAGCCAATATTTTCATGGAGAAATTTGAATCAGACGCCATCCAGACTTCCACCCTCAGACCTTCCCAGGGGAAGATATATGTGGATGACACTTTCATCATTTGGCCACATAGCCTCCCAGCTTTGAATCTTTTCCTACACCACATCAATTCCAGACATCCCGCCATCAAATTCACCATGGAAGTGGAGAAAGTTGGCAAGCTACCATTCTTAGATGTTCTGTTTGAGAGGAGACCTGATGGCTCATTGGGGCATTCTGTCTACAGGAAACCCACCCACACAGATTCCTACTTGAAACCTGATTCCCACCACCACCCAGCCCAAAAGAATTATCTCATCAAAACTTTATACCATTGGGTTTATTGCATTTCGGACCAACACCACCTGACCAGTGAATTAAAACATGTACACCTGGCCCTCGAAAGGAATGGATACTCTGACCGTACCATCCGCCAAGCTGTTTCTCCCTCCATACAGAAACAACCACTTGATACTCCGGTCAAAACCATCACACTACCATATATAGCAGGCGTTACTAAAAAGATTTCCAAAATTCTAAACAAACACAAGATCCAGGTCCGGTTCAATACAGTACACAAAATTCGTGATCTGATCCCATCCGTGAAGGATGTCATTCCTGACTTACAGTACCCCGGGGTTTACAAATTGAGTTGTACCTTTGGTGATTGCTATATCGGGGAGACAAAGCGACATGTCTCTGACCGAATTCGCGAGGACAAATCAGATTTGAAACACGGCAGAACGAATTCTTCTGCTGTGGCTGATCATTGTCACAACGCTATGGGTGATCATGAGATTGTCTTCTCCGATACCAAGGTTCTCTGTAAACCTATAGGTTATGACCAGAGATGTGTTCACCAAGCCATTCAGATATACAAATACAGGCATACCTTCAACCGAGAGGATAGTTTCAAATTAAGCAACCACTGGAAGCACGTTTTAAATCATACCAAACGTCAACTAATTTCTAACAGCAATTTCAAGTCGTGGTATACCAAGCATATTCCTGCTTAACTTTCTATTTCCCTTTTTTCTACTTCCCCCTTACAGCACATTCTTGCCGATCTTTAATTTTTCTATTTTTTTTCCGTTTCTATTGCACACACACAGTGACCCATCCCCCGCACCCTCTACCCAACAAAAGACGGATTAACTCAGCCCCTCACCCCACCAAGGTCCCCCTACATGGCTCCCCCCCCCCCTCCCTTAACCTGTATTTAAGCCAGAGGTTCCCAGAGCCTCGCCACTTGGTGCAGCGATTTTTTGCTGTGACTGTTTCCACCTGAAGACGGAAGCTTGTGTTGCCTTCGAAACATCATGTTTTAATTTTTTCTTTTATTTAATTTAAATTTATTTTTTTACCTACGTGACTTAACCGAATTAAACCAAAGATTATAAAATAAAATCCCCAATTCAGGACCCTACTGTGACTCAGTGTGGATTTCTTGGAGTACGTATTTTATTATAAAGAATTACAGGGGCTGTTTGATGACACGACTAGGGAGCTGGCTTGCACTGCGGGGAACTTAATATTCAACTTGGATTCTGCAACCCTCAATGGCCTTTTTAAGTTCCATTTGTGCATGTAAAACTCGCACAAACAACCATACCCAGAAACCCATAGACTCCAACAGAGACCCATGCATTCCTACAGACACTCACACGGCAACCCCATAGACTCACACAGAGTCCTTTTGACATGCACAGAGACCAATAGCCTCACACAGAGATCCATACACTCAAGAGACCCAAAAACTCACACAGAAATCCATAGATTCGCACAGAGGTCAATAGAATTTTAATCTGAATATTTATTTATACTGGATGAATCTGATGAGCTATGACGATCTGTTTTCACAGACGTCCAATCGGGCGGGTCAGAACATAACAAAAATACAATACAAAAACTCGACAGGAAAGGTAAAATTGTTTAAATATATACAAATTAAACTGAACTGTTTTTATCTTACCATAGACTAAAATAAACCTGTTGGACTCGCACAGAGACCTTAACCACTAAACCTCAAACAAATAAAACCCTCTAAACCTCTAAACCCCGTAACTATCTAAATCCCTAACCATTTAAACCCATAACCATCTAAACCGCTAACCCTCTCAAACCCTTTACCCTTAAAACCCTAACCCACCAAAAACCCCTCACTCTCCAAACCCCTTAGTCTTTTAACCCTAACCTTCGAAGCCATTAAAAACCAAACCCTCAACCCTCTGAATCCCTAACCCTCTAAACCTTGAAACTCTATCCTTCTAAAACCCTAAATCCCTAATATTCTAAATACCAACCAATCTAAACCACAACCCTCTAATGAACTAACCCTCTAGACCCCTAACCCTCTGAACTCGTAACCTTCTAAATCCTCAACTTCTAAAACCCTAACCCTCAAAACCCTAACCCTCAAAACCCTAAATCCCTAATCTAATCCCAACACATTTAAACCCCAACCCTCTAAAGAACTAACCCTCTAGATGCCTAACCCTTAAAACACCTATACCCCTAAAATGATAACCCTCTAAACACATAACCCACTAAACCCCTAACCCTCTAAACCCATAAATGTTTTTTGGGGTTAGATTGTGTAACTATAAATGTGTCGTTAAACCAGCCACCACCCGACACAGCCAATTAGGAAAATTTGTCACATCAACAAAAAGTGCCATTTAGTGTTGGAGACTAACCCAATATTAGTTGTGAAAGTCTAGGTGTTAAACCCTCTAAACTCTCAAACCACTAAACCCCTAACACTCTAAATCCCTAACCCTTGAAACCCCTATACCTCTAAACCCCTAAACACATACCCTTATAACCTCCTCAACTCCTAACCATCTAAACCATTATTCAACCTCTAACAATCGAAACCCATAAACCTCTAAACACGTAACTCTCTAAACCCTCTAAACTCAAAACGTTCTAAACTCTAACCCTCTAAACACCAAATCCTCTAAAGGACTTTACCCTGAAGACTCCAACCGTCTAAACACCTCACCCTTTAGAACCCTAACCCATAAACCCCAAAAACTCTTAACTGTCTAAACCCTTAACCTTCTAAACCAGACATGGGCAAAGTACGGCCCCCGGGCCGTATACGGCCCGTTGGGCTTTTTAATCCGGCCCGCCGAAATTGTACAAATATTATTAAATTAAATTTTACCTTTCTCCTGTAATGCCCCCATTTCCCCATTAGATGGCGCACTTTGACCGGGAGTTACGACATGTTTTTGTATTGTTCATGTTCGTGCAATTTGTTAAATTGCCTTGCAAATAAATGCTTTGCTACCTGTTAAAGGCCAAATCCTTTCATGTTATTATTTTTACACGACATTTATATTAGTTCACAAACACTCCATCCATCTGTTCCTGGCCCGGCCCCTCTGTCAAATTTTAGAACCCATTGTGGCCCACGAGTCAAAAAATTTGCCCACCCCTGTTCTAAACCCTTAAACCCCAAACTGTCTAAACCCCTAAACCTGTAAAACCATAACCCTTTAAACCCCTCACCTTATAAACCTCTAATCCCCAAAACACCGAAACCTCTAAACCCAAAACCTTCTAAAACTCGTAACCTTGTAAACCAAAACACCGAGCAATCAAAACCCATAAACCCCCTAAACCTCTAAACACCGACAGTAACTCTAAACCCTTAACCCTCTAAACCCATAACCTTCTAAACTCTACCAAATAAAAACCTCAGCCTCTTCACCCTTAAAACCCTATCTGTCTAAACTCCTCACCCTTTGAAATCCTAACCCAAATACCACGAAAACCCCAACCCTCTAAACCCCTCACCCTCTAATCCCCTAACCCTCTACACCCTTAACCCACTAAAACCCTAACCCTCAAAACCCCTAATACGCTCAACCCCTAAACATCATAACCCTTAAAACCCCCCAAACCTCTAAACTGCTTACCCCCTAAAAGCCCCAAAACCTCTAAACCCCTAAGTCCATAACCTTATAAACTCCTAACCCTCTAAACCACTAACCCTTTAACAATCAAACCCCATAAACTCTCTAAACACCTAATTCTCTAAACCGAGAACCCTCTAAAACCACAACCTTCTAAACTGTAACCCTCTAAAACTCAACCCTCAAAACCCCTTTACCCTTAAAACCATATCGGTCTAAACCCATCACCCTCTAAAATCCTAACCCATAAACCCCCAAACCTCTAACCCACTGAACCCCTACCCTAAACCCTTAAACACAACATCTTTAAACCCAAAACCCTCTAAATCCCTAACCCTCTTAACCCCTCTACCCTTAAAACCATAACCCTCTGAACCCCTAAACCCCTAACTCTTTAAACCCCTATACCACTAATAGCCTAATCCTCTAAACACCTAACCCTTTAAACCCCTTTACCCTTAAAACCCTAACCCCCTAAACCCCAAATACTCTCAACCCCTAAACCCTATAACCCTCGAAATACCTAAACATATAAACCCCTTATCCCCAAAATACCCCAAAACCTCTAAACCCATAACTTTATAAACCCCTAACCCTCTAAACCCCTAGCCCTTTGTGTAGTGTGTGGTGGGTGTCACGGGGTGTGTGTGGTGGGTGGTGGGTATCACAGGGGGGTGTATGTGTGGAGTGTGCATGTGGTGGGTGTGGTGATAGTGGGTGTGGTGATAGTGGTCGTGGTTCACAACTATCCATGACCACCACCTCTACTGTGTGGTGGACCGGCCACCACACAGCAGCGCGCGTCGGAGGAGTGAACGGATGGTTCTCCCTATGCGGGCCAGGCCCCCTCGCTTCCTCTTCTCCTCCTGCATCACCATCGCCTGATCCTCTTTCCTTGTCATCTCCTTCTCCTCCACCACCATATCCTGCACCACCATCTCCTCCTCCTGCTCCTTCTTCGTCGCCACCTCCTCTGTCTCCCCCCCCATCTCCTCTTCGTCCTGCACCACCAGCTCCTCCACCCGGGTCTCCTCCTCCACCACCAGCTCCTCCACCCGGGTCTCTTCCTCCTGCACCACCAGCTCCTCCACCCGGGTCTCCTCCTGCACCACCAGCTCCTCCAGCAGGGTCTCCTGCACCACCAGCTCCTCCACCAGGGTCTCCTCCTGCACCACCAGCCCCTCCACCAGGGTCTCCTCCTGCACCACCAGCTCCTCCACCAGGGTCTCCTCCTGCACCATCAGCTCCTCCACCAGGGTCTCCTCCTGCACCACCAGCTCCTCCACCAGGGTCTCCTCTCCCTGCACCACGAGCTCCTCTACCAGGGTCTCCTCTTCCACCACAACCGTCAGCTTCCATTTAGAGGCCAGGGCAAGCGCGGAGGATGGGGGCAGCGCCGGCTCCGCTCTGTGAAGAGATGCGCACGACACCGTTCCAACTTCCTGCTACAGCAGAGATCGCAGTCCCCCCCCCCCCACCATCGTCCGCGTACGGACTAACTGTGTGCGGAGATAGATTAACCAGGTTAATAACGATGCTGCAATAATGCAGCATACCATGCCCATCGTGGGTCTGGTTACAGAATGGGCATTAGTCTTGCGATATCACACTGGATGAAGGGCTACATGGCAAAGATATGGCTGCCTCATTATTTGTCCTCACAAGGAACCAATTATAAAAATACATCCGTATATAACTGAATGTACACGTGGGGTTTGAACTGTACATGTGTTCGTTTGCAGGCGGCAGGGCTGGAACTCAGTCAAAGAGGGACCTGGGTTTGATTCCCATACTTGGGCCACTTTCTCCGTGTGGAATGTGGAGTGTGTTCTACCCCCTCCCCCCCCCCCCCCCGTTTTGTCCTGCATTGTTTCCAAAATCAGAATACATTATTTAGACTGGATGAAGAGGCATCCGATAAGCTATGAAGCTCTTCCTTCACAGATATGCAGTCGAGGCACAGGGTCAGCAAGTTACAACAACAAACAAAAGGAGTGCAACGTGTAAAAATGTAAGCAAGTCACAAAAAATTGAGCACATAAGCACAAAGTACATAAAATCCTGCCAGATTTTCAACACTAAATGTAAACTTGGGCAAGGCAGCAAAACATCAACAAAACAGTCCCAGACCCCACCAAGACAACACACAGTCCCTCAATGAAATTGTACATTATAATGTAAATACATTAACAGGAGCAGAGCCGTCCCCCGGGTACGGTGTACTGGGGAAACCGCCCCGGGCACCGTGCTTTTGGTGGCCCTGTGCTTCGATGTCACGGTGTCAGACATAAAATGTCTTTTTAACACGTAGGCTTTCGCACCAGATTGGCTCACAAATGATGACATCACATTCACCTTTATCACTATTTAAGACCGAAACAGGAGTATTTCTCCACAATTCTGGCCGTCACCTTATGAGGCTGGTTGCAATCCCCGGCAAAATGTCGTACTCGAATAGTAAATGTGGTGGGTTTACTTTCCAACACACTGGTGTGCTGATCTAGTAACTAATTGGCACATTTTGTTTACATGATACACCTTACTAATTGGCTGTGTTTGGTGGTGGTGAGTTTAACAACACATGTATATCTATGCGATCTAACCGAAAAAACCCCTGTATTGTTGGTAATACTTCCGATTTAATTGTGACTTGCCCCGGGCCCCAAACCTCCCTATGGACTGCCTTGAACATTGGACAAGCACCTCATGGCTTACCGTCGCTCAGCAGCTCCAAAACACTGTACACTGCCAGGAGCAGCAATGGTGGTGGCGGTGGCGTTGCTGGTGGTGCTGGTGGCCACGGTCCGGAGCCAGCTGTGACCCAGCGCCTGCGCTGGCGTCATGCGACAATCCGGATCCCATCTGTTGAGAGACGCACCGGGGTCACACGCAGCGCACGTGGTGAGAGAGGCGTGGTAAGAGGATTGACGTTCCTTCCCTTCTCCCACGAGGTCCAGGAACGCACAGCAGCAGCGGTAGTCATGGTAGCAGCGGCAATCCTTCAATACGCAGTACTCTAAAAATGCCCTGAGCCCCGCACTGCCGAGGATCATCTTTAACGGACCTCCAAAGAGGGTGATCTTAACACCGGTGATACTGGTCATCGGCAGGTTCACTCAGCTCCACATCTTCCTGGTGATCGGTGGAGGGCGATCGTTGATCACCTTGGTGGGAGAAATCCTCATGGGGAGGGGGGAGGGGGTGGGGGATGATTCTTACCGCAGGCAGGAGCTGACAAAGTCAACAAACTCCGGGTCGTGGCTTTTGAGTGCCCCGTGAAGTGATAAGCTCCCTGGCACCCTTCTCTTGACTGGGGAGAACATCATGCCCAAACGATCTGCAGGAGACATGCACAGCAGGAGAGACACACAGTCACCAACCACCACTTTGCCCACCTACCCACTTGCCCACGCGCCCATTTACCCACCCACTCACCCAAGGAATTGAAAATACAAAGAGGCCCCCCCCCCCATGGCCATCCCCCCAAAAAAACTACAACTCCAGGCCACACCCTAACACTGAATCCGACCGGTTGCTCGCCCCACCCTTCAACTCACCAAAGTAGTGCATTCCGTCAGGAGCTGCATCCATCATGCATCTTGGAGGCAACCCGAGGATCTGCACATGGTTGAGATAAAGGCAAAAGTCACCCGTGTAGCCGCAGCAGACTGTAGGGGCAAGTGCTTATAGTAGTGAGTAGAAACAGCAGCAGCAACAGTAGCGGCACCAGTTGAGGGCCAGGACTGTGGCACACACAGAGAGGGGATGGTTGGCCATATAGAAGCAGGTACACACGGCACCAGGTACACATTTGAGGCTGATTTGTACTAGGGGATGCCCAGTACCGGTTCAAATAATCCTCACTGATGTTGGACGTGAATTGGAATCAAACTCGCATTACCGGGTTTGTAGCTGAGCACGCTAACCGCTACACCACTGCTCCCCCCACACGTACAAGACACACACGTGTACACACATACAACATACGATGGCTGCCATTCGCCAGATCACCAAGTAGCCAATCGCCCCCCCTCTCCTGGCTCCACCCCCCCCCCCTATAGCCTACAACTTCAAGAAAGGAGGGGGGAATCACGAGCGGGTGAACGCCCAGTTGGAAATACCTCCATGCAGCACGGGAGGTGGTCGTCGCGGCTGTCCGAATGGAATAATTCCCTGCCGGTCGCCAACTCCGCCACTGTGCAGCCCAGTGCCCACATGTCCACTGCACACGTTAATCTGTAGCCCAGCAATACCTCCGGAGATAGGTATGGCAGGGTCCCACCAACACGCAGAGCTGCACAACAACAACAAATATATATGTACGTGTGTGTGTATACTCACTGTGTCATGAACATCATCGTTATCACACACTGTCACATGTACAGACACTAAGAGACTTGCAAACACACACACACTGGAACACAGACACACCCACACGCAGAAACTCACACCCACACGCAGAAACTCACACCCAGGTGAGGTTACTCACGTTGCCTTTTCACAAAAAAGCTGGTGCCAAAGTCCGTGACCCTGATGGTGCCAGCCACGGTATCCTTGAGTAGAACATTTTCCTAAAGGAAGAAAGGCAGAAGGAATTCACACTCGGAGGTTACGCCGATAGCCTTCAGCCAGCAGTGGATCAATCACTTACCACGGTACAAACTAAACAGGGGAACTAGGTGAGGCGTAGCGCCGTCATCAACCTTGAGTCAAGTGCAACATTCGCTGTTTTCTGACAGCTGCCACTGGGGGTGCCCCTTTCAAATGCGTCAAGATGAGCGATGTTAGTCGAGGCTCATCACATTTAAAGCTCTCTCAAGCACCATCTAAGTAAAAGGGTGCGGCTCTATAGACAACTTATCCTAGTTGCTCACAGCTGCCCGATAACGAGTTATGGACCAAAAACCACACTCGAGGGCGCACGGATTTCATGACGCTTTCCACCGCGCGTTTGTCTTGGGAAGTTTTCAATTCACAGCATGGAAGCTGACAACGGGCAGCTGTCAGTTCAAACGCGTGTTTGGCACGTTTTGAAAATCATTCTTTTCGGCTCCGGTTTGTGTTTCCCAAAGTTTGGGGCAACGCTGTCATCTACATTGCTGGTTTTATCTGTGGTGAATCCCCCAATAGCGACACGACTCTACACGACAGTTTAATTCATACCAGATCATCACCAGAGGTAACGTGACCCTGCTTCCTTCCAGATAGACGGACAGAGCTAACACATCGACCCTGTGACCAACGTGGTTAGTTTTCTCTATGGACCGAGTCCCCAATAATGACAACTCCGGAACAAAGTCACGCTGAATGCTGTGTCCACTCACTGGCTTGATGTCCGCATGGATGATGCTCCTGGCCTTGGTGTGGCAAAGGAACTTGAGGATGCCCCTGGTGTAAGTTTTCACCATCCCCATGTGCAATTTCCGGAGCCCCGCTTCCGTAATCACATCATAGAGGCTCTCCCTGTGAAAGAGGCAGCAGCAGCAACAACAATGACAACAACGAAGCAGCGTCAGTGTCATACCCTGCAATACTGCGTGGATTCTGATAACGACAATATTAATATTATATTTGCACATTCACGACCGATATGATTCATAGCTCAGTGTGGGTTTAGGTCATCGGTTTGCTGATAAACCAAATCAGTTAGCACATCTGTCCACTTGCTTTCATTGGCTCTGTTTCTGGGTGGTGGAATTATACATTAGGAGATACAAACTCCACGCAGAAAGGCGTCCGAGTTGAGAATCGAACTCAGGGATTTTCACCGAGGGGCACAAGTGTCTCCACTGCGCTGCAGCCAACCTGCTGATCTAGTGGAGGCGTGGCTATATAAAAGTGGGCGGGGCTGATTGAGAAAAGAGGAGTGGCCTCGTGCACCCGGGACACATTACAGCTCCACAGTACCGCAATGCGTGGGTGGCACAGGAATCCCAAAAGTAACATCTAGCCCCAGTGGTGTGACGTTATCACCCTCCCCTGGTGTGGAAGAGATCGGGGCTTTGATCCCGACCGTGACGGGATCAAAGCGTGGATTTTTCTCCGGGTTCTCTGGTTTTTCCCTCCACATTTAGAAACTTGTGTTTAGAGTATTTGGCTGCTATACATTTCCACATCAGCCACTTTTTTTAGCTATCATTTGTAGCCAGGCCGCTTGTGAAAAATAACTGATAGGGCAGTGGGCTTTACCTGTTAAATAAAAGTTTTAGTTTAGCTAATGAAGTTAACCACGCTATGGCGGGGGGGGGGGGGGGCGGTGGGAACACATGGTACGTACTTCAACAGCTCCAGGACAATGCAGTGGTGTCCTCTGAAGTCAAAATGGTTCAGGACTTTGATGACGTTGTACTCCTCATCACTGCCCTCGCCCTGAAGTTCCAGAGCCATCTGGAGCTCCTTTCTCTGAAATGTATCATCCTTGGAGCTGTGCAGAGAAAATCCACAAATGAATCATGACTTAGACTTGCTAAAGGAATGACCAGAATCAAATCCTATTCCGAATTAAATAAATAAATATACGTTCCCCAAGTGTAATGGCATTGTGAGTTCCGGTAGCGCGCTCATGGAAGGTTCCAGAAAGGATCGAGAAGAGGATCAAATAAGCAAGGGATAGAAGGGGGCTTGGGGTGCTGCCTGAACGTAGTGATTCCCTAATGTGTGAATTGAGCCGACTCCGAGCATGGCCCCAGCCACACTCAGGATTCCCAGGAGCTGAGCCAAGCCACGGCTGAGCCACTCATGTATCTTTAACAGCAGCTGAGCGGCTCAAGCCTGAGCCAAACCACGGCTGAGCGAGAGCTGAGCCTGAGTTTTAGAGACTGAGCCACAGCTGAGTCGTGACTGAATGTGGCTCTCACAGAGCAAGGCATTATAACGTGGAATATCATGGGACCTCCTTTGCCAGTACCAAAATATCAGAATAGATTTTCCCTTTTTTTCTGGCAACAAAACAGGTGTTAAGATGTTAAAACACCAAACTGAAACCTTTTACAAGGAATCATGTCTGCATTAACCATAATACTTGTGGTTAGAATGTAAACAAAAAAAATACTCTGATAATATATGCATTGTCTTTGAAACTGATTGGTCCACACCAGAGACAGCTTTCTTCTGAGCCTCGTCTCAAAAATGATGTTAGACCAGAGGACGCCAAAAGGCGTACAGCACAAAGACAAGCGTTATCAGAGTAATGAGAGCTCAGGGTGAACGGCTACATCATGGACCTTCTTTGGGAGTATATTTTGGTACTGGCAAAGGAGGTCCCATGATGTAGCTGCTATAACGCAGAACGCACACGTTATAACACGGAACACGCCTGTTATGACATGGGACAACCCCATTACAGCGTGGAACATGCCTTTTATAGCATGGAACGTGCCCATGATAACGTGGAAGGCTCCCGTTATAACGCGGACCGCACCCATTATAATCCGGAATGCTTCTGTTCTAATGCAGGAAAGTGCCCATTATAACGTGGAATGTGCCCGCTATAAAATTGCAAGGCTGAGCGGTATGACACAGTAGGCGGAATGCGGAATGATCACGTGACGTGACAGCATGCCCTCCGTTATCGATCTCTTCACATCACTGTGTGCGTGTATTATATCTTGCAAAACTTTATCGTTACATTTTATATGGGGATATTATGTTTGCTTAATGTGATTTCCCTTAACGCGGCACTTTTCAGGAATGCATCTACCGGGTTAAATGAAGACTTAATGCAATGTAAGAGTGAACTGATCCAGAACAGGGGGAGAACATACAAACTCCACACAGGAGAGCACCCGAATCAGGAGTCGAACCGGGGACCCTCTACGTGAGGCACGAGTTGTCACCACCTCATCACACGGCCGCCGACAGCACTGGACGTAACAACAACGTCGTCCTTGTGACGACACCACTCTGAATTCTTACCTCAATGGTGATCTCAAGATCTTCACTGCCACCAGGGTGTTCATCTTGTGGTCAAGGCACCGGATCACCTGGCCTTGACCTCCATCCCCAATCTTCTTCAGCACTTCATAGCGGTAGTGGAGGTGCTCATGGTGAACCTGCACAAAATTACACAAATTTAGACTGACTATATTTTGAAAATCACAACATGTGAGCATTATTTTACAAAATAATTGCTTTTATTAAGTGTTTGGTTTTCTTAAATCTGTAATTGTGGAATGCTCTGATGTCTGCTGGCCGAGTCACCCTAAAAAAAAGCTCTTTAGCTCAATGGGCTTAACTTGGGAAATAAACTTCTGATTGTGAAGTGTGTGGGAGAGTGCACGTGTGCTTTCTCTGGTTGGTTGGTGCTTAAATTGCAATAACAAGAAGCCACGAACCCCGCGACCGCTGCGCCCTGTGACCGCCCCCACGGCGGGGGCTTTGTGGCGAGTCTCACCGGAATGTAATGATGTTCGTGGTCGTCGTATCCATCGTTGTTGTGTCCACGGGATCTGTTGCTGAGCGCAAAGTACCATACTTTCTGTATGGCGACAAGCTCCAGCTTCTCCCGGTGGGTCATTTGTGGGCCAAAGAGAGCCAGGATTTCTGCAGGCAAGAGAATAACAACAGCTGTCGGTGATCTTTCGTTTACGCAGCACAGCCTCAAAAAGTCTCAAGATTCCTTTTCAGGAGGTTCCTGCAGATGATTTACAGAGAATGGGGGTGACGCTGCTGCCATTACGTCTGCTGTGTGATCCCAATTTGAGGAATTTGCAAGGGATTTGGATGTTTTGGCCAATACCAGTTATGTCCGTATGTTAAACCTTGCTTCGGCAGCCCTGCTAATCAGAAGTGAGGGGGAAAGACAACAAACTAACAAGTTCGCAAAAAATATTGATTTAAAAGTGCATCGCTCCAATGGCTGCCTAATGTCGGAAGAGCATTCCAGATGACTGCAGAAGCACATCTGAAAGCGTGCCATGCAGTGACCATCTTTGTTCGATGTCCAGCTATATGCAGCTCTGAGGACATCTTAGGTTGCTTGGGTTTGACAACAGGGTTAATGAATTAGATAAATATAACACAGATATGCCAAGAAGGATTTTATGAAATAAGAATAGCTTTTACCCTTTCTGGCACAAAAACAGGTGTTAATATGTTCAAACACCAAATAGCTACCTTTTACCACACGTACTTGTGGAAAAATATGCAAACAAACATGCTCTGATAATATATGGGCATTGTCTTTGAAACTGACTGGCCTGCACCAGAGACAGCCTTCTTTATGACCTTGTCTCGTCGGTATTAGACCAGAGAACGGCAAAAGTCGAACGGTACATCACCCATGCCAAATGGCCACCATGAAGTCCCCCCATGCATCATGGTCACTGTGACGTCCCCCTTGAAACATGACCATCGTGATGTCCCACCATTCAGCGTGGCCATCTTGACGTCACTCATTTCTGTTCTTACCTTGTGGCGATTTGCTGCGGATGGAGCCGGTGCGCGCTGAGGACAGCGCACTCCACGTGGTGCAAGACTCGCCGTTACTCTGAGCCTCTCCAGCTCGGCTGATCTACACACAAAGACAAAGGTCCACCACATGGGCTTGATTAAGATGTTGGAGCAAGTGCAGTGGGCGAGCACTGAGCCAGCATCTCTGACATCCTGGGCTCCACATTCAGGAGGGTCCTGCCGAGATGTTGCCAGTTCTCAGCGTTGGGATATTTGTTCAATATCAGTTGCCATGCTTGGATTTACAATGAAAGACGTGTGGCTTTCGAGGTCACACGCAGGTCAATGGGATCGTTCAAACTGGTAAGAGGAGTGAGTGGGACTCGGTCCGGACGAGCCATGGCTAGGAGGGACAATAATGGCTCACGGTCAAGAATAATAACGGAGCGACAACCAAGGAACAGAACACATCAGAGAGGAGAGCCGCCAGAGAGATGGTGCGACAAAATCGGCGCTTGGATTATTCCATCACAGGATGTGAGGGGTAGTAGGGTCTCAGGGAGGGAGGCGTTCATCCATCAGTGGATAGATAACAGCGCTGTAGATGCTCACGCGTAGACGGGCACGTACACCAACAGGATCTCGGAGAGACACTCTGATAGACGCGCACACACTTAGGCGGGCAAGGAGAAGCACACCCAGGTATACAGGTGACAGGTAGGCACACGCAGAGGGGAGAACACACGTCTACCCATACTTCACCACACGAGTCGAGGAGCCACATGTACCTCCATAGTAGCAACTTGCAGACGAGGGTGCTCAGAGCTCACCGTGTCTCTCGCGCAGTCCGGGTCTCTGCATTGAGAGCGGGAGACAGAGGTGAGGGACACGCAGAGTTGAAGGGGCGTGACACACCCACGTCTAAACGCACGTCACGTCACAATGCGGACTCTCATCATCAACACGGACTCACATCCTTACCAGTCACCCACAACACGAAAAACACAAAAAACAACAACTGCCATTCGCCACTAAGTAGCGGTGATGTGACCACGGCGCCTGTGCCAGGCCAGGTGCACTTTGAGACCACGTGAAGTGCCGAAGGCTCACTGACAGGCGGTCACAGGTCAGACCCAGGTGACTGAGATGACTGTGCCAACTTGCTGCATTTTAGATGCCCGGCTCAAAGGTTGTTGTCGTGAGCGTTGCTCCTCTGTTCGGACACCACTACTAACACTACTCCTAACACCACCAACACCACCACTACGAACACCACCACTACGAACACCACCACTACGAACACCACTACTACGAACACCACTACTAACACCACAATTAACACCAAGAACAAAGACAAAGATCCCCCGTATAGCCTTAACAGACTGTTGGGGCAAGTGCTGTCCGCGAGCACCTATGAAGGCTGGCACGGCACACGAGGGGGTGGGTGGCCAACACCACGCCCGGCCGCCTTTGTCTCCCCAGTGGCAATGTTTGCACCTCGCACCAGGTACTCATTTAAGGCTGAGTCGATCTAGGGTGAGGCCCAGGACCAGTTCAGATAATCGTCACCAATGTTGGCCGTGAGCGGGAATCAAACCCAGGTCGCCAGGTTCTTAGCGCAGCGCGCTAACCGCTACACTACCCCACTAACACCATCACTAACACCACTACTAACACCACCACCAATAATACCACCACCACTAACACCACCACTAAGACCACCACGAACACCACTACCAGCACCAATAATACCACCATCACTAACACCACCACGACTAAGACCAGCAACAAAAATTCCACCATCACTAACACCAACAACAACAACCGCCATTCGCTGCTAAGTGGCGGTGATGTCACCACGACGCTTGTGCCAGACCATGTGCACCTTGAGGCCACGTGAAGTGTCGAACGCCCGCCCGCTGGCAGGAGGTCACAGGGCAGACCCAGGTGCCATAGGTCGACTGACTGAGATGACTGGCTGATGCACCACCTGTGCCCCTTACTGTGCCAACTTGCTGTGCTTTAGCCATCCGGAGCTCTGCTCGTTGTTGTGAGCGTCGTTCCTGCGCTCTCCGTTGTTGTTGGAGGGCGACTGCCTCCAACTGCCCAGTAGCGTCCTTCACGAGCCTCTTCCACAGAGGCCGATCTTGACACAGCTGGTACCAGTTATCGGCAAGTCCACTCAGCTCCACATCCTGCTGTACCACATCACTCCATCTCTTCTCTAGCCCGTGCCGCGTCCGTTCAGCCCCCTCGATCCGGCCGAATAAAAGCTGCTTGCGCATGCGGTGATTGGGCATGCGGGCTACATGGCCCAGCCAACGCAGCCTTGCCTGCTGGAGGAGCTCACTGATGGGGCTTTGTCCAGATCTTTCGAGGATTTGTGAGCTCCTCACACAATCCAGCATGGGTAAACCCAGGATTGATCGGAGGCAGGCCAGCCTCAACGTTTCTAACTGGCAAAGATGTTCCATTAGGGGGGTCCATGTTTCACAAGCGTAGAGAAGGGAGGGAATGACTGCGGCTGAGAAGACCCGAAGCTTCGTGTGGAGCGACAGACCAGGTAGCTTCCACACAGCGTTACGCAACTGCTGAAAAGATAATGCCGCTCGACTGATTCGGAGTGAGACCTCTGCTGTTAAACCGGAGACGGTCATGAGCACACTGCCCAGGTATGGGAAACTTTCCACTCTCTCCACAACTGCCCCATCACCGATTGGGAGTTGTGGGGGTGGAGTGCCCGATGGTACAAAATACCCAGACAGGTGCTTCGTTTTGGTGGGGCTGATGGTAAGGCCCCACCTCTTAGTGGCACACTCCAGTTTTAGCAGAAGCGCCTCCAACTCCTCCTCTGAGTGAGCCGCAATTATCAGGTCATTGGCATACATAACGTGGTTGACCAATAGGGAGCCATCCCTTGACGGCATCCGGGCATTGATCAGCCTCCCACTGTATCTGTACCAGATGGAAATTCCTCCGGTATTGCTACTGAAGGCTTCACGAACTACGTGGTTGAAATAGATGTTAAATAATGTTGCAGCCAGAGGACATCCCTGTCGCACCCCAAGGTGAACAGGGAATGGCTCCGACTCCCGGCCATGCAGTTTTACCCGGGTCCGCTAACCATAATGAAGGTCCTTAAAGATCGTGACCAGCGGGTCAGGGACTCCGAAAGCACGAAGAACCCAGAGCCCAGGCCTACTGATGGTGTCATAGGCCTTTACCAGGTCAATAAAGCAGAGATGAAGATCTTGTTGGAATTCCCTACACCTCTGCTTTAGCAAACGGACAGAAAATATGGCATCTGTGCAGGACCACCCTTTCCTGAAACCACATTGGGGCTCCGCAAGCCTCTCCTCAGCATGCCTGGTAAGGCAGTGTTGAATAATCCTTGCCAGGACCTTTCCCGGCACACTGAGTGAGATGCCCCTGTAGTTGTTACAGTCTGTGCGTTCTCCCTTCTTAAAGATGGGGATCACCATGGCATCCGATCACCTCACTTACACCACCATCACTAATACCACCAACACCAACACCACCATCACTAACACCAGTAACACCACCACTATCACCACTACTAACAACCACAATCACTAACACCACCATCACTAACACAACTAACACCACCACCATCACGAGCACCACCACCACTAACACCACCAACATTAACACCACCACTCCTCCCCCTGCCAGTATGGGACACCAAAGACAAAGATCCCCGTAGAGACTTAACAGGCTGTAGGGGCAAGTGCTGTTAGCCAGCAGTACGTATGAAGGCCGGCACGACACACGAGGGTGTTGGATTGCCAGGACCACGCCCGGCCGCCTTTGTCTCCCCAGTGGCGATCTTTACACACCACACCAGGTACTCATTCGAGGTTAAGTCGATCTAGGGGAGGCCCAGCACCGGTTCAGATAATCGTTACTGCTGTTGGCCTTTAGAGGGAATCCAACTCGGGGACGCCGGGTTCATAGCGCAGCGCGCTGTCAGCTCCACGACCGTTCCACACACACACAGACTCACACAGAGACTCACACACACAGAGAGACTCACACAGAGCGTCTCACACACACACAGACTCACACAGAGACTCACACAGAGATACACACACACAGACTCACACACACACTCACACACACACAGAGACTCACACAGGGAGACTCACACAGAGTCTCACACGCACACAGAGACTCACACAGAGAGACTCACGCACACAGACTCACACACACACAGACTCACACACACACACAGACTCGCACAGAGAGACTCACACACAGACTCACACAGAGAGACACAGAGAGACTCACACAGCCTCGCACAGAGAGACTCACACCACCACCGCCACCACTCACCCACAGCTCGGTTCCACTCCTGCTCTGGGGTCTGTCCGGGCCTCTCTAACGGCCAAACTGCCAATGGGAAGCACGTGGCACGAGACGCGGGGGCGGTACAAAGTAACCACGCCCCCGTGACGTCAGAGCCATGAGCTCCTCCCCCTCACACCTGAGCTCCTCCCCCCCTGCTCCCCTTGCGCGACCACGCCCCATGGCCCGACATTTCCCTCCCCCTCGCTACCCCCCCTGCCCCCCCCGCCCCTCCTCGTGACCCCCCTAACCCCCCCGCCCCTCCACATTCGCAACCCCCCATGCCCCCTCACAACCCCCCATGCCCCCCCTCGCGACCCGCCCCTTCACCCCCCATGCCCCACCCCCCTCCCCTCGTCACCCGCCCCCTCACCCCCCATGCCCCGCCCCCCTCCCCCGCTGCTACTTCCGCTTAGGCCGGGGCCGAGTGGAGGCGGCGCGCGCTGTGGATTGTGGGTGGCGAGCGGCTGATTTGGATTCCAGCTCACGGCCACCGTCAGTGGCTCGCGAAAGCTTCTGAAGCGGCGGCTCGCTGGGCCTCCTCTACGTCGACTCAGCCTGAAGGTGAGAACCTCGCGCGGTGTGTCCACATCAGCAGTGGCGGCGGCGGCGGTGGGGGGAGACAGAGGAGGCGCCTGGCCCACAGCCGTCACGTTCTGCTGAGTTTGCTTCAAGCAGAGCTCGGCCCTGCTGCTGCTGCTGTTGAGAGGCACTCCCAGAGGGCCGTGTGGCTGATGGGAATTATAGTTGTGGTTAAATTATAGTTGTGGTTACAGTTCATAATAACGGTTTTTGGGTTAGATCGCGTTTATTTATAAATGTGTCGTAACCCTCCACCACCCGACACGGCCAATCAGCAAAAAAAGTGTCACGTTGACAAAAGACAAATAATTCACTACTTTAGCCCAGTACTCAAACTGTAAATGTGGATTCACTCTTCAACACACCGGTGGGCTAAAGTAGTGAATTATTTGTCTTTTGTCAACGTGACACTTTTTTTGCTGATTGGCCGTGTCGGGTGGTGGAGGGTTACGACACATTTATAAATAAACGCGATCTAACCCAAAAACCGTTATTATGAATAATATTGGTCGCGAAAGCCTACGTGTTAAACTGTGGTTACAGTTGTTGGTCGTGGTTATTGTTGTGTGGTTGTTATTGTGGTGGTTGTGCAGGTGGTGGCACACGAGTTAACCCAGGGGTCGGGAACCTATGGCTCGCGAGCCAGATGTGGCTCTTTTGATGATTGCATATGGCTCGCAGATAAAACAAAATATTCTCACTTGTTTGAATCCATCCATCGATTTTTCACTGCGCATGTCCTGTTCAGGGCTGCAGGAGCAATTGTCCATTATTTTAATTGGATGATACTGGCCTACGTTTGCCGTTGCTGGGCAAAACAGGTAAACGCCCCCTTTTGAATCAGTCTGAGACTGCGTCTGCTCGGTCATTAGCTCAAAGCTAACCCTTCGACGAAGAAGATGGCGAAAAGAAAAAAAGACGACGAGTATCGTACATTTCAGGACGAATGGACCGAAGAATTCGCCTTTGTGGAGAGAGCGGGTTCTGCGGTGTGTCTAATTTGCAATGACAAAATTACATCGTTGAAACGGTCGAATGTAAAGCGGCACTTCGACACGCGCCACGCTACCTTTGCATCAAAATACCCTGCGGGAGACAGCAGAAAGAAAGCGTGCCAAGAGCTTCTGAGCAGGGTGCAAGCTAGCCAGCAGCAACTCCGCGTATGGACCCGGCAAGGTGACTATAATTCGGCTAGCTTTGCTGGTTCTTTAGCAATAGTGAGGAACGGAAAACCATTCACAGATGGCGAGTATGCTAAAACGTTCATGCTGGATGTAGCCAATGAACTTTTTGATGATCTTCCGAACAAAGACAAGATAATCAAACGGATACAAGACATGCCTCTGTCGGCAAGAACTGTTCATGATCGTACCATCGTGATGGCAAACAAAGTGGAGGAAACGCAAGTGAAGGACATAAATGCAGCGCCGTTCTTTTCTCTGGCTTTGGATGAGTCAACAGACGTGAGCCATTTGTCGCAGTTCAGCGTGATTGCAAGATATGCTGTTGGTGACACACTGCGCAAAGAAAGTCTTGCTGTTCTGCCATTAAAAGGGTCCACAAGAGGTGAGGATTTATTCAAGTCTTTCATGGAGTTTGCTCAAGAAAAAAGTCTACCTATGGATAAACTTCTCTCAGTGTGTACTGATGGTGCTCCGTGTATGGTGGGGAAAAACAAAGCATTTGTGGCGCTTCTCCGTGAACATGAAAATAGACCCATCCTAAGTTTCCATTGCATTATACACCAGGAGGCACTTTGTGCTCAGATGTGTGACAGGCAGTTTGGCGAAGTGATGTCGCTGGTCATTCGTGTGATCAACTTTATTGTTGCCCGAGCCTTAAATGATCGCCAGTTTAAAACACTGCTGGATGAAGTTGTAAATAACTATCCTGGTCTGCTTTTGCACAGCAATGTGCGTTGGTTGTCAAGAGGGAAGGTGCTTAGCCGTTTTGCGGCTTGCCTGAACGAAATCCGGACTTTCCTTAAAATGAAAGGCGTCGGGCATCCTGAGCTAGCCGACACCGAGTGGCTCCTCAAGTTTTACTATCTCGTAGATCTGACTGAACATCTGAACCAGCTCAACGTGAAAATGCAAGGCATTGGAAATACAGTGTTATCCCTTCAACAAGCTGTATTTGCTTTTGAAAACAAGCTGGAGCTTTTCATCACGGATCTTGAAACAGGTCGTTTACTACATTTTGAAAAACTGAGCCAATTTAAAGATGCATGCACAGCAAGTGAGCCCATTCAAAACCTTGATCTCCACCAGCTAGCTGGCTGCACATCCAGTCTCCTACAGTCCTTCAAAGCACGCTTTGGAGAATTTCGTGAGCACACTCGTCTTTTTAAGTTCATCACCCATCCAAACGAGTGTTCACTGAACACAGCCGACCTGAATTACATCCCTGGTGTCTCCGTCAGAGATTTTGAAGCAGAAGTGGCTGACCTGAAGGCCTCAGACATGTGGGTGAATAAGTTCAAGTCACTGAATGAAGATTTGGAAAGAATCACACGACAGAAAGCGGAGTTGGCGAGCAAGCACATGTGGACAGAAATGAAAAAACTCCAACCCGAAGACCAGCTGATTCTCAAAACTTGGAACGCGCTTCCTGTCACATACCACACACTGCAGCGTGTGAGTATTGCTGTATTGACCATGTTTGGATCTACGTATGCATGTGAGCAGTCATTCTCACATCTTAAAAACATCAAGTCCAACCTACGATCACGTTTAACGGATGAAAGCCTCAACGCTTGCATGAAGCTTAACCTCACCAAGTACCAACCCGACTACAAAGACATCAGCAAATCCATGCAGCACCAGAAGTCACATTAATGGTGAGTGTTATAACAACATTATTTAAAAGAATAAATTCAGAGGCTTATTATACTGACATTTAGTTGAATTCACTTTTAAAATATATTATATGGCTCTCACTGAAATAAATTTCCAAATTTTTTGCTTTCATGGCTCTCTTAGTCAAAAAGGTTCCCGACCCCTGAGTTAACCCATAGCACCAGGGTCTAGCCCTCCTCTTGTACCTAGCCACGCAGAGCAGTCAACCCATGGCACCTGAGTCTGGCCCGTGGCCTCCTCCTGCACTTAGCCTGGCACAGCCGTCAAACCTTGGCACCTGAGTTATTGTGGGGACATCACCGCCACATAGTGGTGAATGGCGACTGTTGATGTGTGTGGGCTTGTGTGTGAGTATGATGGTGAGTGTATCATGGTTAGTAATACTGAGTGTGAGTTTGACTAATTCTCCTCCCTCTCGCTGTCTCTGCTTTCCCCCCTAACTACCTCGCCTGGTGTACAGGAGGTTGTGGGTTCGACCCCGACCCTGATGCCTGCTGTATATTTGGAGTTTGCGTGTCTCTGTCTCTCCCCGTGGTCGTGTGGACTTTTTCTCCGGGTCCTCCGGTTTTTCCCTCCACATTTAGAAACATTCGTTTAAAGTTTTGACTTAAAACTTTAGTGACTGTGATGATGAGCCACTTCGTTGAGCTATCATTGGTACCAAGTCGCTTCTGAAAAAGATATGTTTAGCTCAGTGGACCTTAGTCTAGTTTTCTCTCTCCTTCCCGAGCACAAGAACAAGCAGGAGCAGGGGTAGGAGCATTCTCCACTTAGTGGTGGTGACGACGCCACGGCGCTTGTGCCAGGATATGTGCACCACAGATATCCATCACATAGAGACCCATAGAGTCATCACACATAGACCTATACACTCACCACGCACATACCCTCAGACTTGCACAGAGAACCATAGACTCACCACAGAGACCCATAGACTCATCAGACAGAGAACCACAGACTCAAACAGATCCACAGACTCGCACAGAGCCCTATAGACTCACCAAACAGAGACATAGACTCACCAAACAGAGACATAGACTCACCAGACAGATACCCATAGACTCAATCGTACCCATACTCACACAGAGACCCATAGACTCACCACAGAGACCCATAGACTCACCACAGAGACCCATAGACTCACCACAGAGACCCATAGACTCACCACAGAGACCCATAGACACATCAGACAGAGACGCATAGACTCACCCCACAAAGACGCATAGACTTACCCCACAGAGACCCATAGACTCAGAGAGAGACCCATAGACTCACCAAACAGACCCATAGAATCACCACATAGAGACCCATAGAGTCATACAAAAACGCATAGACTCATCACACAGAGAACCACCGAATCAAACAGACTCGCACAGAGCCCTATAGACTCATAAAACAGACACACATAAACTCACCACACAGAGACCCACGGACTCTCACAGAGACTCATAGACTCACCACACACAGATCCATCGACTCACAGAGAGCCCCAAGGGCTCGCGTGTGTGGTTATTTAGTTGAAGGTGGAGGGGGATTACCAGCCCCTTGCACCCATCCAGAACTCCCTGTTGCCACTGTGTGGCTGCGAGGCGACGTGAGGTTTACAGCTGGTCAGGTTTGGCGCCCCCCCCCCCCCCAAAATGGCATTTCTCACAACCACCGCCGCGTTATCGACCGTCGCCATTCGCCAATATGTGACAGTGACGTCACCACGGCGCCTGTGCCAGGCCAGGTGCACTTGAAGCCACGTGAAGTGTCGAAGGCTCGCTGACCGGAGGTCCTGGAACAGACCCAGGTGCCATGGGTTGGCTGACTGAGATGACTGGCAGATGCACCACCTGTACCCCGTACTGTGCCAAATTGCTGCATATTTATCATCCGGTGTTCCGCTCGTTGTTGTGAGCGTCACTCCTCCGTTGTTGGTGGAGGGCGACTGTCTCCAACTGTCCAGTAGAAGCGTCCTTCACGAGCCTCCCCCGCAGAGGCCGATCCCGACACCGCTGGTACCAGTCGTCGGCAAAGCCCACTCAGCTCCATATCCTCCCGTAACGCATCAGTCCGCCTCCACTCCAGCCCATGGCGTTCCCGCCCATCCCCCTCCATCCACCCACATACTCACCTACCGGCTTACTGACGCACTCACCCACTCATATCTGCTCACGCACCCACACATTACATTTTAAATGCAGGCCACGCAAAGCATCGTGATCAGTTTACACCAAAATCTACTCTCAACCACTTAAACCACATATTCGTGAATGATGCGCTCCCTAATCTGCCACTACGGTTGTGTGCAGGGTGTTGTGATGTCACGTAGTACGACGTTTCTCCTGGTCCCCCCCCTTCTCCGTTATAACGCGCCGTCTATCTATGGCCTCGTCGCATTGGCCTTCATGGACGAGTGGTGATGGTGAAAGATGATTCAGCGGTGGACACTGAATTTACCGGGGCCCCATTTAACGTTTAGGTGACACGGGACACGGTACGTGAAGAACCTTTTATCTTTCGATTTAAAGCTTTCGTGACTGCAATGATTCATCTTCTTTGGTTCTTTCGGTAAAGTCACGTAGAATTAGAATAAAATAATAAATTGATAAAATAAAATAACACAATAATATTCTCACGACGTTTCGGCCACAACACAAGCGGCCTTCATCGGGTGAATGGACGAGACTGTCTGGTAGGACAGCACTGGAGTGTTGTCCTACCAGACAGTCTCGTCCCTTCACCTGATGAAGGCCGCTTGTGTTGTGGCCAAAACGTCGGGAAAATATTATTGTGTTATTTTATTTTATCAATTTATTATTTTATTCTAATTCTACGTGACTTTACCGAAAGAACCAAAGAAGATGAACCTTTTATCTGTCCTGTAAGCAGACTCCTCTGCGTGGGATATTTAACACCTCTTAATGCACAGACAACAGCCAACTCAGCCTCGCCTGCCGGAGGAGCTCACTGATGATCGGACAGTGCCCAGATCTCTCAAGCATCTGTGAGCTACTCGCACACAAAGATCCCCCGTGTAGCCTTTAACAGACTGTTGGGGCAAGTGCTTTATAACATCATCAAAGGGGCGCTGCAATATGATGCAATCCAAATCACCGATCAGAGATTTTCCTATATATGGTCTTTGTTGATCGTGAATCAAGACTAATTGTATTGATTCCACTCAATCGATCCTGCAGCAAGCTCAAAATGTCCGATTTTATCTGCAATATTCTGCGTTTCACAGATCATACAAAGCAACGGTATTGATGCCCGATTTGTATGAGCGGGTGGGTGGCAGGGTGAGTGGGTTTTTGAGTGGGTGAGTGAGGGTGTGGGTGGCTTTAGTAGTTGAGCGGGTGGGTGAGTCAGATAATCAGGCACCGCAGTGGCTAGATGTTAACTCCCTCGCCCAGAATACAGGATGTAATCAATTCGATCCCGACCCTGAAGCCTGTATATTTGGAGTTTTCATCTTCTTCCGTGGTCGCATCGATTTTTTTTATTCCTTGGGATTTGTTTTACACGTAGGCTTTCGCGACCAATATTATCCATAATAGAGGGTTTTTTTGGGTTAGATCGCATAAATATATAAATGTGTCGTTAAAACCCACCACCACCCGACACAGCCAACTAGTAAGGGTTGTCACGTAATCAGAACATGACAATTTATCACTAGTACAGCACACCGGTGTGTTGGAGAGTCAAGCCACAACATTTACAATCTGAGTACAACTTTTCGCCAGTAATTACAACTAGCTTCATCAGGCGACAGCCAGATTTGTGGAGAAGTTAGTCTGTTTCGTTCCTTATAAAGAGGCATAGATGTGGTGACCACACTTTGGCGCTCTTGATGCAAAGTGGGGAGGGGGGGAGAGATTAATGAGTCAACGTACATTATGCATGCGCATTATGTGAACCCTTTGCGCTTGTCCTTCTGGTCCATTGTGTGCATTAAAATAGCCGGGTTTTCCCTCCGCATTTCAAATCAACATGCGTTTAAAGGATTTGAATGCAATAAATGTTTACGTGATAAGCCACTTCGTCAACCTATTATTTGTAACCAGGTCACTTGCTATACCTCTGTGGGCCTTACCTGGTAAAAAAAAAATGTTTAGTTTCAGTTTATTGGATGGTTGAGTGGGTAGGTGGGATTTTGAGTGCGTGGGTGGGTCAGTTGGAGATTGAGTGGGTGTCAGGGTGAGTGGGTGGGTAAATTGGTGAGTGAGTGAGTTTGAGATCCAGTGGGTGGGTTTGTGAGTGGGTGGGTGAGTAGGTGGCTGAGTCGGAGAGTGGAGTGCCATGGTGGCGAGATGTTAACTGCCTCGTCTTTTATAAACGAGGTCATGGGTTCGATCCCGACCCTGACGTCTGTATATTTAGAGTGAGTGGGTGTGTAGGTGGGTGCATAGGTAAGTTCTTGAGTGAGTGGCTTGGTGTGTTGATGAGTCAGTGGGTTAGTGAATGAGTGGGTTTGTGAGTGGGTGAGTGAGTGTGTGGGTGGCTTTAGTAGTTGAGTTGGTGGGTGAGTCAGATAATGAGGTGCCACAGTGGCGAGATGTTAACTCCCTCGCCTGGTATATTGGAGTTCGTAGGTTCCCCCCAACCCTAAGGCCTGTATACATTTGGAGTTTGCATCTTCTCCCCATGGTCGGGTGGAATTTTCTCCAGGTTCTCCGGGTTGTCCCTCCGTATTTAGAAACATGCATTTATAGAATGTGGCTGCTATAACGTTCTACGTGAAAAGCCACTTCATTGAGCTGTTATTTGTGGGCAGATTGCTTCTGATAAAGATTTATATAGCTGTGGGCCTTACCTGGAAAAAAAAATCGTTTTAGTTCAGTGTTTTTTTATGATTGGCTGGGTGCGTGGGTGAGTGGGTTGGTGTGTGGGTGGGTGGGTGGATGGGTGAGTAGCTGGATGCATGAGTGTGAGTTATAGATTGAGAGAGTGGCTTGGTGAGTGTGTGAGTGGCTCGGTGGTTGAGTTTGTGGGTGGTTGAGTAAGTAGCTGGTTGAGTAAGTAGCTGGTTGAGTTAGTGGGTGGTTGAGTTCATGGGTTGTTGAGTTAATGGGTGGGTATTTGAGTGGGTGGGTGTGTGGGTTCATGGATGGGAGAGTCGGAGAATGGAGCGCCATTGTGGTGAGATGCGAGCCACTTCACCTGGAAAACAGGAGGTTGTGGTTTCGATCTCGACCCTTCTGCCTGTATATTTGGAGTTTGCACGTTCTCCCCTTGGTCGCATGGATTTTTCTCCATGTCCTCCGGGTTTTCCCTCTGCATATAAAATCAACATGCTGCAATAATGCTGCAATAAATGTCTACGTGATAAGCCACTTCGTTGGCCTATCATTTGTAACCAGGTCACTACTGAAAGTGATGTACAGTATATAGCTCTGTGACCCTTACCTGGTAAAATAAAATTAGTTTAGTTTATTGGCTGGGTTGGTGAATGGGTAGGTGGGTTGTTGTGTGCTTGGGTTGGTGGGTTAGAGATTGAGTAGTTGTCAGGGTTGAGTGGGTTTGTTGTGAGTGGGTGGGTGAGTGGGTGGCTACGTCAGATAGTGGAGTGCCATTGTGGCGAGATGTTAACTTCCTCGTATTTTATGCAGGAGGTTGTGAGTTCAATCCCGACCCTGACGCCTGGAAATTTGGAGTGTGCATGTTGTTCCTGTGGTCGCGTGACATTTAATCAGAGTTCTCCGGGTTGTCCTGCTGCATTTAGACACATGCATTTATAGAATTTAGCTTCTACGTGAAAAGCCACTTCATTGAACTGTTATTTGTGGTCACGTGGCTTCTGAAAAATATCTATTTTGCTGTGGGCCTGACCTGGTAAAATAAAAAAATATATTGAAAATTTAGTTTAGTTTGTGGATAATTGGGTGGGTGGGTGAGTGGGCAAGTGCATGGGTGAGTGCCTGGGTGGGTTTATGGGTACTGAGTGGCTGGGTGAGTCAGTGCCTGGATGCATGTGACGGTGGGTGTTTAAGTGAGTGGGTGACTGTGTGGGTTAGTGGGTGGGAGAGTCATATAGTGGGGGGCCACAGTGGCGATATGTTAACTACCTCGCCTCGTATACAGAAGGTTGTGGGTTCGATCCTGACCCTAATGCCTGTAGATTTCCCTCCACATTTAGAAACATGTATTTAGAGGAGTTGGTTGCTATAAATGTATACATGATAAGCCACTTTTTTGAGCTATAATTTTTGGCGATGGTGCTTCTGAAAACGATATGTATAGCTCAGTGGGCCTGACCTGGTAAAATAAACCTGGTTGAGTTAGTGGGTGGTTGAGTTAATGGGTGGTTTAATTATTGGGTGGCTTTATTATTGTTTGGTTGAGTGATGGGTGGGTGGATGATTAGTTATTTGGGTAGTGGGTGATTTGGTGAGTCGGTGAGTGGCTGAGGGAGTGGGAGGTGGTTGGGTGAGTGTGTGGGTTAGAAATGGAGTGGGTGGCAGGGTGAGTGGATGTGTAAGTGGGTGAGTGAGTAGGTGAGTGGCTGGGTAATTAGGTGAGTGGCTCGGTAAATTATTGAGCAGCTGGGCGAGTAGGTGAGTGTATGGGTGAGTGTGGGTGGGTATGTGGTTGGGTGAATGAGTGTGTGGGAAGGAGGTTAGGTGGGTAGTGGGTGGGTTATACATTGAGTGAGTGCGTTAGTGACTGGGTGAGTGAGTGGGCAGGTGGGTGAGTGAGTGGGCAGGTGGGTGGGTGAGTGGGTGGGTTAGCAATTGAGTGGCTCGGTGAGTGAGTGCTGGGTCGGTGAGTGGGTGAGTAGGTGAGTGTGTGGGTGTTAGTTAGTGGGTGGGTGATTGATGGGGTGGGTGTGTGAGTGAGGAGATGGGTGGGTGGGTTGGTGAGTGCATGAGGGAGTAAGTGGGTGGTTGGGCGAGTGCATAAGTGAGTGGGTCAGTGAGTGGGTGTGTGGGTGTGTGTAGATTAGTTTGGTATGAGATTGAGTGGGATGCTGGGTGAGTGGTTGAGAAGATAGGTGGGCAAGTTAATGAGTGAGTGGGTGGGTTAGTGGAGGGGTGAGTGACGGGTTGGGTGAGTGAGTGAATGGGTGAGTGACGGCTGGGTGGGTAATTTAACATGGGAAGTTGAGTGGGTAAGTTAGTGTGTAAGTGAGTGGATGGTTGAGTCAGAGAGTGAGGCGCCAAGGTGGTGAGATGTTCACTATTTTGCCTAGTATACAGGAGGTGGTAGATTCGATCCCGACCCTGTCGCCTGTATATTTGGAGTTTGCAAGTTCTCACCCGTGGTCGCCTGGATTTTGTTCTAGATCCTCAGGGTTTTCCCTCTGCATTTAGAAGCAACATGCGTTTAGAGGATTTGGCTGCAATAAATGTATCTGTGATAAGCCACTCGTATATCTATCATTTGTAGCCAGGTCTATTCTGAAAAGGATCTGTATAGCTTAATGGGCCTTGCCTGGTGAAATAAAAAGTAAATTTCAGTTTAAAGCTTTCATGACTGCAAGGATTCATCTTCTTGGTTCTTTCGGTAAAGTCACGTAGAATGGGAATAAAATAATAAAATTAAATAAGACAATAAAATTCTCACGACGTTTTGGCCACAACACAAGTGGCCTTCTTCAAGTGAAGAGACAGGTCTGTCCGGAAGACAGAGCTTGAATGAACGCTGACATGCAAGGACCGCGTCTATTAAGCTGTGTGGGCGGAGTTAAAATATGAATTTGCATGTTACCTGCATCACCTCCGGAGAGGAGGAGGGAGGGGGCTGGGAACACAGGCAGAGAGGAAACAAGAAAAGGGGCAAGTGCAACAGCCAAGGTGCGCTGTTGTGTCCTGAGTTGCCTTATGACTATGCTGTAAACTGGACTACTATATAATACAATATTATACCTTCCAATCTAAACTACATTGTATAACATCATATCATAGACAAATTCCACTTTTGAATTATACAATGCGTTACTTTACACTACCCTATACTTTAGATCAGGGGTCGGGAACCTTTTTGACTAAGAGAGCCATGAAAGCAAAAAATTTGGAAATTTATTTCAGTGAGAGCCATATAATATATTTTAAAAGTGAATTCAACTAAATGTCAGTATAATAAGCCTCTGAATTTATTCTTTTAAATAATGTTGTTATAACACTCACCATTAATGCGACTTCTGGTGCTGCATGGATTTGCTGATGTCTTTGTAGTCGGGTTGGTACTTGGTGAGGTTAAGCTTCATGCAAGCGTTGAGGCTTTCATCCGTTAAACGTGATCGTAGGTTGGACTTGATGTTTTTAAGATGTGAGAATGACTGCTCACATGCATACGTAGATCCAAACATGGTCAATACAGCAATACTCACACGCTGCAGTGTGTGGTATGTGACAGGAAGCGCGTTCCAAGTTTTGAGAATCAGCTGGTCTTCGGGTTGGAGTTTTTTCATTTCTGTCCACATGTGCTTGCTCGCCAACTCCGCTTTCTGTCGTGTGATTCTTTCCAAATCTTCATTCAGTGACTTGAACTTATTCACCCACATGTCTGAGGCCTTCAGGTCAGCCACTTCTGCTTCAAAATCTCTGACGGAGACACCAGGGATGTAATTCAGGTCGGCTGTGTTCAGTGAACACTCGTTTGGATGGGTGATGAACTTAAAAAGACGAGTGTGCTCACGAAATTCTCCAAAGCGTGCTTTGAAGGACTGTAGGAGACTGGATGTGCAGCCAGCTAGCTGGTGGAGATCAAGGTTTTGAATGGGCTCACTTGCTGTGCATGCATCTTTAAATTGGCTCAGTTTTTCAAAATGTAGTAAACGACCTGTTTCAAGATCCGTGATGAAAAGCTCCAGCTTGTTTTCAAAAGCAAATACAGCTTGTTGAAGGGATAACACTGTATTTCCAATGCCTTGCATTTTCACGTTGAGCTGGTTCAGATGTTCAGTCAGATCTACGAGATAGTAAAACTTGAGGAGCCACTCGGTGTCGGCTAGCTCAGGATGTCCGACGCCTTTCATTTCAAGGAAAGTCCGGATTTCGTTCAGGCAAGCCGCAAAACGGCTAAGCACCTTCCCTCTTGACAACCAACGCACATTGCTGTGCAAAAGCAGACCAGGATAGTTATTTACAACTTCATCCAGCAGTGTTTTAAACTGGCGATCATTTAAGGCTCGGGCAACAATAAAGTTGATCACACGAATGACCAGCGACATCACTTCGCCAAACTGCCTGTCACACATCTGAGCACAAAGTGCCTCCTGGTGTATAATGCAATGGAAACTTAGGATGGGTCTATTTTCATGTTCACGGAGAAGCGCCACAAATCCTTTGTTTTTCCCCACCATACACGGAGCACCATCAGTACACACTGAGAGAAGTTTATCCATAGGTAGACTTTTTTCTTGAGCAAACTCCATGAAAGACTTGAATAAATCCTCACCTCTTGTGGACCCTTTTAATGGCAGAACAGCAAGACTTTCTTCGCGCAGTGTGTCACCAACAGCATAGCTTGCAATCACGCTGAACTGCGACAAATGGCTCACGTCTGTTGACTCATCCAAAGCCAGAGAAAAGAACGGCGCTGCATTTATGTCCTTCACTTGCGTTTCCTCCACTTTGTTTGCCATCACGATGGTACGATCATGAACAGTTCTTGCCGACAGAGGCATGTCTTGTATCCGTTTGATTATCTTGTCTTTGTTCGGAAGATCATCAAAAAGTTAATTGGCTACATCCAGCATGAACGTTTTAGCATACTCGCCATCTGTGAATGGTTTTCTGTTCCTCACTATTGCTAAAGAACCAGCAAAGCTAGCCGAATTATAGTCACCTTGCCGGGTCCATACGCGGAGTTGCTGCTGGCTAGCTTGCACCCTGCTCAGAAGCTCTTGGCACGCTTTCTTTCTGCTGTCTCCCGCAGGGTATTTTGATGCAAAGGTAGCGTGGCGCGTGTCGAAGTGCCGCTTTACATTCGACCGTTTCAACGATGTAATTTTGTCATTGCAAATTAGACACACCGCAGAACCCGCTCTCTCCACAAAGGCGAATTCTTCGGTCCATTCGTCCTGAAATGTACGATACTCGTCGTCTTTTTTTCTTTTCGCCATCTTCTTCGTCGAAGGGTTAGCTTTGAGCTAATGACCGAGCAGACGCAGTCTCAGACTGATTCAAAAGGGGGCGGTTACCTGTTTTACCCAGCAACGGCAAACGTAGGCCAGTATCATCCAATTAAAATAATGGACAATTGCTCCTGCAGCCCTGAACAGGACATGCGCAGTGAAAAATCGATGGATGGATTAAAACAAGTGAGAATATTTTGTTTTATCTGCGAGCCATATGCAATCATCAAAAGAGCCACATCTGGCTCGCGAGCCATAGGTTCCCGACCCCTGCTTTAGATTATAAACTATTAGACTTGTGATATTACACTATGTCTTATTCTATGAACCCAACTATATACCACACTGATGTATATTCATTATGAAATTACGATGCTATATATTGCCTTATGAGTTATGTTAAACATTACAATGTTATACTATTAATTATTATACTACATGTTGTAAACCATACCATTGACCGTGGTGTGAGAAGTATTAAGAGGCAGTGCCAGCGAAAGGGCTGCGGTCTGAAAATCACCATAAAATACAATCAATTAAGAACCTAAATGGTTTAAAACATCTTTCCAATGGTTACTAAGCCAGAATCCATCTTCTCGGTTGAAATTGTATCTGTGCTTGTATATGTGGATGGCCTCATGAACGAATCTCTCATGGTAGCCGGTTGGCTTGCAAAGAACCTCTGTCTTGGAGAAGTCAATGTCATGTGAGCCCACTGAATTATAACAGTGATCTGCCACGGCAGAGGAGTTCGTCCTACCGTGTTTCAAGTCTGCTTTATGTTCGCGGATGGGGTCTGATATATGTCGTGTGGTTTCTCCAATGTAGCTGCTACCACAGAGGCACTTTAGTTTGTAAACGCCCGGGTACTGTATGTCTGGAACCACATCCTTTACAGATGGAACCAGATCACGGATTTTGTTGTACTGTGTTGAATTGGACCTGGATTTTGTGTTTATTCAGGATTTTGGAGATATTTTTGTGACCCCCGCAATGTACAGTGAGGGAAAAAAGTATTTGATCCTCTGCTGATTTTGTACGTTTGCCCACTGACAAAGAAATGATCAGTCTATAATTTTAATGGTCGGTTTATTTGTGGTGAAGGTTGTTTTGAAAACGAGCTACGTAGCTCATTGGGCCTAACCTGGTAAAATAAACATAATTTAGTGTGTAGGTGAGTGGGCGGTGGGTGAGTGAAATATTGGGTTAGAGATATAGGTGGGTGGCTTGCTGAGTGGGTGAGTGGCTCGGTGGTTAAGTTAGTGGGTGGTTGAGGTAGTGGGTGGTTTAATTAATAGGCGATTTAGTTTGTGAGTGGTTGAATTATTGGGTGGTTGACTGATGGGTGGGTGAATAATTCCGTGGTAATGGGTGAGTAGATGAGTGGGCGGGTGGTTGGGTGAGTGGGGGATTAGAAATTGAGTGGATTGCAGGGTAAGTGGATGTGTAAGTGGGGTGGGTAAGTAGGTGAGTGGCTGAGGGAGTGGGCAGCTGGTTGGGTGAGTGGGTGGGTTAGGAATTGAGTGGGTGGCAGAGTCAGTTGATGTGTAAGTACTGGGTGAGAAGGTGAGTGGCTCATTGAGTAAGTGAGTGGATGGGCGAGTAGGTGAGTGGATGGATGAGGGAGTGAGTGGGTGGGTGAATTAGTGGGTGGATGAGTGGATGTTTGGGTGGGTGGATGAGTGAGTGAGTGTGTGGGTGAGTGAGTGAGTGTGTGGGTAGGTGGTTAGGTGGTTAGTGTGTGGGTTAGCAGTTGAGTGGGTTAGTACCTGAGTGAGTTGGCGGGTGGGTTGGTGAGTTCGTTGTTGGATGAGTAGGTGAGTATTAGTGGGTAGGTATGTAGGTGAGTGATTGACTGTGTGGGTGGGTGAGTGAGTGAAGAGATGGGTAGGTGGGTTGGTTGGTGGGTGCGTGAGTGAGTAAGTGGGTGCGTGAGTGCATAAATGGGTAGGTGAGTGAGTTAGTGGGTATGAGATTGCGTGGGTGGTTGGGTGAGTGGTTGAGAATTAATTTTGATGAGTTAGTGGGTGGGTGAGTCGGTGAGTGAGTGGTTGGGTTAGCGTATGGGTAAGTGAGCAAGTGGTTGGGTGAGTGTGTGGGGTAGTGAGTGATTGAATAAGTGGGTGAGTGAGGGGCTGGGTGGTTGGCTTGGCTAGTGAGATTGTGGGTGGGTAAGTGAATGGGTGAATGGGTGTATTGGTCGGTGAGTGTGTGAGTAAGTTAGTCGGCACGTGATTGAGCGGGTGGCTGGCTGAGTGCGGGAGAAGATGGGTGGGTGAGTTAGTGGGTAGGTGAGTTGGTGCGTGGTTGGGTGAGTGAGGGGGTGGTTGGGTGAATGGGGGAGTGACTGGTGGGTGGGTAAGTTAATGTGGGAGGTTGAGTGGGTGAGTTAGTGTGTAATTGGGTGAGTGGGTCAGAGAGCGGGGTGCCACTATGGTGAGATATTAACTACCTCACTAAGTATACAGGAAATCGTGTATTCGATTCTGACCCTGCTGCCTGTATATTATGAGTTTTAATGTTTTGCCTGTGTCTTCGTAGATCTTTCTCCGGGTCCTCCAGAGTCATCCCTCCCCATTTAGAGTCAAGATTTGTTTAGAAGAAATGTCAGCTTGATAAGCCACTTCGTTCACGTATCAGTTGTAACCAGATCACTTCTAAAATGTTTTATATAGCTCTGTGGGGCTTACCTGGTAAAATACAAAATAGTTTAGTTGTAGTTTATTGGATGGGTGATTGGGTAGGTGGGTAGTTCGGTGCGTGGGTGGGTTAGAGGTTGAGTAGGTGGCAGGATGAGTGGGTGGGTGAGTAGATAAGTGGCTGGTGAGCAGGTGGGTGGGTGAGTGCATGAGTTATAGATTAAGTGGGTGAATGGGTCAGTGTGTGATTTGGGGCATGAATAGGTGATTGGGTGGGTTAGTGGAGTGTTGAGTGAGTGGGTCGTTGAGTTAGTGAGTGGGGGGTATGCAGGTGGGTTCGTAGGTAAGTGGTTAAGTGAGTGGCTGGGTGTGTTGATGAGTGAGTGGGTTTCGCGATTGAGTGGGTGCCACGGTGATTGGGTTCATGAGTGCTTGGCTGGGTGTTTGAGTGGGTGGGTGGGAGGCTGAGTCAGAGTGGAGCGCCAGGGTAGCGGAATGTTAACTCCCTCGCCATTTGTATAAGACATCGTGGGTTCGATCTCGATCGTGACGCCTGTATATTTGGAGTTTGCATGTTCTCCCTGTGGTTGCATGGATTTTTCTCTGGGACCTCCGAGTTTTTCATGCATATTTAGAAATATACATTTAGAGGCTTTGGCTGCTATAAATGTCCACGTGATAAGTCACTTCTTTGAGCTATGATTTGTTTGCCACGTCGTTTCCGACAAGGATCTATATAGCTCAGTGGGCCTTGCCTGGTGAATTTAAAATAATTCAATTGTAGTTGAACTATTTTAAGTGAATAGGTGGATGAGTGGGTCGGTGGGTTGGTGAGTGGCTGGTTTAGTAAGTGAGAGGTTGGATGAGTGGGTGGGTGGTTGAGTTGTTGGTTTAGAGATTAAGTACGTGGCAGGGTGAGTGAGTGGGTGGTTGAGTTGTTGGTTTAGAGATTCAGTACGTGGCAGGGTGAGTGAGTGGGTGGCTTTACGAGTGGGTGGGTGGGTGGATAAGTCAGAGAATGGGGCGCCATGGTGGCTAGGAGATGTTAACTGCCTCGCCTGGTATATTGGACTTCGTAGGTTCGATCCCGACCTTGACGCCTGCTGTATATTTGAAGTTTGCATGTTCTCCCCGTGGTCGTGCAGATTTTTCTCCGGTTTCTCCAGTTTTTCCCTGCACATTTAGAAACATGAGTATTTTGAGCATTTGGCTGCTATACATTTCCATGTGATAAGCCACTTCGTTAGGCTATCATTTGTGGCCAGGTCGGTTCTGAAAAATAGCTCTGGTAATATAAAAAATGGTTTCATTTATAGTCTACATAGGATTGACTTCCCAGGAAGTAACACTCATTGTATAAACCCCAGAAAAATATTGTTTTGAGTCACCTAAACCAGAATGTGAACTGATATATTCGTATTTTCAAGCGAGGTTCTTGGCCACAGACCACCTGGACAAATATGATGTAGTTTAGTTTGCATATGAATTATTACTTGGGGTTTGTTGACATGATAAAGTTTATGTTTTCTTTGACAGGTCTATTGTGTTGTACACTCTGACAGGGGCTCAGGCTTGTTGGGGCAGCATCTGGCTGAAATGCACCTTCACAACAGGAAGATTGGAGAGAGGCTTCACAAGGAAGAGAAACTATCGGTATTGAATCATGAAAATGTAAAACATGTGGAAAACTAGGCCCACCGATCCAACCCTAGCATCATGTCAACTATGTATTATGTTGACATTTCTTCGCACTGAGAGTAGGCATGCTAATCGGATCTAATGAATATGTGTAAACAGGCGATTTGTGTGTAAACAAACACACATTTCATACAGCTGTTTATTAATCGTAAAAATCAAGCGATTGAGCTAGTGAATGAGATAGACACATGCTGTCATTATTTCATACATGAACACAACTAGCCAGCCAGCGGTCATGCTTTTCCACACCTAATCACATTCATCTCTTTGTTTTAGCCATCTTTGTGATGAAGGGAACTGTATTGTTCATGTGTGTGCAATGTACTTTTCAGAATATGAATTATGTTGGGTAATACATGAATTATGGCTATTAAAAGTATCTGTATTTAAGTCCATCAGGGCAAACTCTTCTGCAAAGGAGACTTAGAGCATTCAACATTGCGTCCCTTTATATTTTTGCTAATCGCAATATTTTTCGATTTAAAGCTTTCGTGACTGCAGGGATTCATATTTTTGTTTCTTTCGGTAAAGTCACGTGGAAAGGAAATAATAAAATAATACAAATAAAACATTATATAATAAAATTTTCACGAAGTTTCGACCACAACGCAAGCAGACGTCCTCAGATGAAGAAACAGAGCTGTCGGAAAGACAGCGTCTTAATGAACGCTGGGCAGTGTTCATTAAGACGCTGTCTTTCCGACAGCTCTGTTTCTTCACCTGAGGACGGCTGTTTGCGTTGTGGCCGAAATGTCGTGAGAATTTTATTATATTATGTTTTATTTGTATTATTTCCCTTCTACGTGACTTTGCCGAAAGAACCAAGAATATAATCGCAATATGTTCAGGAGATAAATGTCAAGGTCTGCTAGCCAAAAGAAGGCTTTAGGAGAGAGTTCATGTAGTTTTGCTATTCATTCATTAAAGGGCAATAGAGTAAATGCTAAAATAAATGTTTTCAGCTAATTATTTATATACGCTAGATTTACAAGTCTATAATGTACAGAAAATACCATGGTTGGCCAGACCATTGCTCGGCATCTGCATGTGGCTCCTGGGCAGTTCAAGTGTGGCTCTGCAGAGGCGCTGCTAATTTGTAACTCTTCAATTTAACTTTATATGAAGTGAGAACAATCTGGTATCGGAGGCAGGCCATGAGTACTCCCAGGGCACTGAGATTTCTAAAGTCAAAATTCCACAGCCAGTCGACACGAGTCAACTTCTGTATGGCTAATCTTTATCTCTTGTGGCTCCCGCGGCCATCTGAAGATTATGGTATGCTGCTGGTAGGGTCAGGAAAGTTGGTCACCCTTGGTATATATCTGTATATGCGTTGATGATTTTGTGCAATGTTCAGCTGCTCCGTCACGACAGGGGTCCCAGTCAGTTTGAGACTGCTAAATTAAGGTTCTCATGTGTTTTACAGATTTTGATAAAAATTTCAGTCTTGAATTTCTCCAAACAGGTATAGACCCTGGGCAGGAGGATGTAGAGTATGTGGGTTTCATACGGCTATATGCTGTGGTTACATCCCACATGTGATCTCCGCTTTAAAGTCATGAAACTGGTTGTAGCCCATTTAAATTTTAATATACCCGTTTAACACGTAGGCTTTCGCGGCCAATATCATCCATAATATCGGTTTTTTTTGGGTTAGATCGTTGAAATATAAATTTGTCGTTAAACCCGCCACCGACAGCCAATTCGTAAGGTTTGTCACATAAACAGAACATTCCAATTCGTGAAGGGCTCACAAGTGACGTCATCACATCTATCCCTCCAAGGAATGAAACAGGAGGATTTCTCTATGAATTTGGCTGTCCACCTAATGATGATAGTTGTAAATACCAGCGAAACGTCATACTCAGATTGTAAATGTTGTGGATTTTCTCTCCAACACTTCGGTTTGCTGTACAAGTAGCGGATTGGCATGTTCCGTTTACGTGACAACCTTACTAATTGGCTGTTAGGTGGTGGTAGGTTTAACGGCTCATTCATTTTTATGCGATCTAACCCAGAAAAAACTATGTTATAGATTTAATATACCCTTTTGTTGAAGGACAGCCTGGGTGACCAAAGTTTTATAGGAACGGCAATAATGTTTACTTGATTAAATTAGTTTTATCATGGAGCGGTGAAATCAGCTGTTGTTCAGATGTCAGTATAATTAGTATTACATCGTAGAAATATGAGAGTCCTTTGTGTAATATTCTATTAACCACTGATGATGGTAACATTGGTTTAAGGTTACATTTTAAGAAGAACTAGATTGGCGTACATTTTATCTTGTGTAAGTACACAAATTTATAAAACAATATATTTGATAAAAAATGCATATATTTTCTTCCATTGCACACAGTTGTACCATTGATAACAGGGCACACAGTTACAACTGACATCACCAGATATCACTGAAGTTCCCTCAGAGATCGATCTTGCATAACCAGTGTTCACGTAATCAGTTATGTTTTTGCTAATTACCAATTACACTCAGCCGGGTTTGAGAGACTTGTATGAATGTATGTTGAACTTCCTTTCCACCGTACATAGCCAACCGTGCTAAACGGAGGTGTGGGAATTAAGCGCAGAACCTATCGTTAGGATCAATGCTGTTGTAATTTTTTATGAGGATATCAATTGGTGGCTAAAATGAGATGTTCAAAGACTACAGCATGATAATCGGTACATAACATGAGTGTCGAATTATGTCTTAAGAATTACCCAGCCATTTGTACGTAAAATTCAACGTTTCTGGGTGACATCTTAAGTCCGTGTTCTTCATTGCAAGGCCCGTGGGCCGGTGGCAGTCCCTGGTGTCCTTTTTACTGCGACCCCTGACGTGCAGTCCCCGACAATACACACAAGTGAAAACACCCCATCATGCTGTCAAACCCCCCAATGGTTTCAAATGTGAGATGGCTCTTTCACTGATAATGTCTTATTCGCGAAAGTGGCCCCCCTCCGAAAATGAGTGAATATCACTGTTTTAGGTCAAGGATTGGCCAAATAAAGTAGGTATTATTTGCTTATGTTTCTAAATGTCCGTAATAAAACTATATTTATGCCACCAGCTGAATGAGTGGCAGGAGGACTGGGTGACGTTCTTCTCACGGCAGCAACTGCAGCTTCAGCTGGACATGATAGAGAAGGACTACGGTGAACGGGAAACCCGCGAGCTCTGGTCTCGGCTTCAGGTTCGTAAGCTGTTTCACTCTCGCCCTTAACCCTTTCCTGTTCCGAGACGACTGCTCATTTCAGGATGGGTCTCGTTCACCACCGAATCTCGGAACCCGCAAGCGGTTCAGCGGTAATTTTATTTAGAGAGGCATAGCGCCGTTGTTTTTAAAGACATTGTACTCGCCGCAGAGCACCGTAGCAACAGGACAGCACTCTATTATAGCTGGTACCAAACTGTGCTACACACGTTCCCGCACGGCCTTGTGGGATCCTCGGTACTAATAAAGTTAATTAATATTTACTTCCTATTACGATCCGATGACGTACACGAGATTCAGCGGTGAACGGGATGCACCCCGCAACTTGCGGTCATCTCTGAGCAGGAAAGAGTTAATACATGCAGCAGTGTAGCTCATCATGTGCACAGCCATATGGGAAACCCATTTGATCGCAGTGGGTTTTCGAGGTGACTTTAAAGGTAAAGTGGTGTTTCACACGCAGGCTTTCGCGACCAATATTATTCATGATAAAGTTTTTTTTGGCTTAGATCGCCCATTAGTAATGTTTCTGACATGAACAGAACGTGCCATTTATGTTATTGCTTCGGCACTCTGGTGTGTTAGAGAGGAAACGCGGAACATTTTAAAATGAGTACGACCTTTCGCTGGTGATTACAACCAGCATCATCAAGCAATTGCCAGAAGCGTTCTGACTTCTGGCAATTGCCTCATTGCAATTGGAGGTGGGTGTACGACGCATGTAAATTTATGCAATCTAACTCGAAAAAAACGTTATCATGAATAAAGCGGTGTTGTTTTTTGCGTGGTGTGCAGCTTCGGTTGGGGGATTTTTTTCCGGGACGTAGAGGTGGTTCTGGCACTGCTCCACGGTGATATATGGACTGGGAATGCTGCAGAGATTAATGAAGGGCCCGTCATCTTTGACCCAGCCTCCTTCTATGGGCACTCGGAGTACGAGCTTGCCATCGCTGGGTACAAAAAAAAGCTACAAACAACCAAAACAATAGCAGCAACTGCCGTTCACTGCCCTGTCTGTGGCATGCAAGGTTCATTCGTATAACCTCAGTGTGGCAAGGGCTGGCTCATTTAATAAATAACAGAGACCAGGTAGAGTTGTGGTTGAGATGTCTACATGCTGAGGTCTCCACCCTCTCTATTTGCTAACTTACAAAGACTCATCCTTCCTTGCTAAGGCGTTTTGGGCAAATCCTGTTAAAGCTGATACAGTCAACAAAACAATAGTGGAACGATAAAACTCTTACTTATCCACGGCACTTGAGGATGCTTGAATGTTCCAGAAACACAGTTTGTCGAACAAGGAACCCCTGTTTCAGAGACAAGTTGCCACTGATGTGCTTTACCAGAAATCCAAGCTGAAGATAATTCATTACACGTCAAATGGAATTCAAACCCTCAGAGCTGGGATATGCTTCAGTGAACAAAAACACATTTGACATGATGTTTACTGTGCAGCCATTGGTGACCAAGTTGAGACCACAGCATTCCTGCACTTAATTCGCAGGAACGTTTGTTGATAGATGGCTCACTGAATTTTGAATGGAGGACCTCAATGGCATTGGCTCGGTGCTCTGACATTGAAATTAACCTCGAGCCACTCAATTACCTGCATTACGTTGAATTTGTGAAAATTTGTTCATTGTTATGTTGTTCGTGCTGGAACAGCAGCATTGTAAGATTTTGAATGTTTGGTGTTGTTTGGGTACAGGATGTTCCAGGAGCTTTAGCTCTACGCTTCACTCATCCTACCACGCTCTCATCCCAAAGTCACAAGGCTTCGGCAAGAACCAGAAGCTCTAGCAACTCTTCCACTACCTGAACCACTGGAATTACTTTGGGACAGGATACCGAGGGTAATCCATCTCCACCATGCGCAGTCTCCTCAAGTGAATGAACGGTGCAGGAAATCGTGGGCTATGGTGTATAACTATAAAAATTCTTATCGGCCATGATATACATTGTTGAATAAAGGCCTTCCCTAAGCCACCAAATAAATCTCACAAAACTAGTCCATTTAAATGCTGTGCAATGCCCTAGGCATTCCACGTGAGTGTGACCGGGGGTCCCTTTGTTCCGCATCCTGGCCATGATATCCGCGCGAAAACTAGGTCAGTTAATGTTAGAATCAGAATCTTTAATTAGGCTGGATGAATCTGATGAGCTATGAAGCTCTTTTTTTCACAGATGTCCAGTCGGGGCGAGTCAGAAAGTTACAACAACAAACAGCAATACAAACAGATAGGAGGGCAAAGTAAAGGAACGCGAAGCAAATTTTGACTTAAAACTTTCGTGACTGCAGGAAATCATATTCTTGGTTCTTTCGGTAAAGTCACGTAAATAGAAAACAAAAAAACAATAAAATAAAGACCACTTGTGTTGCGATTGAAACGTCCTGGGTTTTTTGCTTTTATTATTTTCAATTTATTTTTTATTTGTTATTTTTTTAATTTAATTTTTTATTTAATTTGAATTTTATTTCTTGTTTTCTATTTACGTGACTTTACCAAGAATATGAACGCTAAGCAAGTCATGAAATGAAAATATATAAGAGTTAAAATTGCATTAGTGCATCAATTCCTGCCAAATTTTTTTATCACCAAATGCCATTTTGGGCAAGGCAGCATAACAAAAACAATCCCAGATGTTTGGCTAGTACCAGTTACAGTGTATGTTTTTGTTGTTGTTTTGCTATGGGAGTAAACCCATGCAGAGAAAGGGACCAGAATTAGGAAAGCGATGCCAGGCACTCCTTCAGAACATGCCATGCACGGGCGTGACCACTGCACCACCCTGACGCCCAAACAAATGTAATTCAAATAATCTACAATACTGGAAAAATAAACCCTATTAGTATCAACCGAATGTCTGGACAATCTGACCCCCTCTACACAAGTAACAGTTGAGAGTCAACGCTGTGATGTTGTGCGATTGGTGCAAGCGACCCATCGTTGTGTTTTAATGTTGAGCGGTTAAACTTGCACTGTTGTGGGGTGAGGTCAAGTCCGATGGCTGCTTCCAGCGGTGTCAAGGTGAGCGTTTTGAAGAGGCTCGCGAAGGATGATACTTGGCAGTTGGGTGCAGTCTCCCTCCATTAACAACAGAGGGCAGAGGAGCGACGCTCACAACAATTGGCTGAGCACTGGGCGTATACAACGCATGAAGTCGGCAGCAAGTTTATCTCAGGGAGTTGACCCGCACACGACAACTGGGTCTGTCCCGCGTGTTCACGCTATAACGCGGTTGCCTTCATTTAGGGAACGCGCACCGCCATAAGGCGACTTGTGAGCAGTCGACGCCGAACTACTTTCTTGAGCTGCGCGGTTGAGCGAGACGAGACGGTAACGCGGCGGCGTCCCCTCAAGTTGTTTGTAACCCAATTCTGACTGCGCTTGGACATTCATTACGGGGGAAATAGTTTTCGCTTAGCGCGGCACTTTTCAGGAACGCATCTACTGCGTTAAACGAGGACCCGTCGTACAGGTGCTGTGCACACTGTACTGGGAATCAAAATCTGTTTTGACCCTGGAGAAATCCGAAGCGCTATCAAGCTCTCACTCACAGGTGTCCAGTAAGAGGCGGTGGGGGGGTCACCAAGTGACACGCAGCTTGACCGTGGAGTAGACCGCGAGGACGCCAACGTCGCCTAGGCAACGCCGCCCCCCCGCCCCTCTGGCTCTGCCTGCCTCGCTCTGTGCACGTGAGGTGCCAACCACGTGACGCGGGCCACTGCGCGCGTTGCGTCACCGCTCACCGTGGGGGGCCCCTCCGCTGCGTCCACATCGTACAGTCGCACATTCATTAATAGTCACACTCTTAATCATGTTTATGGTCATCGTCATTAAAGGTGAGTTTAATAGTAATACCACTACTACACAATGTGTGCATTAATATATACGGCATGAATAAAATGCACCTGTAAATATCCTAAGTAAGTTTGACCTGACATTATTGCACAACAATTGCCCAGCCACCGTGGGATGTTTATCCTCCAATGTGTATCTGGCTTTGACCTGACTTATATAAAAGTGCAGCTCTGCAATTGCTTGGTCACACCACCGCTGGTGAAAAGACCTTCATGAGAGCGAACTCTTTACGAGTATTTGGTCTACTTTTCCATATAACAATAGGTTTTACCCTTTCTGGCAATACAACAGGTGTCAAGATGTTAAAACACCAAACAGAATCCTCATTCAAGGAATCCTGTCTGCATTAACCACACGTACTTGTGGTGAACATGGAAACATGCTCTGATAATATATGCATTGTCTTTGAAACTGATTAGTCCACACCAGGACGGTCCCATATTCTACTTTTCCACGTTGACCAGGTGTGTTGGAAGAGCCGGCTGAAAGCCACACTTTGCTGCATCGCACGTGACTTGCCGATCAGCTAACTGTGGTGTGCCCATTTAGCGACCTCTGGTCTGTGAGTTCAGTTTACTAACCACTAACAGCATGGCAGCTTTCTAAGTGGCTTGTGTGACAATTAACCCATGTCATTATCTCTTGCACAGCCTGAAATAAGTTTTGGCGTAAGGGAAGGAAATTATGACTCACCCACCTGCACCTGCCTTGTGCTCCCAGACACCTAAGGACCTTACTACCGCTGTGAGAAATTGACGGGCGTAGACTGCTGCATGGCGATGATGTATTCACGTCGTTCCTGCTGTTTTCCTCTTTTGCTAGGTGATGCAATTGGTGTGCCAACACCTCCAGATGCAGTTCCTGAAGGACGTGGGCATTCGGGACATGTTCGTTTTGCCTGTGATGAATGAGTTTGTCCAAACACACAGGGAAGTCAGCCTGTTCATCGAGGTGCGTTTCCCATGTTTATTTCACTCGATTGGTCGTCTGTTTGCAAGGTCATGCTCTGCCCAGAGGTCACCCACTGAGATTTTCTTTACCATAACATTACCGTCACTTGGGTTTGGTGATCGATTCAACGGGGCAAAAATATTTGTAAGAAGCGTAAACATGGCAACGTGATCATTGTCAGGCCACGGAGGACCTTCAGAATGCCGAGTATGATCTTTAAATTGATCCTGGACTCGTTCGGGGGATATTTGAACAATTTGAATATTGGGGCGATATTGTCTTGCTACGGGTCTGAGTGAGAAGTCTCCCAGCGGTTTTTTGAGTCCACAATCGAGATTTTTGGGATAGAGCACGTAAACATGCACTCATACAGTGAGGGAAAAAAGTATTTGATCCCCTGCTGATTTTGTACGTTTGCCCACTGACAAAGAAATTATCAGTCTATAATTTTAATGGTAGGTTTATTTGAACAGTGAGAGACAGAATAACAACAACAAAATCTAGAAAAAACGCATGTCAAAAATGTTATATATTTGACCCCTTCTCAATCAGAAAGAAATTAGGTTAGCTTTACATTTGACTGACAGTGAATCAGCAGAATGAAGCAGTCATGTTGTCTATGTGATTCCAATCAGAAGGTGACATTTTTTGTGTTAACATTAAATGAGCTTGTAGGAGAGTCCTGTCTAAAGTATCGAGTTCAAATCGGAGTAGCCTTATCCTCTCTGAGATTTAAGATAGGCTGGCCTTAAAGAGAATCTGTTTAGAATTCGGAGAAGATACAGCAGAAGAAATGAGTGTGAAAGCGATGGGTATTACCTTGTGATCGCGGCATCTTTTGAGGAAGGTCGGCGTCTCGATGATCTGTGACTTCTTGTCCCGTTGTCTGTTAAAAGCTCTAACAGATAGGTGAAAGCCCTCCCCGTAGAGGTGATCAATTCTAGATTTAAAGCTTTTGTGACTGCAAGGATCCATACTCTTTGGTTCTATTCGGTAAAGTCACGTAGGTAAATAATAAAACAACAAAAATCACGACGTTTCGGCCACAACACAAGCGGCCTTCATCAGGTGAAGGAACCAGGCTGTCTCGAGGACAGCGCTGGAGTGAAACACAGCCACGCTCAGACCGCGACCGTTAAGCTGTGTGCGAGGAAACAAGGTGCCTTGACAAAGGAATTAGCATAAAATTAGCATTTGATTGGCCGACTTAGCATGATGAACGGTGTAGAGGTGGTGTACATGCAGGTGCACATGCCGGTTGGTGCGGATTGGAATCACATAGACAACATGACTGCTTCTTCTGCTGATTCACTGTCAGTCAAATGTAAAGCTAACCTGATTTCTAAATTCAACCACCTATCAAAGAAGAACCCAGTTCCACATATAACAAAACTCGACGTCAACAAAATCGTCATTAATCAGAGTAGAACGCCGATTTCGGACAATCTGAAAACAGTACTGGCTAGGGGACTGAATTTTGCTGTCACCCCAAAACACATACCAGTAGATGATATCAGCTCTCAGGTCGATGTAGCCCTCAAAGGCGTGGGACACATCCAAGCAGACGTTGCGAGAGCTGAAATAGCCACTATTCTTAAGAATGCTAAGAAACCCATTAGTAACATCAGCAAAAATAAACGCTCTTAACTCGCGAATTTTAAAAAACAGAAGTGATATAGTCATCCTCTCAGCCGATAAAGGCAACGCTACTCCCTAATCGACCCAACTAAACGTCCCTCCCTAAAACCTTCTGCTGCAAGACTCCCTAGATTCTATGGTCTTCCCAAGATCCATAAAGAAGGCTCCTACTACGACCCATCGTATCCACGATCAACTCCCCTACCTATAGACTAGCCCGTTTTCCGTCATATTCCTTGCTGCCTTTCACTGGCAAGACCACCTCAGCAGTACTTAACTCAGCCCAATTGGTCTCTATGGTCAAAGACGTTGTACTGTCTTCTGACGATATCCTTGTCAGCTTCGATGTGGTCTCTTTGTTCACCAAGGTCCCAGTACCTGATACCATTGAAATAATTGAAAATTTGGTCCAACATGGACTAGACGCCGATACACCTGCACTGGTTAGGCACTGCCTCAACAATACCTACTTTACTTGGAATGGCTCCTTCTACAAACAAATTGAGGGTACCCCCCATGGGTTCCTCCTTGTCACCAGTGATAGCCAATATTTTCATGGAGAAATTTGAATCAGACGCCATCCAGACTTCCACCCTCAGACCTTCCCAGGGGAAGATATATGTGGATGACACTTTCGTCATTTGGCCACATAGCCTCCCAGCTTTGAATCTTTTCCTACACCACATCAATTCCAGACATCCCGCCATCAAATTCACCATGGAAGTGGAGAAAGTTGTCAAGCTACCATTCTTAGATGTTCTGTTTGAGAGGAGACCTGATGGCTCATTGGGGCATTCTGTCTACAGGAAACCCACCCACACAGATTCCTACTTGAAACCTGATTCCCACCACCACCCAGCCCAAAAGAATTATCTCATCAAAACTTTATACCATTGGGTTTATTGCATTTCGGACCAACACCACCTGACCAGTGAATTAAAACATGTACACCTGGCCCTTGAAAGGAATGGATACTCTGACCGTACCATCCGCCAAGCTGTTTCTCCCTCCATACAGAAACAACCACTTGATACTCCGGTCAAAACCATCACACTACCATATATAGCAGGCGTTACTAAAAAGATTTCCAAAATTCTAAACAAACACAAGATCCAGGTCCGGTTCAATACAGTACACAAAATTCGTGATCTGATCCCATCCGTGAAGGATGTCATTCCTGACTTACAGTACCCCGGGGTTTACAAATTGAGTTGTACCTTTGGTGATTGCTATATCGGGGAGACAAAGCGACATGTCTCTGACCGAATTCGCGAGGACAAATCAGATTTGAAACACGGCAGAACGAATTCTTCTGCTGTGGCTGATCATTGTCACAACGCTATGGGTGATCATGAGATTGTCTTCTCCGATACCAAGGTTCTCTGTAAACCTATAGGTTATGACCAGAGATGTGTTCACCAAGCCATTCAGATATACAAATACAGGCATACCTTCAACCGAGAGGATAGTTTCAAATTAAGCAACCACTGGAAGCACGTTTTAAATCATACCAAACGTCAACTAATTTCTAACAGCAATTTCAAGTCGTGGTATACCAAGCATATTCCTGCTTAACTTTCTATTTCCCTTTTTTCTACTTCCCCCTTACAGCATATTCTTGCCGATCTTTAATTTTTCTATTTTTTTTCCGTTTCTATTGCACACACACAGTGACCCATCCCCCGCACCCTCTACCCAACAAAAGACGGATTAACTCAGCCCCTCACCCCACCAAGGTCCCGCTACATGGCTCCCCCCCCCCTCCCTTAACCTGTATTTAAGCCAGAGGTTCCCAGAGCCTCGCCACTTGGTGCAGCGATTTTTTGCTGTGACTGTTTCCACCTGAAGACGGAAGCTTGTGTTGCCTTCGAAACATCATGTTTTAATTTTTTCTTTTATTTAATTTAAATTTATTTTTTTACCTACGTGACTTAACCAAATTAAACCAACGATTATAAAATAAAATCCCCAATTCAGGACCCTACTGTGACTCAGTGTGGATTTCTTGGAGTACGTATTTTATTATAAAGAATTACAGGGGCTGTTTGATGACACGACTAGGGAGCTGGCTTGCACTGCGGGGAACTTAATATTCAACTTGGATTCTGCAACCCTCAATGGCCTTTTTAAGTTCCATTTGTGCATGTAAAACTCGCACAAACAACCATACCCAGAAACCCATAGACTCCAACAGAGACCCATGCATTCCTACAGACACTCACACGGCAACCCCATAGACTCACACAGAGTCCTTTTGACATGCACAGAGACCAATAGCCTCACACAGAGATCCATACACTCAAGAGACTCAAAAACTCACACAGAAATCCATAGATTCGCACAGAGGTCAATAGAATTTTAATCTGAATATTTATTTATACTGGATGAATCTGATGAGCTATGACGATCTGTTTTCACAGACGTCCAATCGGGCAGGTCAGAACATAACAAAAATACAATACAAAAACTCGACAGGAAAGGTAAAATTGTTTAAATATATACAAATTAAACTGAACTGTTTTTATCTTACCATAGACTAAAATAAACCTGTTGGACTCGCACAGAGACCTTAACCACTAAACCTCAAACAAATAAAACCCTCTAAACCTCTAAACCCCGTAACTATCTAAATCCCTAACCATTTAAACCCATAACCATCTAAACCGCTAACCCTCTCAAACCCTTTACCCTTAAAACCCTAACCCACCAAAAACCCCTCACTCTCCAAACCCCTTAGTCTTTTAACCCTAACCTTCGAAGCCATTAAAAACCAAACCCTCAACCCTCTGAATCCCTAACCCTCTAAACCTTGAAACTCTATCCTTCTAAAACCCTAAATCCCTAATATTCTAAATACCAACCAATCTAAACCACAACCCTCTAATGAACTAACCCTCTAGACCCCTAACCCTCTGAACTCGTAACCTTCTAAATCCTCAACTTCTAAAACCCTAACCCTCAAAACCCTAACCCTCAAAACCCTAAATCCCTAATCTAATCCCAACACATTTAAACCCCAACCCTCTAAAGAACTAACCCTCTAGATGCCTAACCCTTAAAAGACATATACCCCTAAAATGCTAACCCTCTAAACACATAACCCACTAAACCCCTAACCCTCTAAACCCATAAATGTTTTTTGGGGTTAGATTGTGTAACTATAAATGTGTCGTTAAACCAGCCACCACCCGACACAGCCAATTAGGAAAATTTGTCACATCAACAAAAAGTGCCATTTAGTGTTGGAGACTAACCCAATATTAGTTGTGAAAGTCTAGGTGTTAAACCCTCTAAACTCTCAAACCACTAAACCCCTAACACTCTAAATCCCTAACCCTTGAAACCCCTATACCTCTAAACCCCTAAACACATACCCTTATAACCTCCTCAACTCCTAACCATCTAAACCATTATTCAACCAACAATCGAAACCCATAAACCTCTAAACACGTAACTCTCTAAACCCTCTAAACTCAAAACGTTCTAAACTCTAACCCTCTAAACACCAAATCCTCTAAAGGACTTTACCCTGAAGACTCCAACCGTCTAAACACCTCACCCTTTAGAACCCTAACCCATAAACCCCAAAAACTCTTAACTGTCTAAACCCTTAACCTTCTAAACCAGACATGGGCAAAGTACGGCCCCCGGGCCGTATACGGCCCGTTGGGCTTTTTAATCCGGCCCGCCGAAATTGTACAAATATTATTAAATTAAATTTTACCTTTCTCCTGTAATGCCCCCATTTCCCCATTAGATGGCGCACTTTGACCGGGAGTTACGACATGTTTTTGTATTGTTCATGTTCGTGCAATTTGTTAAATTGCCTTGCAAATAAATGCTTTGCTACCTGTTAAAGGCCAAATCCTTTCATGTTATTATTTTTACACGACATTTATATTAGTTCACAAACACTCCATCCATCTGTTCCTGGCCCGGCCCCTCTGTCAAATTTTAGAACCCATTGTGGCCCACGAGTCAAAAAATTTGCCCACCCCTGTTCTAAACCCTTAAACCCCAAACTGTCTAAACCCCTAAACCTGTAAAACCATAACCCTTTAAACCCCTCACCTTATAAACCTCTAATCCCCAAAACACCGAAACCTCTAAACCCAAAACCTTCTAAAACTCGTAACCTTGTAAACCAAAACACCGAGCAATCAAAACCCATAAACCCCCTAAACCTCTAAACACCGACAGTAACTCTAAACCCTTAACCCTCTAAACCCATAACCTTCTAAACTCTACCAAATAAAAACCTCAGCCTCTTCACCCTTAAAACCCTATCTGTCTAAACTCCTCACCCTTTGAAATCCTAACCCAAATACCACGAAAACCCCAACCCTCTAAACCCCTCACCCTCTAATCCCCTAACCCTCTACACCCTTAACCCACTAAAACCCTAACCCTCAAAACCCCTAATACGCTCAACCCCTAAACATCATAACCCTTAAAACCCCCCAAACCTCTAAACTGCTTACCCCCTAAAAGCCCCAAAACCTCTAAACCCCTAAGTCCATAACCTTATAAACTCCTAACCCTCTAAACCACTAACCCTTTAACAATCAAACCCCATAAACTCTCTAAACACCTAATTCTCTAAACCGAGAACCCTCTAAAACCACAACCTTCTAAACTGTAACCCTCTAAAACTCAACCCTCAAAACCCCTTTACCCTTAAAACCATATCGGTCTAAACCCATCACCCTCTAAAATCCTAACCCATAAACCCCCAAACCTCTAACCCACTGAACCCCTACCCTAAACCCTTAAACACAACATCTTTAAACCCAAAACCCTCTAAATCCCTAACCCTCTTAACCCCTCTACCCTTAAAACCATAACCCTCTGAACCCCTAAACCCCTAACTCTTTAAACCCCTATACCACTAATAGCCTAATCCTCTAAACACCTAACCCTTTAAACCCCTTTACCCTTAAAACCCTAACCCCTAAACCCCTAATACTCTCAACCCCTAAACCCTATAACCCTCGAAATACCTAAACATATAAACCCCTTATCCCCAAAATACCCCAAAACCTCTAAACCCATAACTTTATAAACCCCTAACCCTCTAAACCCCTAGCCCTTTGTGTAGTGTGTGGTGGGTGTCACGGGGTGGGTGGGTGCAGGGTGTGTGTGGTGGGTGGTGGGTATCACAGGGGGGTGTATGTGTGGAGTGTGCATGTGGTGGGTGTGGTAATAGTGGGTGTGGTGATAGTGGTCGTGGTTCACAACTATCCATGACCACCACCTCTACTGTGTGGTGGACCGGCCACCACACAGCAGCGCGCGTCGGAGGAGTGAACGGATGGTTCTCCCTATGCGGGCCAGGCCCCCTCGCTTCCTCTTCTCCTCCTGCATCACCATCGCCTGATCCTCTTTCCTTGTCATCTCCTTCTCCTCCACCACCATATCCTGCACCACCATCTCCTCCTCCTGCTCCTTCTTCGTCGCCACCTCCTCTGTCTCCCCCCCCATCTCCTCTTCGTCCTGCACCACCAGCTCCTCCACCCGGGTCTCCTCCTCCACCACCAGCTCCTCCACCCGGGTCTCTTCCTCCTGCACCACCAGCTCCTCCACCCGGGTCTCCTCCTGCACCACCAGCTCCTCCAGCAGGGTCTCCTGCACCACCAGCTCCTCCACCAGGGTCTCCTCCTGCACCACCAGCCCCTCCACCAGGGTCTCCTCCTGCACCACCAGCTCCTCCACCAGGGTCTCCTCCTGCACCATCAGCTCCTCCACCAGGGTCTCCTCCTGCACCACCAGCTCCTCCACCAGGGTCTCCTCTCCCTGCACCACGAGCTCCTCTACCAGGGTCTCCTCTTCCACCACAACCGTCAGCTTCCATTTAGAGGCCAGGGCAAGCGCGGAGGATGGGGGCAGCGCCGGCTCCGCTCTGTGAAGAGATGCGCACGACACCGTTCCAACTTCCTGCTACAGCAGAGATCGCAGTCCCCCCCCCCCCCACCATCGTCCGCGTACGGACTAACTGTGTGCGGAGATAGATTAACCAGGTTAATAACGATGCTGCAATAATGCAGCATACCATGCCCATCGTGGGTCTGGTTACAGAATGGGCATTAGTCTTGCGATATCACACTGGATGAAGGGCTACATGGCAAAGATATGGCTGCCTCATTATTTGTCCTCACAAGGAACCAATTATAAAAATACATCCGTATATAACTGAATGTACACGTGGGGTTTGAACTGTACATGTGTTCGTTTGCAGGCGGCAGGGCTGGAACTCAGTCAAAGAGGGACCTGGGTTTGATTCCCATACTTGGGCCACTTTCTCCGTGTGGAATGTGGAGTGTGTTCTACCCCCTCCCCCCCCCCCCCCCCCCCGTTTTGTCCTGCATTGTTTCCAAAATCAGAATACATTATTTAGACTGGATGAAGAGGCATCCGATAAGCTATGAAGCTCTTCCTTCACAGATATGCAGTCGAGGCACAGGGTCAGCAAGTTACAACAACAAACAAAAGGAGTGCAACGTGTAAAAATGTAAGCAAGTCACAAAAAATTGAGCACATAAGCACAAAGTACATAAAATCCTGCCAGATTTTCAACACTAAATGTAAACTTGGGCAAGGCAGCAAAACATCAACAAAACAGTCCCAGACCCCACCAAGACAACACACAGTCCCTCAATGAAATTGTACATTATAATGTAAATACATTAACAGGAGCAGAGCCGTCCCCTGGGTACGGTGTACTGGGGAAACCGCCCCGGGCACCGTGCTTTTGGCGGCCCTGTGCTTCGATGTCACGGTGTCAAACATAAAATGTCTTTTTAACACGTAGGCTTTCGCACCAGATTGGCTCACAAATGATGACATCACATTCACATTTATCACTATTTAAGACCGAAACAGGAGTATTTCTCCACAATTCTGGCCGTCACCTTATGAGGCTGGTTGCAATCCCCGGCAAAATGTCGTACTCGAATAGTAAATGTGGTGGGTTTACTTTCCAACACACTGGTGTGCTGATCTAGTAACTAATTGGCACATTTTGTTTACATGATACACCTTACTAATTGGCTGTGTTTGGTGGTGGTGAGTTTAACAACACATGTATATCTATGCGATCTAACCGAAAAAACCCCTGTATTGTTGGTAATACTTCCGATTTAATTGTGACTTGCCCCGGGCCCCAAACCTCCCTATGGACTGCCTTGAACATTGGACAAGCACCTCATGGCTTACCGTCGCTCAGCAGCTCCAAAACACTGTACACTGCCAGGAGCAGCAATGGTGGTGGCGGTGGCGTTGCTGGTGGTGCTGGTGGCCACGGTCCGGAGCCAGCTGTGACCCAGCGCCTGCGCTGGCGTCATGCGACAATCCGGATCCCATCTGTTGAGAGACGCACCGGGGTCACACGCAGCGCACGTGGTGAGAGAGGCGTGGTGAGAGGATTGACGTTCCTTCCCTTCTCCCACGAGGTCCAGGAACGCACAGCAGCAGCGGTAGTCATGGTAGCAGCGGCAATCCTTCAATACGCAGTACTCTAAAAATGCCCTGAGCCTCGCACTGCCGAGGATCATCTTTAACGGACCTCCAAAGAGGGTGATCTTAACACCGGTGATACTGGTCATCGGCAGGTTCACTCAGCTCCACATCTTCCTGGTGATCGGTGGAGGGCGATCGTTGATCACCTTGGTGGGAGAAATCCTCATGGGGAGGGGGGAGGGGGTGGGGGATGATTCTTACCGCAGGCAGGAGCTGACAAAGTCAACAAACTCCGGGTCGTGGCTTTTGAGTGCCCCGTGAAGTGATAAGCTCCCTGGCACCCTTCTCTTGACTGGGGAGAACATCATGCCCAAACGATCTGCAGGAGACATGCACAGCAGGAGAGACACACAGTCACCAACCACCACTTTGCCCACCTACCCACTTGCCCACGCGCCCATTTACCCACCCACTCACCCAAGGAATTGAAAATACAAAGAGGCCCCCCCCCCCATGGCCATCCCCCCAAAAAAACTACAACTCCAGGCCACACCCTAACACTGAATCCGGCCGGTTGCTCGCCCCACCCTTCAACTCACCAAAGTAGTGCATTCCGTCAGGAGCTGCATCCATCATGCATCTTGGAGGCAACCCGAGGATCTGCACATGGTTGAGATAAAGGCAAAAGTCACCCGTGTAGCCGCAGCAGACTGTAGGGGCAAGTGCTTATAGTAGTGAGTAGAAACAGCAGCAGCAACAGTAGCGGCACCAGTTGAGGGCCAGGACTGTGGCACACAGAGAGGGGATGGTTGGCCATATAGAAGCAGGTACACACGGCACCAGGTACACATTTGAGGCTGATTTGTACTAGGGGATGCCCAGTACCGGTTCAAATAATCCTCACTGATGTTGGCCGTGAATTGGAATCAAACTCGCATTACCGGGTTTGTAGCTGAGCACGCTAACCGCTACACCACTGCTCCCCCCACACGTACAAGACACACACGTGTACACACATACAACATACGATGGCTGCCATTCGCCAGATCACCAAGTAGCCAATCGCCCCCCCTCTCCTGGCTCCCCCCCCCCCCCTATAGCCTACAACTTCAAGAAAGGAGGGGGGAATCACGAGCGGGTGAACGCCCAGTTGGAAATACCTCCATGCAGCACGGGAGGTGGTCGTCGCGGCTGTCCGAATGGAATAATTCCCTGCCGGTCGCCAACTCCGCCACTGTGCAGCCCAGTGCCCACATGTCCACTGCACACGTTAATCTGTAGCCCAGCAATACCTCCGGAGATAGGTATGGCAGGGTCCCACCAACACGCAGAGCTGCACAACAACAACAACAAATATATATGTACGTGTGTGTGTATACTCACTGTGTCATGAACATCATCGTTATCACACACTGTCACATGTACAGACACTAAGAGACTTGCAAACACACACACACTGGAACACAGACACACCCACACGCAGAAACTCACACCCACACGCAGAAACTCACACCCAGGTGAGGTTACTCACGTTGCCTTTTCACAAAAAAGCTGGTGCCAAAGTCCGTGACCCTGATGGTGCCAGCCACGGTATCCTTGAGTAGAACATTTTCCTAAAGGAAGAAAGGCAGAAGGAATTCACACTCGGAGGTTACGCCGATAGCATTCAGCCAGCAGTGGATCAATCACTTACCACGGTACAAACTAAACAGGGGAACTAGGTGAGGCGTAGCGCCGTCATCAACCTTGAGTCAAGTGCAACATTCGCTGTTTTCTGACAGCTGCCACTGGGGGTGCCCCTTTCAAATGCGTCAAGATGAGCGATGTTAGTCGAGGCTCATCACATTTAAAGCTCTCTCAAGCACCATCTAAGTAAAAGGGTGCGGCTCTATAGACAACTTATCCTAGTTGCTCACAGCTGCCCGATAACGAGTTATGGACCAAAAACCACACTCGAGGGCGCACGGATTTCATGACGCTTTCCACCGCGCGTTTGTCTTGGGAAGTTTTCAATTCACAGCATGGAAGCTGACAACGGGCAGCTGTCAGTTCAAACGCGTGTTTGGCACGTTTTGAAAATCATTCTTTTCGGCTCCGGTTTGTGTTTCCCAAAGTTTGGGGCAACGCTGTCATCTACATTGCTGGTTTTATCTGTGGTGAATCCCCCAATAGCGACACGACTCTACACGACAGTTTAATTCATACCAGATCATCACCAGAGGTAACGTGACCCTGCTTCCTTCCAGATAGACGGACAGAGCTAACACATCGACCCTGTGACCAACGTGGTTAGTTTTCTCTATGGACCGAGTCCCCAATAATGACAACTCCGGAACAAAGTCACGCTGAATGCTGTGTCCACTCACTGGCTTGATGTCCGCATGGATGATGCTCCTGGCCTTGGTGTGGCAAAGGAACTTGAGGATGCCCCTGGTGTAAGTTTTCACCATCCCCATGTGCAATTTCCGGAGCCCCGCTTCCGTAATCACATCATAGAGGCTCTCCCTGTGAAAGAGGCAGCAGCAGCAACAACAATGACAACAATGAAGCAGCGTCAGTGTCATACCCTGCAATACTGCGTGGATTCTGATAACGACAATATTAATATTATATTTGCACATTCACGACCGATATGATTCATAGCTCAGTGTGGGTTTAGGTCATCGGTTTGCTGATAAACCAAATCAGTTAGCACATCTGTCCACTTGCTTTAATTGGCTCTGTTTCTGGGTGGTGGAATTATCCATTAGGAGATACAAACTCCACGCAGAAAGGCGTCCGAGTTGAGAATCGAACTCAAGGATTTTCACCGAGGGGCACAAGCGTCTCCACTGCGCTGCAGCCAACCTGCTGATCTAGTGGAGGCGTGGCTATATAAAAGTGGGCGGGGCTGATTGAGAAAAGAGGAGTGGCCTCGTGCACCCGGGACACATTACAGCTCCACAGTACCGCAATGCGTGGGTGGCACAGGAATCCCAAAAGTAACATCTAGCCCCAGTGGTGTGACGTTATCACCCTCCCCTGGTGTGGAAGAGATCGGGGCTTTGATCCCGACCGTGACGGGATCAAAGCGTGGATTTTTCTCCGGGTTCTCTGGTTTTTCCCTCCACATTTAGAAACTTGTGTTTAGAGTATTTGGCTGCTATACATTTCCACATCAGCCACTTTTTTTAGCTATCATTTGTAGCCAGGCCGCTTGTGAAAAATAACTGATAGGGCAGTGGGCTTTACCTGTTAAATAAAAGTTTTAGTTTAGCTAATGAAGTTAACCACGCTATGGCGGGGGGGGGGGGGGGGGCGGTGGGAACACATGGTACGTACTTCAACAGCTCCAGGACAATGCAGTGGTGTCCTCTGAAGTCAAAATGGTTCAGGACTTTGATGACGTTGTACTCCTCATCACTGCCCTCGCCCTGAAGTTCCAGAGCCATCTGGAGCTCCTTTCTCTGAAATTTATCATCCTTGGAGCTGTGCAGAGAAAATCCACAAATGAATCATGACTTAGACTTGCTAAAGGAATGACCAGAATCAAATCCTATTCCGAATTAAATAAATAAATATACGTTCCCCAAGTGTAATGGCATTGTGAGTTCCGGTAGCGTGCTCATGGAAGGTTCCAGAAAGGATCGAGAAGAGGATCAAATAAGCAAGGGATAGAAGGGGGCTTGGGGTGCTGCCTGAACGTAGTGATTCCCTAATGTGTGAATTGAGCCGACTCCGAGCATGGCCCCAGCCACACTCAGGATTCCCAGGAGCTGAGCCAAGCCACGGCTGAGCCACTCATGTATCTTTAACAGCAGCTGAGCGGCTCAAGCCTGAGCCAAACCACGGCTGAGCGAGAGCTGAGCCTGAGTTTTAGAGACTGAGCCACAGCTGAGTCGTGACTGAATGTGGCTCTCACAGAGCAAGGCATTATAACGTGGAATATCATGGGACCTCCTTTGCCAGTACCAAAATATCAGAATAGATTTTCCCTTTTTTTCTGGCAACAAAACAGGTGTTAAGATGTTAAAACACCAAACTGAAACCTTTTACAAGGAATCATGTCTGCATTAACCATAATACTTGTGGTTAGAATGTAAACAAAAAAAATACTCTGATAATATATGCATTGTCTTTGAAACTGATTGGTCCACACCAGAGACAGCTTTCTTCTGAGCCTCGTCTCAAAAATGATGTTAGACCAGAGGACGCCAAAAGGCGTACAGCACAAAGACAAGCGTTATCAGAGTAATGAGAGCTCAGGGTGAACGGCTACATCATGGACCTTCTTTGGGAGTATATTTTGGTACTGGCAAAGGAGGTCCCATGATGTAGCTGCTATAACGCAGAACGCACACGTTATAACACGGAACACGCCTGTTATGACATGGGACAACCCCATTACAGCGTGGAACATGCCTTTTATAGCATGGAACGTGCCCATGATAACGTGGAAGGCTCCCGTTATAACGCGGACCGCACCCATTATAATCCGGAATGCTTCTGTTCTAATGCAGGAAAGCGCCCATTATAACGTGGAATGTGCCTGCTATAAAATTGCAAGGCTGAGCGGTATGACACAGTAGGCGGAATGCGGAATGATCACGTGACGTGACAGCATGCCCTCCGTTATTGATCTCTTCACATCACTGTGTGCGTGTATTATATCTTGCAAAACTTTATCGTTACATTTTATATGGGGATATTATGTTTGCTTAATGTGCTTTCCCTTAACGCGGCACTTTTCAGGAATGCATCTACCGGGTTAAATGAAGACTTAATGCAATGTAAGAGTGAACTGATCCAGAACAGGGGGAGAACATACAAACTCCACACAGGAGAGCACCCGAATCAGGAGTCGAACCGGGGACCCTCTACGTGAGGCACGAGTTGTCACCACCTCATCACACGGCCGCCGACAGCACTGGACGTAACAACAACGTCGTCCTTGTGACGACACCACTCTGAATTCTTACCTCAATGGTGATCTCAAGATCTTCACTGCCACCAGGGTGTTCATCTTGTGGTCAAGGCACCGGATCACCTGGCCTTGACCTCCATCCCCAATCTTCTTCAGCACTTCATAGCGGTAGTGGAGGTGCTCATGGTGGACCTGCACAAAATTACACAAATTTAGACTGACTATATTTTGAAAATCACAACATGTGAGCATTATTTTACAAAATAATTGCTTTTATTAAGTGTTTGGTTTTCTTAAATCTGTAATTGTGGAATGCTCTGATGTCTGCTGGCCGAGTCACCCTAAAAAAAAGCTCTTTAGCTCAATGGGCTTAACTTGGGAAATAAACTTCTGATTGTGAAGTGTGTGGGAGAGTGCACGTGTGCTTTCTCTGGTTGGTTGGTGCTTAAATTGCAATAACAAGAAGCCACGAACCCCGCGACCGCTACGCCCTGTGACCGCCCCCACGGCGGGGGCTTTGTGGCGAGTCTCACCGGAATGTAATGATGTTCGTGGTCGTCGTATCCATCGTTGTTGTGTCCCCGGGATCTGTTGCTGAGCGCAAAGTACCATACTTTCTGTATGGCGACAAGCTCCAGCTTCTCCCGGTGGGTCATTTGTGGGCCAAAGAGAGCCAGGATTTCTGCAGGCAAGAGAATAACAACAGCTGTCGGTGATCTTTCGTTTACGCAGCACAGCCTCAAAAAGTCTCAAGATTCCTTTTCAGGTTCCTGCAGATGATTTACAGAGAATGGGGGTGACGCTGCTGCCATTACGTCTGCTGTGTGATCCCAATTTGAGGAATTTGCAAGGGATTTGGATGTTTTGGCCAATACCAGTTATGTCCGTATGTTAAACCTTGCTTCGGCAGCCCTGCTAATCAGAAGTGAGGGGGAAAGACAACAAACTAACAAGTTCGCAAAAAATATTGATTTAAAAGTGCATCGCTCCAATGGCTGCCTAATGTCGGAAGAGCATTCCAGATGACTGCAGAAGCACATCTGAAAGCGTGCCATGCAGTGACCATCTTTGTTCGATGTCCAGCTATATGCAGCTCTGAGGACATCTTAGGTTGCTTGGGTTTGACAACAGGGTTAATGAATTAGATAAATATAACACAGATATGCCAAGAAGGATTTTATGAAATAAGAATAGCTTTTACCCTTTCTGGCACAAAAACAGGTGTTAATATGTTCAAACACCAAATAGCTACCTTTTACCACACGTACTTGTGGAAAAATATGCAAACAAACATGCTCTGATAATATATGGGCATTGTCTTTGAAACTGACTGGCCTGCACCAGAGACAGCCTTCTTTATGACCTTGTCTCGTCGGTATTAGACCAGAGAACGGCAAAAGTCGAACGGTACATCACCCATGCCAAATGGCCACCATGAAGTCCCCCCATGCATCATGGTCACTGTGACGTCCCCCTTGAAACATGACCATCATGATGTCCCACCATTCAGCGTGGCCATCTTGACGTCACTCATTTCTGTTCTTACCTTGTGGCGATTTGCTGCGGATGGAGCCGGTGCGCGCTGAGGACAGCGCACTCCACGTAGTGCAAGACTTGCCGTTACTCCGAGCCTCTCCAGCTCGGCTGATCTACACACAAAGACAAAGGTCCACCACATGGGCTTGATTAAGATGTTGGAGCAAGTGCAGTGGGCGAGCACTGAGCCAGCATCTCTGACATCCTGGGCTCCACATTCAGGAGGGTCCTGCCGAGATGTTGCCAGTTCTCAGCGTTGGGATATTTGTTCAATATCAGTTGCCATGCTTGGATTTACAATGAAAGACGTGTGGCTTTCGAGGTCACACGCAGGTCAATGGGATCGTTCAAACTGGTAAGAGGAGTGAGTGGGACTCGGTCCGGACGAGCCATGGCTAGGAGGGACAATAATGGCTCACGGTCAAGAATAATAACGGAGCGACAACCAAGGAACAGAACACATCAGAGAGGAGAGCCGCCAGAGAGATGGTGCGACAAAATCGGCGCTTGGATTATTCCATCACAGGATGTGAGGGGTAGTAGGGTCTCAGGGAGGGAGGCGTTCATCCATCAGTGGATAGATAACAGCGCTGTAGATGCTCACGCGTAGACGGGCACGTACACCAACAGGATCTCGGAGAGACACTCTGATAGACGCGCACACACTTAGGCGGGCAAGGAGAAGCACACCCAGGTATACAGGTGACAGGTAGGCACACGCAGAGGGGAGAACACACGTCTACCCATACTTCACCACACGAGTCGAGGAGCCACATGTACCTCCATAGTAGCAACTTGCAGACGAGGGTGCTCAGAGCTCACGGTGTCTCTCGCGCAGTCCGGGTCTCTGCATTGAGAGCGGGAGACAGAGGTGAGGGACACGCAGAGTTGAAGGGGCGTGACACACCCACGTCTAAACGCACGTCACGTCACAATGCGGACTCTCATCATCAACACGAACTCACATCCTCACCAGTCACCCACAACACGAAAAACACAAAAAACAACAACTGCCATTCGCCACTAAGTAGCGGTGATGTGACCACGGCGCCTGTGCCAGGCCAGGTGCACTTTGAGACCACGTGAAGTGCCGAAGGCTCACTGACAGGCGGTCACAGGTCAGACCCAGGTGACTGAGATGACTGTGCCAACTTGCTGCATTTTAGATGCCCGGCTCAAAGGTTGTTGTCGTGAGCGTTGCTCCTCTGTTCGGACACCACTACTAACACTACTCCTAACACCACCAACACCACCACTACGAACACCACCACTACGAACACCACCACTACGAACACCACTACTACGAACACCACTACTAACACCACAATAAACACCAAGAACAAAGATCCCCCGTATAGCCTTAACAGACTGTTGGGGCAAGTGCTGTCCGCGAGCACCTATGAAGGCCGGCACGGCACACGAGGGGGTGGGTGGCCAACACCACGCCCGGCCGCCTTTGTCTCCCCAGTGGCAATGTTTGCACCTCGCACCAGGTACTCATTTAAGGCTGAGTCGATCTAGGGTGAGGCCCAGGACCAGTTCAGATAATCGTCACCAATGTTGGCCGTGAGCGGGAATCAAACCCAGGTCGCCAGGTTCTTAGCGCAGCGCGCTAACCGCTACACTACCCCACTAACACCATCACTAACACCACTACTAACACCACCACCAATAATACCACCACCACTAACACCACCACTAAGACCACCACGAACACCACTACCAGCACCAATAATACCACCATCACTACCACCACCACGACTAAGACCAGCAACAAAAATTCCACCATCACTAAAACCAACAACAACAACCGCCATTCGCCACTAAGTGGCGGTGATGTCACCACGACACTTGTGCCAGGCCATGTGCACCTTGAGGCCACGTGAAGTGTCGAACGCCCGCCCGCTGGCAGGAGGTCACAGGGCAGACCCAGGTGCCACAGGTCGACTGACTGAGATGACTGGCTGATGCACCACCTGTGCCCCTTACTGTGCCAACTTGCTGTGCTTTAGCCATCCGGCGCTCTGCTCGTTGTTGTGAGCGTCGTTCCTGCGCTCTCCGTTGTTGTTGGAGGGCGACTGCCTCCAACTGCAGAGTAGCGTCCTTCACGAGCCTCTTCCACAGAGGCCGATCTTGACACAGCTGGTACCAGTTATCGGCAAGTCCACTCAGCTCCAGATCCTGCTGTACCACATCACTCCATCTCCTCTCTAGCCCGTGCCGCGTCCGTTCAGCCCCCTCGATCCGGCCAAATAAAATCTGCTTGCGCATGCGGTGATTGGGCATGCGGGCTACATGGCCCAGCCAACGCAGCCTTGCCTGCTGGAGGAGCTCACTGATGGGGCTTTGTCCAGATCTTTCGAGGATTTGTGAGCTCCTCACACAACCCAGCATGGGTAAACCCAGGATTGATCGGAGGCAGGCCAGCCTCAATGTTTCTAACTGGCAAAGATGTTCCATTAGGGGGGTCCACGTTTCACAAGCGTAGAGAAGGGAGGGAATGACTGCGGCTGAGAAGACCCGAAGCTTCGTGTGGAGCGACAGACCAGGTAGCTTCCACACAGCGTTACGCAACTGCTGAAAAGATAATGCTGCTCGACTGATTCGGAGTGAGACCTCTGCTGTTAAACCGGAGACGGTCATGAGCACACTGCCCAGGTATGGGAAACTTTCCACTCTCTCCACAACTGCCCCATCACCGATTGGGAGTTGTGGGGGTGGAGTGCCCAATGGTACAAAATACCCAGGTAGGTGCTTCGTTTTGGTGGGGCTGATGGTAAGGCCCCACCTCTTAGTGGCACACTCCAGTTTTAGCAGCAGCGCCTCCAACTCCTCCTCTGAGTGAGCCGCAATTATCAGGTCATTGGCATACATAACGTGGTTGACCAATAGGGAGCCATCCCTTGACGGCATCCGGGCATTGATCAGCCTCCCACTGTATCTGTACCAGATGGAAATTCCTCCGGTACAGCTACTGAAGGCTTCACGAACTACGTGGTTGAAATAGATGTTAAATAATGTTGCAGCCAGAGGACATCCCTGTCGCACCCCAAGGTGAACAGGGAATGGCTCCGACTCCCGGCCATGTAGTTTTACCCGGGTCCGCTCACCATAAAGAAGGTCCTTAAAGATCGTGAGCAGCGGGTCAGGGACTCCGAAAGCACGAAGAACCCAGAGCCCAGGCCTACTGATGGTGTCATAGGCCTTTACCAGGTCAATAAAGCAGAGATGAAGGTCTTGTTGGAATTCCCTACACCTCTGCTTTAGCAAACGGACAGAAAATATGGCATCTGTGCAGGACCGCCCTTTCCTGAAACCACATTGGGGCTCCGCAAGCCTCTCCTCAGCATGCCTGGTAAGGCAGTGTTGAATAATCCTTGCCAGGACCTTTCCCGGCACACTGAGTGAGATGCCCCTGTAGTTGTTACAGTCTGTGCGTTCTCCCTTCTTAAAGATGGGGATCACCATGGCATCCGATCACCTCACTTACACCACCATCACTAATACCACCAACACCAACACTACCATCACTAACACCAGTAACACCACCACTATCACCACTACTAACAACCACAATCACTAACACCACCATCACTAACACAACTAACACCACCACCATCACGAGCACCACCACCACTAACACCACCAACATTAACACCACCACTCCTCCCCCTGCCAGTATGGGACACCAAAGACAAAGATCCCCGTAGAGACTTAACAGGCTGTAGGGGCAAGTGCTGTTAGCCAGCAGTACGTATGAAGGCCGGCACGACACACGAGGGTGTTGGATTGCCAGCACCACGCCCGGCCGCCTTTGTCTCCCCAGTGGCGATCTTTACACACCACACCAGATACTCATTCGAGGTTAAGTCGATCTAGGGGAGGCCGAGCACCGGTTCAGATAATCGTTACTGCTGTTGGCCTTTAGAGGGAATCCAACTCGGGGTCGCCGGGTTCATAGCGCAGCGCGCTGTCAGCTCCACGACCGTTCCACACACACACAGACTCAGACAGAGACTCACACACACACAGAGACTCACACAGAGAGTCTCACACACACACACAGACTCACACAGAGACTCACACACACAGAGACTCACACAGAGATACACACACACACAGACTAACACACACACACACAGAGACTCACACAGGGAGACTCACACAGAGTCGCACACGCACACAGAGACTCACACAGAGAGACTCACGCACACAGACTCACACACACACAGACTCGCACAGAGAGACTCACACACACAGACTCAAACAGAGAGACTCACACAGCCTCGCACAGAGAGACTCACACCACCACCGCCACCACTCACCCACAGCTCGGTTCCACTCCTGCTCTGGGGTCTGTCCGGGACTCTCTAACGGCCAAACTGCCAGTGGGAAGCACGTGGCGCGAGACGCGGGGGCGGTACAAGGTAACCACGCCCCCGTGACGTCAGAGCCATGAGCTCCTCCCCCTCACACCTGAGCTCCTCCCCCCCTGCCCCCCTTCGCGACCACGCCCCATGGCCCGACATTTCCCTCCCCCTCGCTACCCCCCCTGCCCCCCCCGCCCCTCCTCGTGACCCCCCTTCCCCCCCGCCCCTCCACATTCGCAACCCCCCATGCCCCCTCACAACCCCCCATGCCCCCCTTCGCGACCCGCCCCCTCACCCCCCATGCCCCGCCCCCCTCCCCCGCTGCTACTTCCGCTTAGGCCGGGGCCGAGTGGAGGCGGCGCGCGCTGTGGATTGTGGGTGGCGAGCGGCTGATTTGGATTCCCGCTCACGGCCACCGTCAGTGGCTCGCGAAAGCTTCTGAAGCGGCGGCTCGCTGGGCCTCCTCTACGTCGACTCAGCCTGAAGGTGAGAACCTCGCGCGGTGTGCACACATCAGCAGTGGCGGCGGTGGTGGGGGGAGACAGAGGAGGAGGCGCCTGGCCCACAGCCGTCACGTCCTAGACGCCTGCTGAGTTCACGGCGCTGCTTCAAGCAGAGCCCGGCCCTGCTGCTGATGAGGCGCTGACGGTGGAAACCGGCCCCAGAGTGGCCCTCGTGTTGAGCCATAGCTGATGAGAGGCACTCCCAGACTGCCGTGTGTTTTTATCCCTGGAGGGACGGGTTTGTTGTGGAGGCGAATCGCCTGCTGCTGGAAAAGGCATCCACTAGAGGCCGCTATATAGAGATATTTGGTCTACTCTTCCACGCTGGTCCGGACGTGTTGGAGCAAAGTGGCCATGCCCACACTTTACCCCACCACACGCAGGGCGTTAGCTCGCTGGACTTGCAATGCAGAGGTGCAGGTTAGATTTCATTCCCACTCACACCCACTGACACTCACTCAGCCACCCACTCAGCCACTCTCTGGGCATCTATGAAAAAGAGCTTCATAGCTCATCGGATTCCTCCAGCAAAAACATACTGATTCTCACCCACCCACTCAGCCATTCACCCACCCACTCTGGCACTCATTCACTCACCAATTCACTCAGCCACCCACTCGGCCACCCACTCAGCCACCCACTCTCTCACCCACTTCGTCACCGGTCGCCCACTGCCACCCACCCACTTGGTCACCGGTCACCCACTGCCATCCACCCACTTAGTCACCGGTCACCCACTGCCACCGGTCACTCACTCTGCCACCGGTCACTCACTCTGCCACCCACCCACTCTCTCACCAACCCACCGACTCTCTTGCCAACCCACCGACTCTCTCGCCAACCCATCCACTCACCCACAGGGAGACACAAGGAGACAAGGGGACCCACATGGTGTGAGAGTGTATCAGCATCATTGTGGTTGTTGTGGTGGTTATGTTGGTTGTTATGGTTGTGGTGGTTATGGTTATATTTGTGGCAGTAGTGTTTATACTTGTGGTTATGTAGCTCGTGGTTATGGTTATATTTGTGGTTATGGCGATTATGGTCGCAGTGATTGTGGTTATATTTGTTGTGGTTATAACCCGCGATGTATTTCGTCGAGGATGGATGCCGCCGCGTGCAGGAGTTGGGTGAGGCGGGAGTGAGCCACCTGAAGCGCCCTCTCCGACGGTGGTGAGCCGCCGGGCGGCCGGGCAGTGAGCAGCTCGGCCGGCGTCGCTTCTCCTCCCCCTTCCGGGGCTGCCAACCCCGGTGGTGTTGAGTCGTCCTCCTCTTCCACTGGAGCCCTGGTACGAGTTTTTCTTCGCGTCTCCATTATAGCGATTCATCTTACTATTTGGCTACTTCTGACGCCAGTTGTAGTGGGTGGAACGGAGAGCGAGACTTCTTACCGAAAGAACCAAAGAGTATGAACTTATATGGTTTATTTAACCTATTTTTAGTGGTTTGCTACCATTCCCTTTGCACTCCTATCGTTTTTGTATTGTTTGTTGTTGTGACGTTATGACCCCGTGCCCCCTACTGGCACATCTGTGATCAAAGAGCTTTATAGCTCATTGGATTCCTCCAGCACAGAATCAATACCGATTCTGATGAGACCGGAACGAACACGTTTGAATCGAATCGCGTACTTCGCTTTACTAAAATAGTTGTGGAATCGATTCTTGTGGAATCTGTTCTCGTGGAATCGAATCATCGATATTAATTACAGAGATTCACCATCGATATTAATTACAGACATTAATCAACGACGTCGCTAGGAGTATCGTGGTGCCGCTCTGCAAACCTTCGGGCTACTATCAAAGGTTTGTTCATGAAGCCATCCAGATATATAAACACAGACATAACTTCAACCGAGAAGATGGATACAAATTGAGTAATCATTGGAAGAATGTTATTAACCAGGTAAAACCTTAACTCCTTTATGGTGTTGCCTTAACTTTCCGCATCTCTAATTTCTTAAGCTTCCCACTCCCAGCCCCGCTCTCTTCAGCACTCCCCTCCTCATCATACCCCCCCCCTCTCTATCTCTCCTCCCTGATCCTCCCCTCTTCTCTTACCTATATAGTCTCTTGTTTACAGCAGCTCTTTTGCCCACGTCGGCAATTGTTTCTTGCTGTGGTTTGTCCCACCTGATGATGGACGCTTGTGTTGCGCCCGAAACGTGATTTAATTTATTTTATATTTTATGCCTATGTGACTTTACCGAAAGAACCAAAGAGTATAGCCCAAGAGAGTTTGTGTAGGTGGGAGCGGTGTTGTAGCACAGTAGGGGGCACAGGTGGTGCATCGGCCAGTCATCTCAGTCAAGCAACCAATGGCAACCTGGGTCTGTCTGTCTGTGACCTCCTGCTGCCAGCGGGCGTTCGACGCTTCATGTGGCCTTAACCTGCACGTAGCCTGGCACGAGCGCCGTGGTGACATCTCCACCACTTCGTGGCGAATGGCGGTTGTTGTTTATGGTCGTCTCGCGATTAGCACTACGCTGCACTACTAACCCAGCGACCCGAGTTCAATTCCCGCTCAAGGCCAACACTGTTGACGATTCCGTTCCTGGCCCTCCCCTTGGTCAACTCAGCCTCAAATGAGTACCTGGTGCGTTGTGTAAACATCGCCACTGGGGAGATTAAGGCGGCCGGATGTGGTGCTGGCCACCTACCCCCCTTGGTGTATCAAATGTGCTGCTCGTTAACAGCACTTGCACCCGACAGTCCTGTCGAAGGCTACATGGGGGATCTTTGTCTTTGTTTGGTGTTGCAGCTGAGGAGGCGCAACTGCACGGCGAGTACCTCTACCGCAAGGCGCAGGAGGCCAAGAAGATCCTCGTAGAGGAGAAGGCGTGGCTCAAGAGGGCGCTCGATGGTAACGGGCGGCAAGACGGATCTAGAGATGGGCTCGCGACGACAAGACGGACGAGAGACAGCGAGACAGATTAGAGACGTTGAGACACGCAAGACAGACTAGAGACGGATCTAGAGACAATGAGACCGCAAGACTGACTAAGATGGTACAAGACGGTCTGACAATACAGGCGACAAGACAACCGCGCGTTGAAAGCGTTTCTGAATGAATCCATGCTTGCGCATGATTTTTCTTCCTTGTTAATTCTCCCCTGCCCGCCCCCTACCCACTGCCCCCTGTCCCCCTGACGTCGTCACCGAAGAAAACCTGGTGCTGCCTACGGACCTGCGGTGGGAGGCGCTTGAACTCCACAAGGCCGTGGAGTTCGACCAGGGAGGGGAGGGTGATCTCACATCCCTCACCATCACGTCTCCTCGCATCTCTCTCTCTCTTCCTTCCCGCGAGACTCCCGAGGCAGAGGGATAAGCGTCGCGCGTCTCCGCCCGCTAGACACGCCGAGTCGGCGCGCATCCCCGGCTCGCTGTCGGTCCTTCCTGCCAAGCGGTGGCACCGTGTTTTGCCGCGGAGGTTCGCGGTTCGAGAACGGCGGGCCCTCAACCCCCCCCCCTTCCCCACCGGTTTAATGGGTTTAATGCCGCAGTTGCGTTGACCGTAAATACTGCCGTGTGTGTGTGTGTGGTGGCTGGCGTAAATTTTGGTGGAATGTCGAATGAAGGCGGTGGTCACCACATCACGTGTGCTTCTGGAGCAGTCTTCCTTCTGCAGCGGTCTTCCTTACAATATTAGGAAGCCACTGGAGCTTTGCACTTTTAAATCATCGTCTAGATTGACAAACTCATTTCTTGAGAACTACTTTTTGTGGTTAGTTTGTCACACTTCCGATTACCACGGTTGGCTACGTGCTGTAACAAAGAGGTTTAACATGCACTGACCCACTCATTCACTCACTCATCATTTTACTCAATTTACCCACTCACCTGCCATATCACCCACCCACTCTTGCAATTGGGACTCATCCAGGTCTCATTAGTGCTCAGCTCGCTACACAAAATCAACGCGATCACTGCAGAGTGCTATTCTAAACCATTCCTGGTCGCTCCTTCCATCCACCCACACACACACCTTCACTCACCTGTACGGGGAAGTATGGCAAATGATAACCTACCCTCTCCGTCCCCCCTGCCCCATCTACCACCTCTTTCTATCCACCCCCCCCCCCCGTGTCAGTAGGAGTGAGCAGCCACATGGATGACGAGTACCGCTGAGCCGGCGTGAAGGACCCACACATCATGGCGACGACCTCACGCGACCCCAGCTCCCTCCTCAAGCAGTTCATCAAGGTGCGGGCACGGGGCCACAGGGGCTACAGGGTTTGGGGTCACACGAGGAATGTGGGTCCTCGTGTATTGCATGTGTACAAGCACGCAAAGACAGAGGTCCCCCATATAGCCTTAACAGGCTTTTGTGACAGGTGCTGTTTGCGAGGGTGTAGGTGGCTAGCACCACAACTGGCCACCTTTATCTCTCTGGTAATGATGTTTACACACCGCCCTAGGTACTCATTTGAGGCTGAATTGATCTAGGGGAGGCCCAGGACCAGTTCAGATAATCGCCACTGGTGTTGGCCATGAACGGAAATCAACCTCGGGTCACTAGTTTTGTGGGGCAGCATGCTAACTGCTAAATTACCGCACACACACACGTGTTCTCTATCGGCTTTAGAATCAGTTCCTTGCACCTCACACGAGTCGTGTCGACCAATCAACGGGCTTGTGCAGTGTGAGACAACTCGCATCCGTTGAGTTAACCAGAAGAAATCTGGTTGTTGATGAAAGGTGGAGGCTGTGTGGGGGGGGGGGGGTCGTAAGTGGTGGAGCGTTGGACACTTTGGTTTGGTGCATGCAGCTTTTGTCAACTTCTTTCCTCGCGATTCAGTCCACCTTTTCCCGATGACCGATCCCTTCCATTCATCGAAAATGTATCTACTGTAGCACTACGCACGGTCGGTGGTCACGGAAAGATGTACCATTGGGGGCGCCACTGTGGCGAGATGTTAACTCCCTCACCTGGTATACAGGAGGTTGCAGGTTCAATCCTGACCCTGATGCCTGCTGTATATTTGGAGTTGCGTGCCTCTTTCCGAGGAGTTGCGTGGATTTCTCTCCAGGTCCTCCGGTTTTTCCCTCCGCATTTAGAATCGATGTCCGTTTAAGAGTATTTGGCTGCTATAAATTTCCACATGACGATAAGCCACTTAGTTGAGCTATGATTTGTGGCCAGGTCGCTTCTGGAAAAGAGCTGCATAGCTCAGTGGGCCTTACCTGGTAAAATAAAAATAGTAAAGTTTTTCCAATGGTGCATCCCAGTTGTGCCAACACGGGGTTTGGCGGCCCCGTATACCGACACGGCTCGGCTCGCCTTCCGCAATGGAAAAAACAAACAACACAACCCGAGTCGGATACAGTGGGGGGGTGGGGAAGTGGGGGGGCGAACGCAGCGTGGCCGGGAAGGACGCCGGTGGGAAGAGCGGACTCGGCGTGTGACCGCTTGCTGTCATGTTACCACACCACCACCACCACCACCCTCCCACCACCACCGCAGGAGATGAAGCTGATCCTGCCGAACGCTCAGCCGATAAACCACGGAGGCCACAAGCTGCAGGCGCTGGTGTGGGCGTGCTGCGCCAATGCCGTCAACGACTTCATCGTCCTGCATGAGCACCGCGGTATGCCAGGCACGCGCACGCACCACAGTCGACAAAGCTCCCCCGTGTAGCCTTTAACAGGCTGTCAGGGCAAGTGCTGTTTGCCGAGCGACCTACGAAGGCCGGCAGGGCACACGGCGGGGTGGGTGGTGTGGTCATTACCGCATCTGGCCCCTTTTGTCTCCCCACTGTCGATGCTTGGACACACCGGAAGTCGAAGTCAGGTCACCGGATTTGTAGTGTAATGAGATAGCCACTCCGCTCCCGCTCCCCGGTGTGATGCATGGTGTGACGTGTGTGATGCGGTGCAACAGACGGGGGATGGAGGTGTATTTAGCTGTGCGTACGATGTGCGGTGTGTAGTATGACGCTGCAGACGGGGGATTGTGGTGTCTTAACTGTGTATGTGGTGTGATGTGGTATGATGCCGCTGATGGAAGGGCAGTATGTTTAACTCTCCAGTACAGTCTGTGTGACACCTGTGGTGTGTCTAACTTTCCGGCGTGCTGTTCATGTGACACGTGGTACGATGCCACGGTGTACTTGACACTCTCGAGCGTGGTGATGCGGCACGACATCCGGACGTGGACATGATGTCCGAGGCATTCCAACACCTCGTGATGCACAACTTCACGTCGCGACTCGGAAAGAGGGTGCGTGCGGGCACCGTGCCAGTCTCACCCACATCTTCCTCCCCCATCCCCAAAGCACAAAGATCCCTCGTATAGGCTATAACCCTTTCTCATTTCCATGATGTACATATACGTTGTCGAAACGGAACCGTAAGAAAAACTCAAGTACGTCTTCTGACCTGAAGACATACCGAGGCTCCCATAAGGCCATGCGGGAGGGCATGTGGCACAGTTTTGTTCCATAGAGTGCCGGTCGTGTCACTACCGTTCTCTGCGGTGAGGGCAACGCCTTTTAAAAACAGCAGCGCTACGCCTCTATAAATAAAATTAACGCCGAGCCGCTCGCGCGTACCGAGATTCATCTGTGAACGTGACACCTACCACCCGGCAACTTGCAGATGTCTCGGAATGGGAAAGAGTGAGCAGACTTTTGGGCCAGGTGCTGTGTGTCCGCCTGTATATTCGGAGTTTGCATGTTCTCCTCCTGGTCACTTTGATTTTTCTCCGGGTCTTCTGGGTTTTTCCCTACACATTTAGAAACTTGAATTTCGAGTATTTTGCTGCTATACATTTTTATGTGAAAAAGAGCTACATAGCTCAGTGGTAAAATAAAAATAGTTTCGTTTTACTTTAGTTTTCGAGCAACAGCAAAGAGTTTATTTAACGCCATCTCTGAAGCTGAAGGCGCGTAATGTTGTTCATTTGTTAATGCATCCGCAGTTTTAAACAGGGTGGCCGCTGGCCTCTAACTGGCAAACGTCTGCGAGGACACGTAATGAGAGTCCAGCGCCGTCCGTGTAATTTGCCGCATCCCCTCCCGTGACTTCTGTGCCCCCCCCCCCTCCCAACAGGTACAACGTCTACAAGCGCGACGGCAAGGACATCGAGTTGAAGGAGGTGGGACCGTGATTCGAGATGGAGCGTAAGTCTGCCTGACACATTGTTACTCGTCTCCACTTTACACCCCTGCAGAGGCGGTGGAAATTCCACATTCCTTGTGGACTTCCCTACGAAGTGGTTGTAAATTTTATCGACCCCTGAGAGGATGATGGGCTGAATGTAAGAGTGTGAAAACCTGCCATAAATAATATTTTTGGGAAGTCACAAGCGCCTTAAGTTGCATCTCATCTCGACCATTTTAATGGGCACCCCCCCCCCCCCCTGTAGCTGTCCCCCTGTGGCACAAAATAAACTAACAAAACTAATCTATGTTTATTTTACCAGGTAAGGCCCACTCAGCTGTATAGCTCTCTTTCAGGAACGACCGGGCCACAAATGAAAGCGCTATGAAGTGGCTTGTCACGCAGAAATATATAGCAGCCAAATACTTTTAAACGCATGTTTCTAAATGTGGAGGGAAAAACCGAAGGACCCAGAGAAAAATCCACGCGGTCACGGGGAGAACATGCAAACTCCAGATATACAGGCGTCGGGATTTAACCCACGACCTCTATACCAGGCGAGGCCCCAAAGTGAATCAGCACTTGGCCTGCGAGCGGGTATTATTAGTCTGTCAGTAGGGGGTAATGATTCCGGATTTCAGTCTCAATTGAAACTGAAATCTGGAACACTTTTGTCATATTTTGCTCGTATAAGTGTGTTCATAAAATACAAGTTTGGTCATTGAGAGTTATAAATGTCCTATACGCATTTCATGTTTATTGTGTTTATTGTATTTAATGTATGAAGAAAATACAATTTTGTATATGCTACAGTATGTTTCACACGTTATTCAGTGACACTGCATATGACGGGCAATGTTTGGGGCAATCGGCCTTCAACATGGAAAATACATCGAGGCCACATGACCCGTGGCCACCGCCACTTCAACCGTGGCCCCACCACTTCAACCGTGGCCCCATTGGCACGTTGATGTGTGGCTCTGCCTTCACCTGTGGTGAGAATGAGACCAGAAAAATTACAGGAGGCCGACTCCATATGAGTCCGTCACGCTCTGGATCTCGCTAATGGGACGTCGGATTAAAATAAAACATGGAAGCGACAAGTTTCTTCTCTGGCGAGGACATTCCCACAAGATTGGCGCCTTTCCCAATTAATGGAATTTGCCCCAACATCACCCTGATCCAAACCAGCGGGAGCTGAAATCTTCCAGAAGGTTCAGGATTTATTGGTACAATCGTTCGGATGTTGGTGTCCGCATGGACTTGCATTTAAAACCCCCGGTCCGCTTGACGTCTTTTAAACAATACCTGTGGTCGGGTCCGCTCCCCCACCTTTCTATCCCCTGCTTTTTTTTTATAACCGGTGTAGTATATGTTGACGGTGTGTGCGTGTATCACAACGTGATGTAACCGGGCCCTCGAATTGCCTCAAGAAATGAATAAACAACACCTGTCGCTTTGCTGTTGTGATGTCACCACGAGGCGCCGAATGACGGTGGGACGGCGGCGTCGCACTCGTCGAGCGGACAAGGGCTCCGTGAAATGACGGTGCGGATTGCGCCAAGCGTATAGAGGTCGCCGATTGCGCGCCCCTGTGGCTCGACCACTCGTGGGTCCACCTCAAAGTTCCTGTGCCCATTTGAACCTCATTGCCTGCGATGATGCTGCTGCTGCCATGGAAGAACACACGTGGCGCCCTCTTGTCTCTCCATGTTGTCTTTCATGTCCCATCGCAGTTTTCAGGTCACTTGATGTTTACAGCCTCCGGTAAGGAGGCAGTGAGGTTCAGCCGCTCGATTTTTCTTCCTTTAGTGCACAGTACCGTACACGGATACGGGCACAGTACGACACCGTAGCTTTATTGATTGTTCAACGAAAAAGACCATCCCTCGCCCAATCTAGTTACCTATACGGTGTAATATATCGCGAGCCATTTGTTAACGTAAAAAAAAATGGAACTGTAATGCTGAAAATTATACTCCATGAAACTCGGGGTTTTATGGAGTATCTGAGGGCTTCTCAACGCTTCATGCCTCGCCCCCACTGATGCCCTCTTCTCCCCACTCCTACTACTGACGATTGTATGTAGGGTGTGTAGGCATTTACTTCCGACTGTTGTATGTAGGGTGGTGGGTTGCTGGTGGTGGTGGGAGTAAATGAGATTTAAAACTGGGTGCTCAACTTGAACTCACCACCACTCACATCATGTATGCACTCATCCGCCATCTTGCTCACTGACCCTGTTTCCGTGTTGATGGTGTGAGTCTGTATTGATGCTGTGAGTCTGTTTATCGTGTGAGTCTGTTGATGCTGTGAGTCTGTGTTGATCGTGGGAGTCTGTGTTGATCATGTGAGTCTGTGTTGATGCTGTGAGTCCGTGTTGATGGCTCGGTGGCACGGTACAGAAGGGCAGTACAACTGTAGAGTAATGGTTGTTGTCCAGCAGCGGCAACTGCGGTGGACGGGGAGTACACATGCCAGTGAGCCTCACGCGGGTTTGTCAGCAGGGCGGAGGCACTGGGGCAAGGATCACAGAGACCCTGTCTGGAAGACCCTGGAACCCGCTCGTGGGTTGGAGAAGGGAGGCGCGGCCAGGGCGGAGCCAGGCCGCGCCGAGTCGGATAAAAGCAGCAGAGAGCGAGAGCTCGTGGTTGCAGGTTCTGGGAAGTGGAGTCGTCTCGTTGGCACTGTCTTTGCCGACTTGGTCGCTGCCGTCTTCACTAGATAATTGGGCGGCCGGATAGTTGTTGGCTGTCTCGGTCGATGCCGTCAGTGTAACATGGTGAGGGTTGTGTCTAAGCTAGGCTATTTGACTTGGGAGAAGCGAGGGCGAGTCTGTGAACCTGATGGTGTTAAATAAGGAAGGTGCGGAAGGTACGGGAGAGGATGAGGAAGATCGTGGGATGGATGGGGGAGGATGAGAAGATAGTGGGAGGGACGGGGGAGGAAGAAAGTGGGAGGGATAGGAGAGAAAGAAGGAGATAGCGGGGGGGACGGGAGAGGAAGAGGGAGATAGTGGGAGGGAAGGGGGCGGAAGAGGGAGATAGTGGCAGGAAAGGGGAATGAAGAGGGAGATAGTTGGAGCGACTGGGGAAGTAGAGGGAGATAGTGGGAGTTATTTGGGAGGATTAGGCAGATCGGTTAGAGTAAGAAGGTGATAGTGGGAAGGAAGAGGAAGGAAGAGGGAGAGAGTGCGAGGGATTGGAGATGCAGAGGGAGATAGTGGGAAGGATGGGGGAAGAAAAGGGAGATAGTGCGAGGGACGGGAGAAGAGGGAGATAGTAGAGCCAAGTGGGAGGAAGAGGGAGATAGTGGAAGGTACTGGGGAGGAAGTGGGAGATGGTGGGAGGGACGAGGGAGGAAGAGGGAGATGGTGGGACGGATTGGAGAGATAGATAGTGGGAGGGACGCGGGAAGAAGAGGGAGATAATAGCAGGGACGAGAGAGGAAGAGGGAGATAGCCACTGATGTTCGCCGTGGCCAGAAATTTAAACTCGGTTCACAAAGTTCATGGTGTAGTGGGTGTTGAGGTGGCATATCCTGGCTGGCCAGGAGAAGGCAGTACAGCAAGTGGGATAAGCACCATCTCTGTCTGCATAGGATAGAGGGTTGCCCCCTTGCACGAGTGGGTTTTCTCTGGGTACTCCTGTATCCCCTCACGTTTATGAACGCTCAGTAATTGCCCAATTGAATTATTGTTATGCACCGCGACGTTCGTTTTGCTATGTCATGTGATCAGAATTGGGCGCCACGGTGGCGAGATGTTAACTATTTTGTAGGGTATACAGGAGGTCGTGTATTAAATCCTTACCCTGACACCTTTGTATTTGGAGTTTGTATGCTATCTCCCCGTGGTCGCGTGTATTTTTCTCCGGATCCTCCGGGTTTTCCCTCCACATTTATTAGCACATGTTTAGAGTATTTGGCTACTAATGTCCACGTAATAAGCCAATTTGTTGAGCTGTAATTGTGTGGCCGCTTCTGAAAGAGAGCTGTATAGCTCAGTGGGCCTTGCCTGGTTAAAGTAAAAAAAAATAGTCAAATAGTTTGCAATTGTTTATATCTGGGATAAATGCACCCGTGGCTTTAATGATGTGGGGATCTGCGCCTGGCATTTTCAGGTGGGATCCGGAGCAATGAATGAGCCCTGACAAGGCAATGGCCCACCCGTTGATTTGCTCCATGAGGAACTTTTAGGGGGCTCGGGACCGTGGCGCCAAGAAGACCAGCTATTGGACCATGGAGGCACCGAAGGGGGCGGTTTCCCCCCCACACGTAACGCTCCCTATCTGGTCGATAAAAACGTATCAATAGGGTCACAGAGCTTGGGCAATCGTTGGTGCCAGCTTACCAAGTGGCTTCCTTCCTGATTGTCTGTGGTTCCTCGCACCTCTGAGGCCTGCTTGATCACGTTATAAGTATAAATATTGTTGTTATCAAGTTCTAAGTGTAAATAATAATTGTTGTTATTACTCGCCTGTTCTAAACATACGCCTGTTATCATTCGCCTGTTATCATTCGCCTGTTTTCATTTGCCTGTTATCATTCGCCTGTTTTAATTGGCCTGTTATAATTTGCCTGTTGTTTTCTTTCGCCTGTTGCTACCAAGTAATAAGTATAGTTATTGTTGTTGTTATCATTCGCCTGATGTTAGTGGTGCACGTCTCAAATCCAGCACTGGGGAAGGCAGCGAGGGTTCGTAAATCACCGCACAATGATGTTGTGAAATCCTCTTCCCGTGGAAGTCGAGGTGCATAACCTGCCTCGCCAGGAGAAGGCAGTACAGCAAGTGGACTCATCGCCATCGTCACCTGTACGGTTTAAAATGCTGCCCCTTCACACACGTGGCTTTTCTCTGGGTGCTCCGATTTCCCCCACTTGTACAAACACTCGTTATTAATTAGCCAATAATGCCTCCATACATAGAGTACCGTAGAGCCTGGACAATCGTTGGTGCTGGCTCACCACGTGGCTTCCTTCCTGCATGTCTGTGGCTCCTCGCGCCTCTTGAGTCGTTCTTGTGAGTGCTATATAGCTTTAAATAATAACTACAAATACTCGCCAGAAGGTGGTGACGCAAGCCTGCGATCCAGCACTGTAGAAGGCAGCAAGGGTTGGTGGATCACACAGTAAATATTGTGAAACCCCCTTCCCGTGGACATTGAGGTGCCTTCTCCTGGCTGGCCAGGAGAAAGCATCTGACTGGCCAGGAGAAGGCATTATAGCAAGTGGGATCATCGCCATCGTCACCTGTACGGTTTAAAATGCTGCCTGCTGCCCCTTCACATACGTTTGTTTTCTCCGGGTGCTCCGGTTTCCCCCCACTTGTGTAAGCATTCGTTATTCATTGATTGAAAAGATCTTACAATAAAAACCAAATTCAGGACCTTACTATGACTCAGCGTGGCTTTCCTGGAGTAAGTCTAATTATTATTATAAAGAATTACAGGGGCTGTATGATGACACGACTAGAGAGCTGGCTTGCACTGCGGGGAGCTTAATAGTCAACTTGGATTCCGCACCCCTCAATGCCCTTTTTAAGTTCAGTTTGTGCACTTAAGACTCGCACAAACAACCATACTCAGAGAACCATAGATTCCCACTCAGAACCAGAAACCCATAGACTCCAACAGGGACCCATACATTCCTTCAGACACTCAGACTCATACGGCGACCCTATATACTGACACAGGGATCCATAGACTCAGACAGAGACCCATACACTCACAGAGGCCCACAAACTCAGAAATCCATAGACTCGCACAGAGGTCAATAGAATTTAAATCTGAATATTTATTTACACTGGATGAAATCGTGAGCTACAAAGATCTGTTTTCACAGCTGTCCAATCGGGCAGGTCAGAACATAACTAAAAAAATACAAAAAATGACAGGAAAGACAAACTGTTCAAAAATAAACAAATTAAACTAAACTATTTTAATCTTTATTTGAAGCTTTCGTGACTGCAGGAATCCATACTCTTTGGTTCTTTCGGTAAAGTCACGTAGGTATAAATTAAATAAAATTAAACAAATCACGACGTTTCGATCGCAACATAAGTGATATTTTTAGGTGGGACAACCACAGCAAGAAAATGCTGAAGTCGGCGGGAGAGCTGCCGTGGCAAGAGGTTATACAGGTATGAGATGGGGGAGGAGGCAAGGGGGGAGAGAGAGAGGGGAGGGTGTGGGGTAGGGAGAGGAAGGGGGGCCGCGTGAGCGCTAGGAGAAGATGACGTGAGGCTGGGGTGGGGGGACGTGGGCGGGGCTAGCAGTAATCGGCAGGTAATGATGGAAACAACAACACAAGTTAAGGCATTACCTGGTTGATAACATCCTTCCAGTGATTGTTTAATTTGTATCCATCTTCTCGATTGAAGTTTTGTCCTTGGCCTCCGAAAATAACAATATCATGCGAGCCCACAGCGTTATAACAATGGCCACTACGGCAGAGGTATTGGTTCTGCCATGTTTCAGATCAGCCTTGTGTTCGCGAACACGGTCCGAGACGTGTCGTTTTATTTCTCCAACGTAACTGCGGCCGAAGTTACAACTCAGTTTGTAGACTCCAGGGTATAGACAAAACTTCAACCGAGAAGATGGATACAAATTAAACAATCACTGGAAGGATGTTATCAACCAGGTAATGCCTTAACTTGTGTTGTTGTTTCCATCATTACCTGCCGGTTTTACTGCTGCCCCACCCATGTCCCCCCACCAGCCTAACGTCCTCTTCCCCTAGCACTTACGTGCCCCCCCCTCTTCCTACCCCACACCCCCCCCCTTTTCTCTCTGTCCCCTTGCCTCTTCCCCCCTCTCTAAACTATATAACCTCTTGCCATGGCAGCTCTCCTGCCGACTTCAGCATTTCTTGCTGTGGTTGTCCCACCTGATGAAGATCGCTTGTGTTTTGTCCCACCTGATGAAGATCGCTTGTGTTGCGATCAAAACGTCGTGATTTGTTTTATTTTATTTCTACCTATGTGACTTTACCGAAAGAACCAAAGAGTATGGATCCCTGCAGTCACGAAAACTTCAAATCTACATTTAACACCCATACCCTCTAAAGAACTAACCCTCAAGACACCTAACCCTTAAAACACCTATACCCCTAAAACGCTAACCCTCTAAACACATAACACTCTAAGCCCCTAACCCTCTAAACCCATAATAAATATATTTTCGGGTTAGATCGTGTAAATATAAATGTGTCGTTAAACCAGACACCACCCGACACAGCCAATTAGTAAAGTTTGTCATGACAATAAAAAAGTGCCATTAAGTGTCAGAGAGAAATCCAAAACACCTTTAGTATGGATAATATTAGTTGTCAAAGTCTTGGTGTTAAACCCTCTAAACTCCCAAATCCCAAAACCCATAACCCTCTAAACCGCTAAACCCCATTACCCTATAAACCCCTAACCCTCGAAACCCCCATACCTCTAAACCCCTAAACACATACAATTATAACCTCCTAAACTCCTAACCATCTAAACCATTCAACCTCTAACAATCGAAACCCATACATCTCTAAACACCTAACTCTCTAAACCCCCAACCCTCTTTACCCCAAAATCTTCTAAACTCTAACATTCTAAACACCTAATCCTCTAAACGACCTTACCCTTAAAACCCTAACTGTCTAAAAACCTCTCCCTCGAAAACCCCACCCATAAACCCCCAAAACTCTAACTGTCTAAACACCAAACCCTCTAAACTCCACAACCCCTAAAACCGTAACCCTCTCGGCACCTAACCTGCTAAACCCCTCACCCTCTAAACTCCTACACCACTAATAGCCCAATCCTCTAAACACCTAACACTATAAAGCCCTTTAACCTTAAAACCCTAACCCTCTAAACCCCTAACCCTTGAATCCCCTCAAGCGCTAACACTCTCAACCCCTAAACCCTCGAAGTCTATAAACCACGAAACCCCTTATCCCCGAAACACCCCGAAACTTCTAAGCTCCTAACCCTCTAAACCACTTAACCTATAACAATCGAAACCCATAAACCCATTAAACAGCTACTTCTCGAAACCCATAACACTGTAAACCCCTTTATCCTTAAAACCTTCACCCTCTAACCCCCTAAACTTCTAAACCCCTAAACCCATAACCCTGTAAACCTCTAAACGGCTCAACTTATAATCCTCTAAATCCCAAACCCTCTAAACGCCTTTACCCATTACATCAAATCCTTTCTAAACTCCTCACCCTTTGAAACCAGAACCCAAATACCCTGAAACCCCAAACCCCCTAACACTCTAAACCCCTTTACCGTTAAAATCCGAATTCTCAAAAGCCCTAGATCTCTGCACCCCTAACCCTCTAAACACCAACCCTCTAAACCCCTAACCCTTAAAATCCTCAACCCCTAAAACGCTCAACCCCTAAACACCATAACCCTAGAAACCCCCAAAACATCGAAGACGCTTATCCCCTAAAAACCCCAAAACCTCTAAACCCTTAACACGTAACCTTATAAACTCCAAGCCCTCTAAACCACTAACCCTTTAACAATCGAAACCCATAAACCGTCTAAACCTCAGGACACCAAACTCCTTACAATTATAACCCTATAAACCCATAACCTTCTAAACTGTACCCCTCTAAAACCCTAACCCTCTAAGCTAATCACCTTCTAAACCGCTAAACCTCTAAAACATTTTACCCTTAAAACCCTCAGCCTCTAAACCCCTAAACCTCTAAACCACACACCCTCTAAATACCTAACCCTCTAAACCCCTAAACCCATCACCCTGTAAACCTCTAAACCCTTAACTTATAATCCTCTAAATCCCTAACCCTTTAAACCGATTTACCCATAAAACTCTATCCATCTAAACTCCTCACCTTTTGAAACCATAACCCAAATACAACAAAAAATCCCAAACCCCCTAACACTCTATACCCCTTTACTGTTAAAACCATAATTCTATAAACCCCTAGATCTCTCCACCCCTAATCCTTTAAACACGTAACCCTCAAAACCCTTAACCCTTTGTGTGGAGTGTGGTGTGTGGTGGTTGTCACGGGGTAGGTGGGTGCAGGGTGTGTGTGGAGTGTGGTGGGTGGTGGGTGTCACGGAGTGGGTGGGTGCAGGGGGTGTGTGGAGTGTGGTGGCTGGTGGGTGTCACGGGGTGGGTGCAGGGTGTGTGTGGAGTGTGGTTGGTGTCACAGGGTGAGTGGGTGCAGGGTGTGTGGAGTGTGGTGGGTGGTGCGTGTCACGGGGTGGGTGGGTGCAGGGTATGTGGTGGGTGATGGTTGTCACGGGGTGGGTGGGTGCAGGGAGTGTGTGGAGTGTGGTGGGTGGTGGGTGTCATGGGGTGGGTGGGTACAGGGTGTGTGGTGGGTGATGGGTGCCACGGGGTGGGTGGTTGCAGGGTGTGTGGTGAGTGGTGGGTGTCATGGGGTGGGTGAGTGCAGGGTGTGTGGAGTGTGTTGGGTGTCACAGGGTGGGTGGGTGCAGGGTGTGAGTGGATTGTGGTGGGTGGTGGGTGTCAAGGGGGTGGGTGGGTGCAGGGTGTGTGGTGTGTGGTGTGTGGTGGGTGTCACGGGGTGGGTGGTTGCAGGGTGTGTGGTGTGTGGAGTGTGGTGGGTGTCACGGGGTGGGTGGGTGCAGGGTGTTTGGAGTGTGGTGTGTGGTGGGTGTCACGGGGTGGATGGGTGCAGGGTGTGAGTGGTGTGTGATGGGTGGTTGGTGCCACGGGGTGGGTGGGTGCAGGGTGTGTGTGTGGAGTGTGGTGGGTGGCGGGTGTCACGGGGTGGGTGGGTGCAGGGTGTGTGGTGTGTGGAGTGTGGTGGGTGTCACGGGGTGGGTGGGTGCAGGGTGTGTGGAGTGTGGTGTGTGGTGGGTGTCACGGCGTGGGTGGGTGCAGGGTGTGTGGAGTGTGGTGGGTGTCACGGGGTGGGTGGGTGCAGGGTGTGTGGTGGGTGATGGGTGTCACGGGGTGGGTGGGTGCAGGGTGTGTGTGGAATGTGGTGGATGGTGGGTGTCACGGGGTGGATGGGTGCAGGGTGTGTGTGGTGTGTGATGGGTGGTTGGTGCCACGGGGTGGGTGGGTGCAGGGTGTGTGTGTGGAGTGTGGTGGGTGGCGGGTGTCACGGGGTGGGTGGGTGCAGGGTGTGTATGTGGAGTGTGGTGGATGGTGGGTGTCACGGGGTGGGTGGGTGCAGGGTGTGTGTGGAGTGTGGTGGGTGGTGGGTGTCACAGTGTGGGTAGGTGCAGGGTGTGTGTGGAGTGTGGCGGGTGTCATGGGGTGGGTGGGTGCAGGGTGTGTGTGTGGAGTGTGGTGGATGGTGGGTGTCACGGGGTGGGTGGGTGCAGGGTGTGTGTGGAGTGTGGTGGGTGTCACGGGGTGGGTGGGTACAGGGTGTGTGTGGTAGGTGTGGTGATAGTGGTCATGGATCAGACCGATCAACGACCACCACCATCTCTACTGTGCGGTGGACCGGCCACCACACAGCAGCACGCGTCGGAGGAGTGAGCGGATGACTCTCCCCATGCGGGCCAGGCCCCCTGGCTTCCTCTTCTCCTGCATCACCATCACTTGATCCTCTTTCCTTGTTTTCTCCTTCTCCTCCACCACCATCTCTTCCACAACGATCTCCTCCACCAGGGTGTCCTCCTCCTGCACCACCAGCTCCTCCACCAGAGTCTCCTCCTCTGGCAAAACCAGCTCCTCCACTAAGGTCCCCTCCTCCTGCAAAACCAGCTCCTCCACCAAGGTCTCCTCCTCCTGCAAAACCAGCTCCTCCACCAAGGTCTCCTCCTCCTGCACCACCAGCTCCTCCACCAGAGTCTCCTCCTCCTGCACCACCAGCTCCTCCACCAAGGCCTCCTCCTCCTGCAAAACCAGCTCCTCAACCAAGGTCTCCTCCTCCTGCACCACCAGCTCTTCCACCAGAGTCTCCTCCTCTTGCACCACCAGCTCCTCCACCAGGGTCTCTTCCTCCTGCAACACCAGCTCCTCCACCTGGGTTTCCTCTTCCTCCACAACCTTCAGCCTCCAATCAGAGGCCCAGGCGAGCAAAGAGAATGGGGGCAGCGCCGGCTCCGCTCTGTGAAGATATGCGCACGACATTGTTCCAACTTACTGCTACAGCAGAGATCGCAGCCATCCCCTCCCCCACCATCGGGGGGGAGGGGGGGAGCTGGCGATGTCACAGTGGATGAAGGGTTACCTACATGGCAAAGATATGGCCACTTCATTATTTGTCCTCACCCAGAAATCAATTATAAAAATACATCCGTATATAACCGAATATACAGGTGAGATTTGAACTCTCCGTGTGTTAGTTTGTGGGCGGCAGGGCTGGAACTCACAGCCAAAGAGGGACCTGGGTTTGATGCCCATACTTGGGCCACTTTCTCCATGTGGGAGTTGTGACTTGCCCTGGGCCCCACACCTCTCTATGGACTGCCTTGAAAATTGGTCAGCAGAATGTGGGTTACCGTCGTTCAGCAGCTCCAAAGCACTGGACACGGCCAGGAGTAGCAGTGGTGGTGGCATTGCTGGTGGTGCTGGTGGCCGCGGTCCGGAGCCAGCTGTGATCCAGCGCCTGCGCTGGCGTCATACGAGAATCCGGAACCCATCTGTTGAGAGACGCGTGGGAGACACACGCGCCACACGTAGTGAGAGAAGCGTGGTGAGAGCATTGAAGTTGCTTCCCTTCTCCTACAAGGTCAGGAATGCACGGCAGCAGCGGAAGCAGCAGGAACAGTGGCAATCCTCTGATGCCCAGTAGACTAAAAATGCCCCGAGCATCGCATTGGCCAGCAGCATCTTGCACGGACCTCCCCATCCTCCACAGAGGGCGATCTTGACACCGGTGGTACTGCACATCGGCAGTCCCACTCAGCTCCACATTTTCCTGGCGATCGGTGGAGAGTGATCGCCGATCAATTGGAGGGGGGGGGGGGGATCCTCATTGGGAGGGGGTGGTGGGTGTGTCTTACCGCAGACAGAAGCTGACGAATTCCACAAACGCCGGGTCGTGGCTTTTGAGCACACTTTCAAGTGGGAAGCTCCCCGGTACCCTTTTCTTGCCTGGGCACAACATCTTCCCTTGACGGTCTGCGGGAGCCATGCACAGCGGGACAGATGCAGTCACCAACCACCACGTCACCTACTTACCCACTTACCGACCCATCCATCAACCTACTCACCCACCCACCCACTCTTCCACCTACACAATCACTCACTCACCTACCCACCTACCCAATCACCGAACCACCCCCCCCACTCACCCGCCCACCCGCTTACCCACTGACCAATTCGCCCACTTACCCTACAACCTACTTGCCCACACACCGACTTACCCACCCACTCACCAAAGGAATTTAAAATAAAAAGAGACCATTCCCCCCCCCTCCCACCAAAAAAATAACAACAGCCGCAGGCCTCTTCTTAAAACTGAATCCGGTCCGTCACTCGCACCACCCTTTAACTCACCAAAAAACTGCCTTCTGTCGGGAGCTGAATTCACCATGTATCGTGGAGGCATTCCCAGAATCTGCACATGGTTGAGACAAAGACAAAGGTCACCCGTGTATCCTCGGCTGACTGTAGGGGCAAGTGATGTTAGTATAGCGTAACAACAGCAGCAGCGCTTGTTGAGGGCAAGCATTATGGCACACAGAGACAGGGGGTGGTGGGCCACATTGACCCAGGTATTTTACACACTGCACTAGGTACTCATTTAAGGCTGAGTCTAACTAAGGGAGGCCCAGGACCGGTTCAGATAATCATCACTAGTGTGGGCCATGAGCGCCGCATGCTAACCGCTACACTACTGCTCCCCTCACACGTACAAGATGGACACGTGTACACTCATACACAACATACGACGGCCGCTATTCGCCAGATCACTAAGTGGCCACCTCCCCTCCTGCCACCCCCAAAACCCACGACTCCAAGGAAAGAGAGGGGCATCACGAGCGGATGGACGCCCAGTGGGAAATACCTCAATGCAGCGCGGGAGGTAATCTTTGTCACTGTCGGACTGAAATAATTGCCTGCCCGTCGCCAACTCCGCCACCGTGCAACCCAGCGCCCACATGTCTACGCCACAGGTCAAGCTGTAGCCCAAGTGCAGCTCCGGAGCCGAGTATTCCAGAGTCCCACCAACATTCATAGCTGCACACCAATCACAAGAACAACACATATATGTGTTTGTGTACTCACTGTTTCTTAAACAGCATCCTCATCACACACATGAACAGTCACATGTACAGACACGCAGATACTCACACATATACACAATCAGACAAACACCCACACGCAGACGCTCACACACCCAGGAGAGGTCACTCACGTTGACTTTCCACAAAAAAGCTCGTGCCAAAGTCCGTGACCCTCACAGTGCCGGTCACGGTGTCCTTGATGAGAACATTTTCCTGCAGGAGAAGGGGCAGAATGAATTCAAATGCAGAGGTTATGCCGATAACATTCAGCCAGCAGTGGAACGATCACGTACCACCACCTACGCTAAACAGGGGAACTAGACGAGGCGTAGTGCCGTCAACGAGCGTCAGTCAAGTGCAACATTTGATGTTTGTTGACAGCTATTACTGGGGGTTGCCCCTTTCAATTGCATCTAGAAAAGAGATTTGATTTGAGGCTCATGTTCAAAGCACTCTAAGGGACCATCGAAGTAAAGGAGGGCAGCTCTATTGACAACTGATCATGGTTCCTCTGACAGGAGAGTGCATTGAGCTCACAGCTGCAATAGTGCCCTTTAACGGGTTACAGACCAAAAGCTACACATGAGAGCTCGCGTATTCCATGACGCTATCCACCGCGCGTTTGTCTTCGGAAGTTTTCCATTCGCAGTGTGGAAGCCGACAGCGGGCAGCTGTCAGGTCAAAATACACGTTTGGCACACTTAGGAAATAGTCTTTATTTGCTCCAGTTTCTGTCTCCGAAGGACTGGGGCAACGCTGTGATCAACGTTGCCGGTTTTGTCTATGGTGAGTCCCCAATACCGACACGACTCTACACTACAGTTTAATTCATATCGCATTATCTTCACCAGGGGTACAATGACCCTGCCTCCTTCCAGTTAGATGGAAACAGCGAACGCATAGACCTTGTGACTAATGTGGCCGGTTTTCTCCGTGGAACGATTCCCTACTAACAATACGCCTCTGCAACAAAATCATACTGAATGCTGTGTCCACTCACTGGCTTGATGTCAGCGTGAACTATGTTCCTGGAAGAGATGTGGGACAGGAACATGAGGATTCCCCTGGTATAACTTTTCACCATTTCCATGTCCAACCGGAACCCCGATTCTCTCATCACATCATAAAGGCTCTCCCTGTGAGAGAGACAAAAGCAGAAACAACACCAACACAGTGTCAGTGTCATCTCCTTAAATGCTGTGCTGATTCTGCTAACAACAATCTTAATATTGTTCGTGCATGTTCACGACCAATATTCAGAGTCATAGTTCAGTGTAGGTTCAGGTCGTTGGTTTGTCGATGAACCAAATTAGTTGGCTCATTTGCCCACTTGACAACTTGATTTCATTGGCATTTTTGGCAGGTGGTAGAGGGTTATCCATGGGGAGAAGATAACAACTCCGCCTGGTAAGGTCGTGGGGTTTGATCCCGAACCTGACGCATGTACATTTGGAGTTTGCATGTTCTCCCTGTGATCATGTGGATTATTCTGTAGGTCCTCTGGTTTTCCCCTCCACATTTCGAATCGACATGCATTCATAGTATTTGGCTGCCGTACATTTCCACGTGATAAGTTACTTTGTTAAGCTATCATTTGTGGGCAGGTCGCTTACAAAAAAATAACTAATAGGTCAGTGGACTTTCCCACGAAAACAAAAAAGTTTGTTTAGATAATCAGTTAACCACGCTATTAGCGGAGGGAGGGGGAGATGGAACACGCGGTACATACTTCAACAGCTCCAGGACAAGGCAGTGGTGTCCCCTGAAATCAAAGCTGTTTAGGACTTTGATGACGTTGTAATCTTCATTGCTGTCCTCACTCTGAAGTTCCAGAGCTATCTGGAGCTCCATCCTCTGCAATGTTTCTTCCTTGGAGCTGCGCAGAGGAAGTCCACAAATTAATAACTTACACTTGCTTAAGGGTCACCCAGAGGCAAATGCTATTCAGAATTAATAATTAAATATACTTTCACCAGGTCTAACGGCATTGTGAGCTAGAGTAGCGTTCTCGACTCTCATTGGTACCATACGGGGCGCAGGAGCTGGCGTAGGGTACCCAATAGGATTTGAAGGTGAAGAGCCATTCAAATCGGATTGGTCATTCGGGAAAACTAAATGCAAACGCCCGTTAAAACAACGCGTTTTCATTATAACGTGGTTCTTCAACACTTTTTACACAATGCAGAATGTGTCCGTTGTAACAAGAAACGCGACCATTACAACATGGAACACGCACATTCTAACAAGATACGCACCCATTATAACACGGAATAAGCCCATCATGACGTGGTTTGTGAGTAGTCGACAACAAAATACTTTTTTGAGCTGCACTGTTGAGCGGTATGATACAGTACTCGGAATGATAAAAGTAACGTGACAGCATAGCCTCATTATGAGACCTCCTTTGCCAGTAACAAGATATAGTAATAGGTTTTACCCTTTTAACTGGCACAAAAACTGACACCTTTATTCAAGGCATCATGTTTGCAATAACCACAACACAAGCAGTCAAAATGCAAACAAAAGAGACAACTCTGATAATAATATGCACTGTCCTTGAATTTGATTGGTCCACACCCGAGACGGCTTTTCTTAGAGCCTAGTCTCCACTCTTCTGGTCCAACACCAGTGGAGACTAAGCTCTAAGAAAAGCCGTCTCGGGTGTGTTGAGCTCTGTCGTCCCGACATGTCTGTAACTTTCACCTGAAGACGGCCGCTTGCATTGTGGCCGAAACGTCGTGAGAATTTTATTGTATTATTTTATTATTTTATTCTCATTCTACGTGACATTACCGAAAGAACCAAAGAAGGTGTCAGTTTTTGTGCCAGTTAAAAGGGTAAAACCTATTACTATAGCATAGCCTCAGTTATTGGTCTCATCATCTCACAGTGTATGCATACATTGCATCTCGCCAAACTTTATTGTTACATTATTTATGGAGAGATTCTTTTCGCTCAATGCTTTTTCGCTTAACGCGGAACTTTTCATGAATGTATCTACAGCATTAAATGATGACTTACTGTAATGTGGAGGTAATCTTGTAGCAATGGGATGTTTTGGACGATACCAGTTCACACTGTGTGTGTATGTATTTTAAGCTTTAGAGACGAAAAACCAGAGTACCTAGAAGGAACCGATGCAGAACAGGGGTAGAAGGTACACACTCCACACACGATGGTGCCCGAGTCAGGAGCCGAACCAAGGCCCCCCTTCTCGCTGTGAAGCATGAGTGTCACCACCGCATTGCACGACAATGGACTTAACAACGTCGGCCTCGTGATGGCACGTCTCTGAAGTCTTACCTCGACGGTGACACCAGGATCTTTACAGCTACCAGGGTGTTCCTCTTGTGGTCAAGGCACTGGATCACCTGGCCTTGACCTCCTTCCCCAATCATCTTGAGCACCTCATAGCGGTAGTGGAGGTGATCATGTCGGAACTGTACAAAAGGTATAATCATTTAAACTGACTATTGTTAAAATCACAACGTTTAAGAAGTGCGAATGTAATTTTAACAAAAACATTTGCTTGGAATTATGAAGTTATTTTTAACCATAATTTGGAATGCTCAGATGTCTGCTGGCTGAGTCACCCTTAAAATGAGCTTCTGAGCTCAATGGGCTTTACTCGGGAAATAAACTTCTGATTCAGATGTGTGCGGGTGAGTGCATTGGTGAGTGGGCGAGTGGGTCGGTGAGTGATTGAGTGGGTGAATGAGTGAGTGAGTCAGCAAGTGAGTGCGTCTGGGGGTGGGTGAGTAAGTGTGTGAGTGGGTGTAATTGTCGAATGCTTTGATACTGTCTGCTGGCGAAGATTCCCTTGAAAAATTGCTTCTTATCTAAAAGGGCATTACTCGGGATTAAACATTCTGATTTTGAAGCGCGTTGGTGTGTGCCCTGGTTGGTAATTCAGGTGCAATAATAAGAAGCCACAAACCCCGCTACCTCTGGGCCCTGTGACCGCCCCCAAGGCTGTAGTTTTGTGGTGAGCCTCACCAGAATGTAATTACGTTCGTCGTCATCATATCCATGCCTGTTGCATCCCTTGGGTTTGTTGTCGAGTGCAAAGTACCACACTTCTTGCATAGCTGCGAGCTCCAGCTTTTCGCGGTCGGTCAAGTGAGGGCCAAAGTGAGCCAGGATTTCTGTAGGCACGAGGAGAATAACAACAACAGGTGTGTGAACCAAACTTTTGAGCAATTTATAGGGTAAATATTTCAGGATTGGGATGTTTTTGCCAATCCCAGCTATGTATGTTGAAATTCTTTTGCACCGCATGTAGCCAATGGTGCTAATCAACAGTGTGGGGGAAGGTTAATAAACTAACCACGCAAATAGGTTCCACACATCTGTTAGAAGCTTTAACAGACTGCGAGACAAGAAGGCTCACATGATCGAGTCACTCACCTTTCTGAAGAGATGCCGCGACAACAAGATAATACCGACCACATTTAAACTCACATCTGCTTCTGTCACTTAACCCAACTCTAAACGGATCTTATTCAGAGCTAGCCTTTCTCTAATCTCAGAGAGGATAAGAATACTCCGGCTTGAACTTGATAATTTAGACAAATGTCTCCTACAATCACACTTAACATTAACAGATAAAAAGTCATAATCTTAGTTTTTTCGGTAAAGTCACGTTGAAGGGAAACAACAAAATAATAAAATATATATAAAACAATAAAAAAATTCTCACGACGTTTCGACCATAACTCAAACGGTCGTCTTCAGGTGTGTTGGTTTGCATAAATTTATTTTTAAACGGCGCATTTATTTATTTATAAAAAAACGTTAGCGCCATGCGCAACGATTTGGCAGTTTATTTAGGACTAGTCCATCTATATTCTGAAAAGAGGAGGGGGGAGACGAAATTTTTTTAATTTTTTATAATGTATGCTGTCTGAAAGCCACTGTAAGCGTGAACAATCAATTAAGACCTGAAATGGTTTATCAAATCTTTCCAATGATTGCTAAGATAGAATCCATCTTCTCGGTTGAAATTGTCTCTGTGCTTGTATATGTGGATAGCCTCATGAACGAATCTCTCATGGAAGCCAGATGGCTTACAAAGAACCTCTGTCTTGGAAAAGTCAATGTCATGTGAGCCTACTGAATTATAACAATGATCTGTCACGGCCGAGGTGTTGGTCCAACACACCTGAAGACTACCGTTTGAGTTATGGTCGAAACGTCGTGAGAATTTTTTATTGTTTTATATATATTTTATTATTTTGTTGTTTCCCTTCAACGTGACTTTACCGAAAAAACTAAGAATATGAATTACTGCAGTCACGAAAGCTTTAAATCAAAAGATAAAATGTCCGCATCAGATTGGAATCCTTGTAGATAACATGACTGCTTCTTCTGCCACAACAATGTCTTCCAAATGCAAGGTTAACCTTATTGCTAAATTCAATAACTTGTCAAAAAAGAAACCAGATCCACACATAAAAAAGACTGCTATTAATCAGAGTAACAGCACAATCTCCGATAGCCTAAAATCGGTACTAGCTAGAGGGCTGAATTTTGCTGTCACCCTCAAACACATCCCAGTGGATGATATAAAAACCCAGGTAGATGTAGTCCTCAAAGGCTTGGGACACATCCCGACAGACGTGGCAAGATTTAAAATTGCCACCATCTTTAAAAATGCTAAGAATCCTATTAATAACATCAGCAAGGACGAGCGCTCTGAATTCACCAAATTAAAAATAGAGAGGACAAAGTCATCCTCTCAGCCGACAAGGGCAATGCTACTGTCATCATGGATAAAACCACATTCAGCAACATAATCCAGGACCTTCTTAATGATAGCAATTACACCAAAATCAACAAAGATCCGACCAACTGCCTGGCTATAAAAACAAACAATATCATTACCAATTCGACTTCTCTAATCGAACCATTCAAGCAGTTCTCCCTAAAACCTTCTGCTAATAGACCACCCAGATTATATGGTCTTCCAAAAATCCATAAAGAAGATACTCCACTTCGACCCATCGTTTCCACTATCAACTCACCTCCCTACAAACTGGCCCAATTTCTGTCTGAGACCTTGCTTCCATTCACGGGCAAGACTACCTCAGCAGTATGAAACTCAGCTCACTTTATCTCTCTAATCAAAGGCATTTCACTGTCCCCTGATGATTTGCTCGTCAGCTTTGATGTAGTCTCTCTGTTCACCAAGGTTCCTGTACCTGACACCTTAGCAATAATTGAAGACTTGGTCCAACATGGACCAACTTTGGTTAGGAACTGCCTTACTAACATTTACTCTTTGTTTTTTCGATAAAGTCACATATGGATAAAATAAAATAAATGACGACGTTTCGATCGCAACACAAGCGGTCGTCCTCAGGCGGAAAAAAATCATGCAGCAGTAGAAACGCTGAACCGGCACTTACTTCACCAGGAATGGTACTTTCTACAAACAAAATCAAGGTACCCACATGGGTCCCCCCTTATCACCAGTGATAGCGAATGTTTTCATGGAGAAATTTGAAACTGATGTCATCCAGACATGCACCCAACGTCCTTCCTTGGGAAGAGATACATAGATCACACTTTCGTCATTTGGCCACATGGCCTGCCAACATTGAATCAATTTCTCAACAACATAAATTCCATACACCCATCCATCAAATTCACCATGGAAGTGGAGAAGGATGGTAAGCTACTAATTCCTGGATGTTTTGTTTGAGAAGAGACCTATCTAAAACCTAATTCCCACCACCATCCGGCGCAGAAGAATTCCCTCATCAAACCACTACACCATAGGGCCACTGCATTTGCAACCAACACCACCAAGCCAGTGAACTGGAACACGTACACCAGACTCTTAAGATGAATGGGTACTGGGACAGCATTATTCGCAAAGCTGTTTCTCCAACCATGTAGAAACAATCCACTGAGACGCCTATCAAAACCATCACTTTACCATACATAGCAGGTGTTACCAAAAATATTTCCAAAATCTTAAACAAACACAAGATCCAAGTCCGATTCAATACAGTACACAAAATCCGTGATCTAATCCCATCCTGACATGCAATATTCTGGAGTCGACAAACTGAGTTGTACCTGCGGTAGCAGTTACATTGGGAAAACGAATTGACATGTCGCGGACCGTGTTAGCGAACACAAGGCAGATCTGAAACATCGCAGAACCAATACCTCTGCCGTGTCTGACCATTGTTATAACGCTGTGGGCTCGCGTGATATTGTTTTTTTCCGAGACCAAGGTACTCTGCAAACCTTCAGGTAACTATCAAAGGTTTTTTCATGAAGCCATAAAGATATACTAACATAGACATAACTTCAACCGAGAAGATGGATACAAATTGAGCAATCATTCGATGGATGTTATTAACTAGGTAAAGCCTTAACTGGTTGTGGTTGTTTTCATCACACACGCCAGGTACTGGTAGATTTTTCAGATTTACTTTCCCACCATGTCCCATACTCAGCTTACCACTTCTACCTCCGCCTACGTCCCCCCCAGCCTCACTTCTTCTCCCCCTAGCGCTCACGCAGCTCCCCTCTCTCTCCCCCCCCTTGCTCCTCCCCCCTTTCTTACCGATAACCTCTTGCCACAGCAGCTCTCTCACCTACTTCAGCATTTTATTATTGCTGTGGTTGTTCCACTGATGAAGATTGATTGTGTTGCGATAGAAACGTCGTGATTTGTTTTATTTTATTTCTACCTACGTGACATTACCGAAAGAGCGAATGAGTATAGATATTAGTTGTCAAACTAGATGATTTAAACGCGCATAGCTTCAGTGGTTTCCTAATATTGGAAGAGCATTCAAGATGGCCGCAGAAGCAATTCTGAAAGCGTTTGATGTTGTTTCAGTACTGAGGCCAGAGCACAGATAATTATCCCCATGCAACATGGCCACCATGAAGTCCCCCATGTAACATGGCAACCATGATGCAGTCTCTAATGCAACATGATTACCATATTCTTGGTTCTTTCGGTAAAGTCACGTAGAAGGGAAACAATAAAATAATAAAATAATACAATTCTCACGACGTTTCGACTGCAACACAAGCAATCATCATCAGGTGTGAAAACCACAGCAAGAAAATTTCAATTTTTCTTGCTGTGGTTCTTGCTGTGGTTTTCACACCTGATGATGATTACTTGTGTTGCAGTCGAAACGTCGTGAGAATTTTATTGTTTTATATTTTTATAATTGTATTGTTGCCCTTCTACGTGAGTTTACCGAAAGAACCAAGAATATGAATCCCTGCAGCCACGAAAGCTTTAAATCAAAACATGATTACCATTAAGTCCCCCATGTAGCATTGCTATCTTGACATCACCCATACAATCACCATAAAATCTCTCATACACCAAAGGCACTGTGACGTCCCCCATGCAACATGGCCATCGTGATGTCCCACTATTTACCGTGGCCACTGTGACGTCCCTCATTACTGTTCTTACCTTTCGGCGATTTGCTACAGATGGAGCCGGTGCCCTCTGAGGACAGCGCACTCCACGTGGTGCAAGACGTGTCGTTACTCCGAGCCTCTCCAGCTCGGCTCATCTACACACACACAAAGACAAAGGTCCACCACATAGGCTTGATTAAGATGTTGGAGCAAGTGCAGAAGGCGAGCACTGAGCCAGCATCTCTGAGATCCTGGGCTCCACATTCAGGAGGGTCCTGCCGAGATGTTGTCGTTTCTCAGCATTGGGATATTTGGCCAATATCAGATGCCATGCTTGGATTCACAATGAAAGATGCGTGGATTTTGAGGTCACACGCAGGGATTGTTCAAATTGTTAAAGAGTGATTGGGGATCGGGCATGACGCGCCATGGCAAGGAGGGACAACAATGGCTGATAGTGAAGAATAATAACGGAGCAGCAGCCAAGGAAGGAAACACATCGGAGAGGAGAGCCACCAGAGAGATGGTGCGACAAAATCGGCGCTTGGCGGATTATTCCATCACAGCATTTGAGGGGTAGCAAGGTCTCAGGGAGGAAGGCATTCTCATTCATCAGTGGATAGATAATAGTGCTGTAAATGCTCACGCGTAGACAGGCAGGCACACCAACAGGATCTCGGAGACACGCTCTGATAGACATACACATACTCAGGCGGACAAGGAGAAGCACATCCAGGTATACAAGTAGGTGACAGGTAGGCACAAGTCGAGGGGAAAACACACGTCCACCCATATTTTACCACACGAGTTGAAGAGCCACACGTACCTCCATGGCAGCAACTTGCAGAGTAGGGTGCTCAGAGCTCACTGCGTTTCTCGCACGGTCCGGGTCTCTGCGTGGAGAGCGGGAGACGCAGGCGAGGGTCACACAAAACCGATGGTGTGCGACAATACTCATGTCTAAACACGCGTCATGTCACAATGCGGACTCTCATCATCAACACGGACTCACATCATCATCACAGACTCACAACCTCACCACTCACCCACAACACGAAACACAACAAAAACAACAAAGACCGCCATTTGCCACTAAGTAGCGGCAAATGCCAGGCCAGGTGCACTTTGAGACCACGTGAAATGCTGAAGGCTCACTGACAGGTCACAGGTCAGACCCAGGTGCCAAGAGTTGACTGACTGAGATGACTGTGCCAACGTGCTACATTTCAGCCGCCCAGGTCAAAGGTCGTTGTTGTGACCATCGCTCCTTTGTTCGGACACCAGCAACACCGCGACAAACACCACCACTAGCACCACCACTAACACCACTGCTAACACCACCACCACTAACAAAGACAGATCCCCCGTATAGCCTGAATATACTGTAGGGGCAATTTCTGCTAGCGAGCACCTATAAAGGTCGGCATGGCACACGAGGGGGTGGGTGGCTAACACCACGCCTGGCCACCTTTGTCTCCCTAGCAGCGATGTTTACACATCGTACCAGGTATTCATTTGAGGCTGAGTCTACCTAGGGGAGGCCCAGGACCGGTTCAGATAATCGTTACTGGTGTTGGCCGTGAGCGGAAATCGAACCCGGGTCGCCAGGTTTGTAGTGCAGCACGTTAACCGCTACACTACCGCTCCACTCAACTAACACCACAACTAACACCAGCACTAACACCACTCCTAACACCACCACTAACACTACGAACCCTAAAAACACCACCACCAACATCAACTCCACCACCACCAACACCACCACCAAAAACACCACCACCACTAACACTACCACCAATAATACCACCAATAATACCACCATCACTAACACGACCACCACTAGTACCACCAACACCACCATCACTAACACCAGCAACAATACCTCGAACAACCACCACCACCACTAACACCACCATCACTAACACCAACACCACCATTATTAACACCACAAACACCACCACTAACACCACCATGACTAACACCACCACCACCACTAATACCACCAACATTAACACCACCACTCCTCCTGCTAATACAGGACACCAAAGACAACGATCCTCATAGAGCCTTAACAGGCTGTAGGGGCAAGTGCTGTTAGCCAGCAGTACGTATGAAGGCCGGCACGGTACACGAAGGGGTGGGTGGTTAGCACCATGCCCGACCGCCTTTGTCTCCCCAGTGGCGATGTTTACGCATCGCACCAGGTACTCATTTGAGACCGGGTCACTGCTACACACATACTCACACTGACCCAGACACACGTACACAGACTCACACAGAGAGACTCACACACAGACTCACTTAGAGAGACTCACACACAGACTCACATAGAAAGACTCACACCACCACCGCCACCACTCACCCACAGCTCGGTTCCACGCCTAACGGCCAAACTGCCAGGGGAAGCACGTGGCGCGAGACGCGGCGTGGTGTAATAGCCATTAGCTCCTCCCCCTCACCTAAGCTCCTCCCCCATGCTCCCCCTTTCCCCCCCAGCCCCTCCCCCTTCACAACCCCCCATTCCCCCCACACGACCCCTCCACGACCACCCCCCTTGCCCCCCCTGGCAACCCCCACCTATGCCCCCCTCGTGAACCCCCCTATCCGCTCGTCCAGACGGGGAGAATTCAATCACATTCATTCGATGCGACGTTTCTTATGGGATTTAATGAGCGACAACATTTTGACCCCAAACCGAGAGGATTCTGGGATTTTTGTGTTTTTTTGGTAATAACTCTGGAAGGAAACGTCGCAGACCCATCAAGGTGGTACTCGTACTGCTCGCCTCGTCGAGAGGAATCCAAATATATGAATGGTTAAGCTATGTGATATGAAATGGACGAGCGACCAATAAAACAGCATGTATTATGGGGTTGAATGCTTTTTGCTATTCACAAAATAAAGCAAAAGCAGTCATGCAAATATCTGAATTTTCACAGCACAGCAAAATCAGTTGCACCATTCAATTCCGCTCGTCCAGACGGGGAGAATTCAATCACATTCATTCGATGCGACGTTTCTTATGGGATTTAATGAGCGACAACATTTTGAGCCCAAACCGAGAGGATTCTGGGATTTTTGTGTTTTTTTGGTAATAACTCTGGAAGGAAACGTCGCATACCCATCAAGGTGGTACTCGTACTGCTCGCCTCGTCGAAAGGAATCCAAATATATGAATGGTTAAGCTATGGGATAGGAAATGGACGAGCGACCAATAAAACAGCATGTATTATGGGGTTGAATGCTTTTTGCTATTCACAAAATAAAACAAAAGCAGTCATGCAAATATCTGAATTTTCACAGCACAGCAAAATCAGTTGCACCATTCAATTCCGCTCGTCCAGACGGGGAGAATTCAATCACATTCATTCGATGCGACGTTTCTTATGGGATTTAATGAGCGACAACATTATGACCCCAAACCGAGAGGATTCTGGGATGTTTGTGGTTTTTTGGTAATAACTCTGGAAGAAAACGTCGCAGACCCATCAAGGTGGTACTCGTACTGCTCGCCTTATCGAGAGGAATCCAAATATATGAGTTGTTAAGCTATGGGATATGAAATGGACGAGCGACCAATAAAACAACATGTATTATGGGGTTGAATGCTTTTTGCTATTCACAAAATAAAACAAAATCAGTCATGCAAATATCTGAATTTTCACAGCACAGCAAAATCAGTTCCACCATTCAATTCCATTCATTCGATGCGACGTTTCTTATGGGATTTAATGAGCGACAACATTTTGACCCCAAACCGAGAGGATTCTGGGATGTTTGTGGTTTTTTGGTAATAACTCTGGAAGGAAACGTCGGAGACCCATCAAGGTGGTACTCGTACTGCTCGCCTCGTCGAGAGGAATCCAAATATATGAATGGTTAAGCTATGTGATATGAAATGGACGAGCGACCAATGAAACAGCAAGTATTATGGGGTTGAATGCTTTTTGCTATTCACAAAATAAAGCAAAAGCAGTCATGCAAATATCTGAATTTTCACAGCACAGCAAAATCAGTTGCACCATTCAATTCCGCTCGTCCAGACGGGGAGAATTCAATCACATTCATTCGATGCGACGTTTCTTATGGGATTTAATGAGCGACAACATTTTGAGCCCAAACCGAGAGGATTCTGGGATGTTTGTGTTTTTTTGGTAATAACTCTGGAAAGAAACGTCGCATACCCATCAAGGTGGTACTCGTACTGCTCGCCTCGTCGAAAGGAATCCAAATATATGAATGGTTAAGCTATGGGATATGAAATGGACGAGCGACCAATAAAACAGCATGTATTATGGGGTTGAATGCTTTTTGCTATTCACAAAATAAAACAAAAGCAGTCATGCAAATATCTGAATTTTCACAGCACAGCAAAATCAGTTGCACCATTCAATTCCGCTCGTCCAGACGGGGAGAATTCAATCACATTCATTCGATGCGACGTTTCTTATGGGATTTAATGAGCGACAACATTATGACCCCAAACCGAGAGGATTCTGGGATGTTTGTGGTTTTTTGGTAATAACTCTGGAAGAAAACGTCGCAGACCCATCAAGGTGGTACTCGTACTGCTCGCCTTATCGAGAGGAATCCAAATATATGAGTTGTTAAGCTATGGGATATGAAATGGACGAGCGACCAATAAAACAACATGTATTATGGGGTTGAATGCTTTTTGCTATTCACAAAATAAAACAAAAGCAGTCATGCAAATATCTGAATTTTCACAGCACAGCAAAATCAGTTGCACCATTCAATTCCGCTCGTCCAGACGGGGAGAATTCAATCACATTCATTCGATGCGACGTTTCTTATGGGATTTAATGAGCGACAACATTTTGACCCCAAACCGAGAGGATTCTGGGATGTTTGTGGTTTTTTGGTAATAACTCTGGAATGAAACGTCGCAGACCCATCAAGGTGGTACTCGTACTGCTCGCCTCGTCGAGAGGAATCCAAATATATGAATGCTTAAGCTATGGGATATGAAATGGACGAGCGACCAATAAAACAACATGTATTATGGGGTTGAATGCTTTTTGCTATTCACAAAATAAAACAAAAGCAGTCATGCAAATATTTGAATTTTCACAGCACAGCAAAATCAGTTGCACCATTCAATTCCGCTCTTCCAGACGGGGAGAATTCAATCACATTCATTCGATGCGACGTTTCTTATGGGATTTAATGAGCGACAACATTTTGACCCCAAACCGAGAGGATTCTGGGATGTTTGTGGTTTTTTGGTAATAACTCTGGAAGGAAACGTCGCAGACCCATCAAGGTGGTACTCGTACTGCTCGCCTCGTCGAGAGGAATCCAAATATATGAATGCTTAAGCTATGGGATATGAAATGGACGAGCGACCAATAAAACAACATGTATTATGGGGTTGAATGCTTTTTGCTATTCACAAAATAAAACAAAAGCAGTCATGCAAATATTTGAATTTTCACAGCACAGCAAAATCAGTTGCACCATTCAATTCCGCTCGTCCAGACGGGGAGAATTCAATCACATTCATTCGATGCGACGTTTATTATGGGATTTAATGAGCGACAACATTTTGAGCCCAAACCGAGAAGATTCTGGGATGTTTGTGTTTTTTTGGTAATAACTCTGGAAGGAAACGTCGCAGACCCATCAAGGTGGTACTCGTACTGCTCGCCTCGTCGAGAGGAATCCAAATATATGAATGCTTAAGCTATGGGATATGAAATGGACGAGCGACCAATAAAACAACATGTGTTATGGGGTTGAATGCTTTTTGCTATTCACAAAATAAAACAAAAGCAGTCATGCAAATATTTGAATTTTCACAGCACAGCAAAATCAGTTGCACCATTCAATTCCGCTCTTCCAGACGGGGAGAATTCAATCACATTCATTCGATGCGACGTTTCTTATGGGATTTAATGAGCGACAACATTTTGACCCCAAACCGAGAGGATTCTGGGATGTTTGTGTTTTTTTGGTAATAACTCTGGAAGGAAACGTCGCAGACCCATCAAGGTGGTATTCGTACTGCTCGCCTCGTCGAGAGGAATCCAAATATATGAATGGTTAAGCTATGTGATATGAAATGGACGAGCGACCAATGAAACAGCATGTATTATGGGGTTGAATGCTTTTTGCTATTCACAAAATAAAACAAAAGCAGTCATGCAAATATCTGAATTTTCACAGCACAGCAAAATCAGTTGCACCATTAAATTCCGCTCGACCAGACGGGGAGAATTCAATCACATTCATTCGATGCGACGTTTCTTATGGGATTTAATGAGCGACAACATTTTGAGCCCAAACCGAGAGGATTCTGGGATGTTTGTGTTTTTTTGGTAATAACTCTGGAAGGAAACGTCGCATACCCATCAAGGTGGTACTCGTACTGCTCGCCTCGTCGAAAGGAATCCAAATATATGAATGGTTAAGCTATGGGATATGAAATGGACGAGCGACCAATAAAACAGCATGTATTATGGGGTTGAATGCTTTTTGCTATTCACAAAATAAAACAAAAGCAGTCATGCAAATATCTGAATTTTCACAGCACAGCAAAATCAGTTGCACCATTCAATTCCGCTCGTCCAGACGGGGAGAATTCAATCACATTCATTCGATGCGACGTTTCTTATGGGATTTAATGAGCGACAACATTTTGACCCCAAACCGAGAGGATTCTGGGATTTTTGTGGTTTTTTGGTAATAACTCTGGAAGGAAACGTCGCAGACCCATCAAGGTGGTACTCGTACTGCTCGCCTCGTCGAAAGGAATCCAAATATATGAATGGTTAAGCTATGTGATATGAAATGGACGAGCGACCAATAAAACAGCATGTATTATGGGGTTGAATGCTTTTTGCTATTCACAAAATAAAACAAAAGCAGTCATGCAAATATCTGAATTTTCACAGCACAGCAAAATCAGTTGCACCATTCAATTCCGCTCGTCCAGACGGGGAGAATTCAATCACATTCATTCAATGCGACGTTTCTTATGGGATTTAATGAGCGACAACATTTTGAGCCCAAACCGAGAGGATTCTGGGATGTTTGTGTTTTTTTGGTAATAACTCTGGAAGGAAACGTCGCATACCCATCAAGGTGGTACTCGTACTGCTCGCCTCGTCGAAAGCAATCCAAATATATGAATGGTTAAGCTATGTGATATGAAATGGACGAGCGACCAATAAAACAGCATGTATTATGGGGTTGAATGCTTTTTGCTATTCACAAAATAAAACAAAAGCAGTCATGCAAATATCTGAATTTTCACAGCACAGCAAAATCAGTTGCACCATTCAATTCTGCTCGTCCAGACGGGGAGAATTCAATCACATTCATTCGATGCGACGTTTCTTATGGGATTTAATGAGCGACAACATTTTGACCCCAAACCGAGAGGATTCTGGGATGTTTGTGGTTTTTTGGTAATAACTCTGGAATGAAACGTCGCAGACCCATCAAGGTGGTACTCGTACTGCTCGCCTCGTCGAGAGGAATCCAAATATATGAATGCTTAAGCTATGGGATATGAAATGGACGAGCGACCAATAAAACAACATGTATTATGGGGTTGAATGCTTTTTGCTATTCACAAAATAAAACAAAAGCAGTCATGCAAATATTTGAATTTTCACAGCACAGCAAAATCAGTTGCACCATTCAATTCCGCTCTTCCAGACGGGGAGAATTCAATCACATTCATTCGATGCGACGTTTCTTATGGGATTTAATGAGCGACAACATTTTGACCCCAAACCGAGAGGATTCTGGGATGTTTGTGGTTTTTTGGTAATAACTCTGGAAGGAAACGTCGCAGACCCATCAAGGTGGTACTCGTACTGCTCGCCTCGTCGAGAGGAATCCAAATATATGAATGCTTAAGCTATGGGATATGAAATGGACGAGCGACCAATAAAACAACATGTATTATGGGGTTGAATGCTTTTTGCTATTCACAAAATAAAACAAAAGCAGTCATGCAAATATTTGAATTTTCACAGCACAGCAAAATCAGTTGCACCATTCAATTCCGCTCGTCCAGACGGGGAGAATTCAATCACATTCATTCGATGCGACGTTTATTATGGGATTTAATGAGCGACAACATTTTGAGCCCAAACCGAGAAGATTCTGGGATGTTTGTGTTTTTTTGGTAATAACTCTGGAAGGAAACGTCGCAGACCCATCAAGGTGGTACTCGTACTGCTCGCCTCGTCGAGAGGAATCCAAATATATGAATGCTTAAGCTATGGGATATGAAATGGACGAGCGACCAATAAAACAACATGTGTTATGGGGTTGAATGCTTTTTGCTATTCACAAAATAAAACAAAAGCAGTCATGCAAATATTTGAATTTTCACAGCACAGCAAAATCAGTTGCACCATTCAATTCCGCTCTTCCAGACGGGGAGAATTCAATCACATTCATTCGATGCGACGTTTCTTATGGGATTTAATGAGCGACAACATTTTGACCCCAAACCGAGAGGATTCTGGGATGTTTGTGTTTTTTTGGTAATAACTCTGGAAGGAAACGTCGCAGACCCATCAAGGTGGTATTCGTACTGCTCGCCTCGTCGAGAGGAATCCAAATATATGAATGGTTAAGCTATGTGATATGAAATGGACGAGCGACCAATGAAACAGCATGTATTATGGGGTTGAATGCTTTTTGCTATTCACAAAATAAAACAAAAGCAGTCATGCAAATATCTGAATTTTCACAGCACAGCAAAATCAGTTGCACCATTAAATTCCGCTCGACCAGACGGGGAGAATTCAATCACATTCATTCGATGCGACGTTTCTTATGGGATTTAATGAGCGACAACATTTTGAGCCCAAACCGAGAGGATTCTGGGATGTTTGTGTTTTTTTGGTAATAACTCTGGAAGGAAACGTCGCATACCCATCAAGGTGGTACTCGTACTGCTCGCCTCGTCGAAAGGAATCCAAATATATGAATGGTTAAGCTATGGGATATGAAATGGACGAGCGACCAATAAAACAGCATGTATTATGGGGTTGAATGCTTTTTGCTATTCACAAAATAAAACAAAAGCAGTCATGCAAATATCTGAATTTTCACAGCACAGCAAAATCAGTTGCACCATTCAATTCCGCTCGTCCAGACGGGGAGAATTCAATCACATTCATTCGATGCGACGTTTCTTATGGGATTTAATGAGCGACAACATTTTGACCCCAAACCGAGAGGATTCTGGGATTTTTGTGGTTTTTTGGTAATAACTCTGGAAGGAAACGTCGCAGACCCATCAAGGTGGTACTCGTACTGCTCGCCTCGTCGAAAGGAATCCAAATATATGAATGGTTAAGCTATGTGATATGAAATGGACGAGCGACCAATAAAACAGCATGTATTATGGGGTTGAATGCTTTTTGCTATTCACAAAATAAAACAAAAGCAGTCATGCAAATATCTGAATTTTCACAGCACAGCAAAATCAGTTGCACCATTCAATTCCGCTCGTCCAGACGGGGAGAATTCAATCACATTCATTCAATGCGACGTTTCTTATGGGATTTAATGAGCGACAACATTTTGAGCCCAAACCGAGAGGATTCTGGGATGTTTGTGTTTTTTTGGTAATAACTCTGGAAGGAAACGTCGCATACCCATCAAGGTGGTACTCGTACTGCTCGCCTCGTCGAAAGGAATCCAAATATATGAATGGTTAAGCTATGTGATATGAAATGGACGAGCGACCAATAAAACAGCATGTATTATGGGGTTGAATGCTTTTTGCTATTCACAAAATAAAACAAAAGCAGTCATGCAAATATCTGAATTTTCACAGCACAGCAAAATCAGTTGCACCATTCAATTCCGCTCGTCCAGACGGGGAGAATTCAATCACATTCATTCAATGCGACGTTTCTTATGGGATTTAATGAGCGACAACATTTTGAGCCCAAACCGAGAGGATTCTGGGATGTTTGTGTTTTTTTGGTAATAACTCTGGAAGGAAACGTCGCATACCCATCAAGGTGGTACTCGTACTGCTCGCCTCGTCGAAAGGAATCCAAATATATGAATGGTTAAGCTATGGGATATGAAATGGACGAGCGACCAATAAAACAGCATGTATTATGGGGTTGAATGCTTTTTGCTATTCACAAAATAAAACAAAAGCAGTCATGCAAATATCTGAATTTTCACAGCACAGCAAAATCAGTTGCACCATTCAATTCCGCTCGTCCAGACGGGGAGAATTCAATCACATTCATTCGATGCGACGTTTCTTATGGGATTTAATGAGCGACAACATTTTGACCCCAAACCGAGAGGATTCTGGGATTTTTGTGGTTTTTTGGTAATAACTCTGGAAGGAAACGTCGCAGACCCATCAAGGTGGTACTCGTACTGCTCGCCTCGTCGAAAGGAATCCAAATATATGAATGGTTAAGCTATGTGATATGAAATGGACGAGCGACCAATAAAACAGCATGTATTATGGGGTTGAATGCTTTTTGCTATTCACAAAATAAAACAAAAGCAGTCATGCAAATATCTGAATTTTCACAGCACAGCAAAATCAGTTGCACCATTCAATTCCGCTCGTCCAGACGGGGAGAATTCAATCACATTCATTCAATGCGACGTTTCTTATGGGATTTAATGAGCGACAACATTTTGAGCCCAAACCGAGAGGATTCTGGGATGTTTGTGTTTTTTTGGTAATAACTCTGGAAGGAAACGTCGCATACCCATCAAGGTGGTACTCGTACTGCTCGCCTCGTCGAAAGGAATCCAAATATATGAATGTTTAAGCTATGTGATATGAAATGGACGAGCGACCAATAAAACAGCATGTATTATGGGGTTGAATGCTTTTTGCTATTCACAAAATAAAACAAAAGCAGTCATGCAAATATCTGAATTTTCACAGCACAGCAAAATCAGTTGCACCATTCAATTCTGCTCGTCCAGACGGGGAGAATTCAATCACATTCATTCGATGCGACGTTTCTTATGGGATTTAATGAGCGACAACATTTTGAGCCCAAACCGAGAAGATTCTGGGATGTTTGTGTTTTTTTGGTAATAACTCTGGAAGGAAACGTCGCATACCCATCAAGGTGGTACTCGTACTGCTCGCCTCGTCGAAAGGAATCCAAATATATGAATGGTTAAGCTATGGGATATGAAATGGACGAGCGACCAATAAAACAGCATGTATTATGGGGTTGAATGCTTTTTGCTATTTACAAAATAAAACAAAAGCAGTCATGCAAATATCTGAATTTTCACAGCACAGCAAAATCAGTTGCACCATTCAATTCCGCTCGTCCAGACGGGGAGAATTCAATCACATTCATTCGATGCGACGTTTCTTATGGGATTTAATGAGCGACAACATTTTGACCCCAAACCGAGAGGATTCTGGGATGTTTGTGGTTTTTTGGTAATAACTCTGAAAGGAAACGTCGCAGACCCATCAAGGTGGTACTCGTACTGCTCGCCTCGTCGAAAGGAATCCAAATATATGAATGGTTAAGCTATGGGATATGAAATGGACGAGCGACCAATAAAACAACATGTATTATGGGGTTGAATGCTTTTTGCTATTCACAAAATAAAACAAAAGCAGTCATGCAAATATTTGAATTTTCACAGCACAGCAAAATCAGTTGCACCATTCAATTCCGCTCGTCCAGACGGGGAGAATTCAATCACATTCATTCGATGCGACGTTTCTTATGGGATTTAATGAGCGACAACATTTTGAGCCCAAACCGAGAAGATTCTGGGATGTTTGTGTTTTTTTGGTAATAACTCTGGAAGGAAACGTCGCATACCCATCAAGGTGGTACTCGTACTGCTCGCCTCGTCGAAAGGAATCCAAATATATGAATGGTTAAGCTATGGGATATGAAATGGACGAGCTACCAATAAAACAACATGTATTATGGGGTTGAATGCTTTTTGCTATTCACAAAATAAAACAAAAGCAGTCATGCAAATATCTGAATTTTCACAGCACAGCAAAATCAGTTGCACCATTCAATTCCGCTCGTCCAGACGGGGAGAATTCAATCACATTCATTCGATGCGACGTTTCTTATGGGATTTAATGAGCGACAACATTTTGACCCCAAACCGAGAGGATTCTGGGATGTTTGTGGTTTTTTGGTAATAACTCTGGAAGGAAACGTCGCAGACCCATCAAGGTGGTACTCGTACTGCTCGCCTCGTCGAGAGGAATCCAAATATATGAATGCTTAAGCTATGGGATATGAAATGGACGAGCGACCAATAAAACAACATGTATTATGGGGTTGAATGCTTTTTGCTATTCACAAAATAAAACAAAAGCAGTCATGCAAATATTTGAATTTTCACAGCACAGCAAAATCAGTTGCACCATTCAATTCCGCTCTTCCAGACGGGGAGAATTCAATCACATTCATTCGATGCGACGTTTCTTATGGGATTTAATGAGCGACAACATTTTGACCCCAAACTGAGAGGATTCTGGGATGTTTGTGTTTTTTTGGTAATAACTCTGGAAGGAAACGTCGCAGACCCATCAAGGTGGTATTCGTACTGCTCGCCTCGTCGAGAGGAATCCAAATATATGAATGGTTAAGCTATGTGATATGAAATGGACGAGCGACCAATGAAACAGCATGTATTATGGGGTTGAATGCTTTTTGCTATTCACAAAATAAAACAAAAGCAGTCATGCAAATATTTGAATTTTCACAGCACAGCAAAATCAGTTGCACCATTCAATTCCGCTCGTCCAGACGGGGAGAATTCAATCACATTCATTCGATGCGACGTTTCTTATGGGATTTAATGAGCGACAACATTTTGAGCCCAAACCGAGAAGATTCTGGGATGTTTGTGTTTTTTTGGTAATAACTCTGGAAGGAAACGTCGCAGACCCATCAAGGTGGTACTCGTACTGCTCGCCTCGTCGAGAGGAATCCAAATATATGAATGCTTAAGCTATGGGATATGAAATGGACGAGCGACCAATAAAACAACATGTGTTATGGGGTTGAATGCTTTTTGCTATTCACAAAATAAAACAAAAGCAGTCATGCAAATATTTGAATTTTCACAGCACAGCAAAATCAGTTGCACCATTCAATTCCGCTCTTCCAGACGGGGAGAATTCAATCACATTCATTCGATGCGACGTTTCTTATGGGATTTAATGAGCGACAACATTTTGACCCCAAACCGAGAGGATTCTGGGATGTTTGTGTTTTTTTGGTAATAACTCTGGAAGGAAACGTCGCAGACCCATCAAGGTGGTATTCGTACTGCTCGCCTCGTCGAGAGGAATCCAAATATATGAATGGTTAAGCTATGTGATATGAAATGGACGAGCGACCAATGAAACAGCATGTATTATGGGGTTGAATGCTTTTTGCTATTCACAAAATAAAACAAAAGCAGTCATGCAAATATCTGAATTTTCACAGCACAGCAAAATCAGTTGCACCATTAAATTCCGCTCGTCCAGACGGGGAGAATTCAATCACATTCATTCGATGCGACGTTTCTTATGGGATTTAATGAGCGACAACATTTTGAGCCCAAACCGAGAGGATTCTGGGATGTTTGTGTTTTTTTGGTAATAACTCTGGAAGGAAACGTCGCATACCCATCAAGGTGGTACTCGTACTGCTCGCCTCGTCGAAAGGAATCCAAATATATGAATGGTTAAGCTATGGGATATGAAATGGACGAGCGACCAATAAAACAGCATGTATTATGGGGTTGAATGCTTTTTGCTATTCACAAAATAAAACAAAAGCAGTCATGCAAATATCTGAATTTTCACAGCACAGCAAAATCAGTTGCACCATTCAATTCCGCTCGTCCAGACGGGGAGAATTCAATCACATTCATTCGATGCGACGTTTCTTATGGGATTTAATGAGCGACAACATTTTGACCCCAAACCGAGAGGATTCTGGGATTTTTGTGGTTTTTTGGTAATAACTCTGGAAGGAAACGTCGCAGACCCATCAAGGTGGTACTCGTACTGCTCGCCTCGTCGAAAGGAATCCAAATATATGAATGGTTAAGCTATGTGATATGAAATGGACGAGCGACCAATAAAACAGCATGTATTATGGGGTTGAATGCTTTTTGCTATTCACAAAATAAAACAAAAGCAGTCATGCAAATATCTGAATTTTCACAGCACAGCAAAATCAGTTGCACCATTCAATTCCGCTCGTCCAGACGGGGAGAATTCAATCACATTCATTCAATGCGACGTTTCTCATGGGATTTAATGAGCGACAACATTTTGACCCCAAACCGAGATAATTCTGGGATGTTTGTGGTTTTTTGGTAATAACTCTGGAAGAAAACGTCGCAGACCCATCAAGGTGGTACTCGTACTGCTCGCCTTATCGAGAGGAATCCAAATATATGAGTTGTTAAGCTATGGGATATGAAATGGACGAGCGACCAATAAAACAACATGTATTATGGGGTTGAATGCTTTTTGCTATTCACAAAATAAAACAAAAGCAGTCATGCAAATATCTGAATTTTCACAGCACAGCAAAATCAGTTGCACCATTCAATTCTGCTCGTCCAGACGGGGAGAATTCAATCACATTCATTCGATGCGATGTTTCTTATGGGATTTAATGAGCGACAACATTTTGAGCCCAAACCGAGAAGATTCTGGGATGTTTGTGTTTTTTTGGTAATAACTCTGGAAGGAAACGTCGCATACCCATCAAGGTGGTACTCGTACTGCTCGCCTCGTCGAAAGGAATCCAAATATATGAATGGTTAAGCTATGGGATATGAAATGGACGAGCGACCAATAAAACAGCATGTATTATGGGGTTGAATGCTTTTTGCTATTTACAAAATAAAACAAAAGCAGTCATGCAAATATCTGAATTTTCACAGCACAGCAAAATCAGTTGCACCATTCAATTCCGCTCGTCCAGACGGGGAGAATTCAATCACATTCATTCGATGCGACGTTTCTTATGGGATTTAATGAGCGACAACATTTTGACCCCAAACCGAGAGGATTCTGGGATGTTTGTGGTTTTTTGGTAATAACTCTGAAAGGAAACGTCGCAGACCCATCAAGGTGGTACTCGTACTGCTCGCCTCGTCGAAAGGAATCCAAATATATGAATGGTTAAGCTATGGGATATGAAATGGACGAGCGACCAATAAAACAACATGTATTATGGGGTTGAATGCTTTTTGCTATTCACAAAATAAAACAAAAGCAGTCATGCAAATATTTGAATTTTCACAGCACAGCAAAATCAGTTGCACCATTCAATTCCGCTCGTCCAGACGGGGAGAATTCAATCACATTCATTCGATGCGACGTTTCTTATGGGATTTAATGAGCGACAACATTTTGAGCCCAAACCGAGAAGATTCTGGGATGTTTGTGTTTTTTTGGTAATAACTCTGGAAGGAAACGTCGCATACCCATCAAGGTGGTACTCGTACTGCTCGCCTCGTCGAAAGGAATCCAAATATATGAATGGTTAAGCTATGGGATATGAAATGGACGAGCTACCAATAAAACAACATGTATTATGGGGTTGAATGCTTTTTGCTATTCACAAAATAAAACAAAAGCAGTCATGCAAATATCTGAATTTTCACAGCACAGCAAAATCAGTTGCACCATTCAATTCCGCTCGTCCAGACGGGGAGAATTCAATCACATTCATTCGATGCGACGTTTCTTATGGGATTTAATGAGCGACAACATTTTGACCCCAAACCGAGAGGATTCTGGGATGTTTGTGGTTTTTTGGTAATAACTCTGGAAGGAAACGTCGCAGACCCATCAAGGTGGTACTCGTACTGCTCGCCTCGTCGAGAGGAATCCAAATATATGAATGCTTAAGCTATGGGATATGAAATGGACGAGCGACCAATAAAACAACATGTATTATGGGGTTGAATGCTTTTTGCTATTCACAAAATAAAACAAAAGCAGTCATGCAAATATTTGAATTTTCACAGCACAGCAAAATCAGTTGCACCATTCAATTCCGCTCTTCCAGACGGGGAGAATTCAATCACATTCATTCGATGCGACGTTTCTTATGGGATTTAATGAGCGACAACATTTTGACCCCAAACCGAGAGGATTCTGGGATGTTTGTGTTTTTTTGGTAATAACTCTGGAAGGAAACGTCGCAGACCCATCAAGGTGGTATTCGTACTGCTCGCCTCGTCGAGAGGAATCCAAATATATGAATGGTTAAGCTATGTGATATGAAATGGACGAGCGACCAATGAAACAGCATGTATTATTGGGTTGAATGCTTTTTGCTATTCACAAAATAAAACAAAAGCAGTCATGCAAATATCTGAATTTTCACAGCACAGCAAAATCAGTTGCACCATTAAATTCCGCTCGTCCAGACGGGGAGAATTCAATCACATTCATTCGATGCGACGTTTCTTATGGGATTTAATGAGCGACAACATTTTGAGCCCAAACCGAGAGGATTCTGGGATGTTTGTGTTTTTTTGGTAATAACTCTGGAAGGAAACGTCGCATACCCATCAAGGTGGTACTCGTACTGCTCGCCTCGTCGAAAGGAATCCAAATATATGAATGGTTAAGCTATGGGATATGAAATGGACGAGCGACCAATAAAACAGCATGTATTATGGGGTTGAATGCTTTTTGCTATTCACAAAATAAAACAAAAGCAGTCATGCAAATATCTGAATTTTCACAGCACAGCAAAATCAGTTGCACCATTCAATTCCGCTCGTCCAGACGGGGAGAATTCAATCACATTCATTCGATGCGACGTTTCTTATGGGATTTAATGAGCGACAACATTTTGACCCCAAACCGAGAGGATTCTGGGATTTTTGTGGTTTTTTGGTAATAACTCTGGAAGGAAACGTCGCAGACCCATCAAGGTGGTACTCGTACTGCTCGCCTCGTCGAAAGGAATCCAAATATATGAATGGTTAAGCTATGTGATATGAAATGGACGAGCGACCAATAAAACAGCATGTATTATGGGGTTGAATGCTTTTTGCTATTCACAAAATAAAACAAAAGCAGTCATGCAAATATCTGAATTTTCACAGCACAGCAAAATCAGTTGCACCATTCAATTCCGCTCGTCCAGACGGGGAGAATTCAATCACATTCATTCAATGCGACGTTTCTTATGGGATTTAATGAGCGACAACATTTTGACCCCAAACCGAGATGATTCTGGGATGTTTGTGGTTTTTTGGTAATAACTCTGGAAGAAAACGTCGCAGACCCATCAAGGTGGTACTCGTACTGCTCGCCTTATCGAGAGGAATCCAAATTTATGAGTTGTTAAGCTATGGGATATGAAATGGACGAGCGACCAATAAAACAACATGTATTATGGGGTTGAATGCTTTTTGCTATTCACAAAATAAAACAAAAGCAGTCATGCAAATATCTGAATTTTCACAGCACAGCAAAATCAGTTGCACCATTCAATTCTGCTCGTCCAGACGGGGAGAATTCAATCACATTCATTCGATGCGACGTTTCTTATGGGATTTAATGAGCGACAACATTTTGAGCCCAAACCGAGAAGATTCTGGGATGTTTGTGTTTTTTTGGTAATAACTCTGGAAGGAAACGTCGCATACCCATCAAGGTGGTACTCGTACTGCTCGCCTCGTCGAAAGGGATCCAAATATATGAATGGTTAAGCTATGGGATATGAAATGGACGAGCGACCAATAAAACAGCATGTATTATGGGGTTGAATGCTTTTTGCTATTTACAAAATAAAACAAAAGCAGTCATGCAAATATCTGAATTTTCACAGCACAGCAAAATCAGTTGCACCATTCAATTCCGCTCGTCCAGACGGGGAGAATTCAATCACATTCATTCGATGCGACGTTTCTTATGGGATTTAATGAGCGACAACATTTTGACCCCAAACCGAGAGGATTCTGGGATGTTTGTGGTTTTTTGGTAATAACTCTGAAAGGAAACGTCGCAGACCCATCAAGGTGGTACTCGTACTGCTCGCCTCGTCGAAAGGAATCCAAATATATGAATGGTTAAGCTATGGGATATGAAATGGACGAGCGACCAATAAAACAACATGTATTATGGGGTTGAATGCTTTTTGCTATTCACAAAATAAAACAAAAGCAGTCATGCAAATATTTGAATTTTCACAGCACAGCAAAATCAGTTGCACCATTCAATTCCGCTCGTCCAGACGGGGAGAATTCAATCACATTCATTCGATGCGACGTTTCTTATGGGATTTAATGAGCGACAACATTTTGAGCCCAAACCGAGAAGATTCTGGGATGTTTGTGTTTTTTTGGTAATAACTCTGGAAGGAAACGTCGCATACCCATCAAGGTGGTACTCGTACTGCTCGCCTCGTCGAAAGGAATCCAAATATATGAATGGTTAAGCTATGGGATATGAAATGGACGAGCTACCAATAAAACAACATGTATTATGGGGTTGAATGCTTTTTGCTATTCACAAAATAAAACAAAAGCAGTCATGCAAATATCTGAATTTTCACAGCACAGCAAAATCAGTTGCACCATTCAATTCCGCTCGTCCAGACGGGGAGAATTCAATCACATTCATTCGATGCGACGTTTCTTATGGGATTTAATGAGCGACAACATTTTGACCCCAAACCGAGAGGATTCTGGGATGTTTGTGGTTTTTTGGTAATAACTCTGGAAGTAAACGTCGCAGACCCATCAAGGTGGTACTCGTACTGCTCGCCTCGTCGAGAGGAATCCAAATATATGAATGCTTAAGCTATGGGATATGAAATGGACGAGCGACCAATAAAACAACATGTATTATGGGGTTGAATGCTTTTTGCTATTCACAAAATAAAACAAAAGCAGTCATGCAAATATTTGAATTTTCACAGCACAGCAAAATCAGTTGCACCATTCAATTCCGCTCTTCCAGACGGGGAGAATTCAATCACATTCATTCGATGCGACGTTTCTTATGGGATTTAATGAGCGACAACATTTTGACCCCAAACCGAGAGGATTCTGGGATGTTTGTGTTTTTTTGGTAATAACTCTGGAACGAAACGTCGCAGACCCATCAAGGTGGTATTCGTACTGCTCGCCTCGTCGAGAGGAATCCAAATATATGAATGGTTAAGCTATGTGATATGAAATGGACGAGCGACCAATGAAACAGCATGTATTATGGGGTTGAATGCTTTTTGCTATTCACAAAATAAAACAAAAGCAGTCATGCAAATATCTGAATTTTCACAGCACAGCAAAATCAGTTGCACCATTAAATTCCGCTCGTCCAGACGGGGAGAATTCAATCACATTCATTCGATGCGACGTTTCTTATGGGATTTAATGAGCGACAACATTTTGAGCCCAAACCGAGAGGATTCTGGGATGTTTGTGTTTTTTTGGTAATAACTCTGGAAGGAAACGTCGCATACCCATCAAGGTGGTACTCGTACTGCTCGCCTCGTCGAAAGGAATCCAAATATATGAATGGTTAAGCTATGGGATATGAAATGGACGAGCGACCAATAAAACAGCATGTATTATGGGGTTGAATGCTTTTTGCTATTCACAAAATAAAACAAAAGCAGTCATGCAAATATCTGAATTTTCACAGCACAGCAAAATCAGTTGCACCATTCAATTCCGCTCGTCCAGACGGAGAGAATTCAATCACATTCATTCGATGCGACGTTTCTTATGGGATTTAATGAGCGACAACATTTTGACCCCAAACCGAGAGGATTCTGGGATTTTTGTGTTTTTTTGGTAATAACTCTGGAAGGAAACGTCGCAGACCCATCAAGGTGGTACTCGTACTGCTCGCCTCGTCGAAAGGAATCCAAATATATGAATGGTTAAGCTATGGGATATGAAATGGACGAGCGACCAATAAAACAGCATGTATTATGGGGTTGAATGCTTTTTGCTATTCACAAAATAAAACAAAAGCAGTCATGCAAATATTTGAATTTTCACAGCACAGCAAAATCAGTTGCACCATTCAATTCCGCTCGTCCAGACGGGGAGAATTCAATCACATTCATTCAATGCGACGTTTCTTATGGGATTTAATGAGCGACAACATTTTGAGCCCAAACCGAGATGATTCTGGGATGTTTGTGGTTTTTTGGTAATAACTCTGGAAGAAAACGTCGCAGACCCATCAAGGTGGTACTCGTACTGCTCGCCTTATCGAGAGGAATCCAAATATATGAGTTGTTAAGCTATGGGATATGAAATGGACGAGCGACCAATAAAACAACATGTATTATGGGGTTGAATGCTTTTTGCTATTCACAAAATAAAACAAAAGCAGTCATGCAAATATCTGAATTTTCACAGCACAGCAAAATCAGTTGCACCATTCAATTCCGCTCGTCCAGACGGGGAGAATTCAAGCACATTCATTCGATGCGACGTTTCTTATGGGATTTAATGAGCGACAACATTTTGACCCCAAACCGAGAGGATTCTGGGATGTTTGTGGTTTTTTGGTAATAACTCTGGAAGGAAACGTCGCAGACCCATCAAGGTGGTACTCGTACTGCTCGCCTCGTCGAGAGGAATCCAAATATATGAATGCTTAAGCTATGGGATATGAAATGGACGAGCGACCAATAAAACAACATGTATTATGGGGTTGAATGCTTTTTGCTATTCACAAAATAAAACAAAAGCAGTCATGCAAATATTTGAATTTTCACAGCACAGCAAAATCAGTTGCACCATTCAATTCCGCTCTTCCAGACGGGGAGAATTCAATCACATTCATTCGATGCGACGTTTCTTATGGGATTTAATGAGCGACAACATTTTGACCCCAAACCGAGAGGATTCTGGGATGTTTGTGTTTTTTTGGTAATAACTCTGGAACGAAACGTCGCAGACCCATCAAGGTGGTATTCGTACTGCTCGCCTCGTCGAGAGGAATCCAAATATATGAATGGTTAAGCTATGTGATATGAAATGGACGAGCGACCAATGAAACAGCATGTATTATGGGGTTGAATGCTTTTTGCTATTCACAAAATAAAACAAAAGCAGTCATGCAAATATCTGAATTTTCACAGCACAGCAAAATCAGTTGCACCATTAAATTCCGCTCGTCCAGACGGGGAGAATTCAATCACATTCATTCGATGCGACGTTTCTTATGGGATTTAATGAGCGACAACATTTTGAGCCCAAACCGAGAGGATTCTGGGATGTTTGTGTTTTTTTGGTAATAACTCTGGAAGGAAACGTCGCATACCCATCAAGGTGGTACTCGTACTGCTCGCCTCGTCGAAAGGAATCCAAATATATGAATGGTTAAGCTATGGGATATGAAATGGACGAGCGACCAATAAAACAGCATGTATTATGGGGTTGAATGCTTTTTGCTATTCACAAAATAAAACAAAAGCAGTCATGCAAATATCTGAATTTTCACAGCACAGCAAAATCAGTTGCACCATTCAATTCCGCTCGTCCAGACGGAGAGAATTCAATCACATTCATTCGATGCGACGTTTCTTATGGGATTTAATGAGCGACAACATTTTGACCCCAAACCGAGAGGATTCTGGGATTTTTGTGGTTTTTTGGTAATAACTCTGGAAGGAAACGTCGCAGACCCATCAAGGTGGTACTCGTACTGCTCGCCTCGTCGAAAGGAATCCAAATATATGAATGGTTAAGCTATGGGATATGAAATGGACGAGCGACCAATAAAACAGCATGTATTATGGGGTTGAATGCTTTTTGCTATTCACAAAATAAAACAAAAGCAGTCATGCAAATATCTGAATTTTCACAGCACAGCAAAATCAGTTGCACCATTCAATTCCGCTCGTACAGACGGGGAGAATTCAATCACATTCATTCAATGCGACGTTTCTTATGGGATTTAATGAGCGACAACATTTTGACCCCAAACCGAGATGATTCTGGGATGTTTGTGGTTTTTTGGTAATAACTCTGGAAGAAAACGTCGCAGACCCATCAAGGTGGTACTCGTACTGCTCGCCTTATCGAGAGGAATCCAAATATATGAGTTGTTAAGCTATGGGATATGAAATGGACGAGCGACCAATAAAACAACATGTATTATGGGGTTGAATGCTTTTTGCTATTCACAAAATAAAACAAAAGCAGTCATGCAAATATCTGAATTTTCACAGCACAGCAAAATCAGTTGCACCATTCAATTCCGCTCGTCCAGACGGGGAGAATTCAATCACATTCATTCGATGCGACGTTTCTTATGGGATTTAATGAGCGACAACATTTTGACCCCAAACCGAGAGGATTCTGGGATGTTTGTGGTTTTTTGGTAATAACTCTGGAAGGAAACGTCGCAGACCCATCAAGGTGGTACTCGTACTGCTCGCCTCGTCGAGAGGAATCCAAATATATGAATGCTTAAGCTATGGGATATGAAATGGACGAGCGACCAATAAAACAACATGTATTATGGGGTTGAATGCTTTTTGCTATTCACAAAATAAAACAAAAGCAGTCATGCAAATATTTGAATTTTCACAGCACAGCAAAATCAGTTGCACCATTCAATTCCGCTCTTCCAGACGGGGAGAATTCAATCACATTCATTCGATGCGACGTTTCTTATGGGATTTAATGAGCGACAACATTTTGACCCCAAACCGAGAGGATTCTGGGATGTTTGTGTTTTTTTGGTAATAACTCTGGAAGGAAACGTCGCAGACCCATCAAGGTGGTATTCGTACTGCTCGCCTCGTCGAGAGGAATCCAAATATATGAATGGTTAAGCTATGTGATATGAAATGGACGAGCGACCAATGAAACAGCATGTATTATTGGGTTGAATGCTTTTTGCTATTCACAAAATAAAACAAAAGCAGTCATGCAAATATCTGAATTTTCACAGCACAGCAAAATCAGTTGCACCATTCAATTCCGCTCGTACAGACGGGGAGAATTCAATCACATTCATTCGATGCGACGTTTCTTATGGGATTTAATGAGCGACAACATTTTGAGCCCAAACCGAGAAGATTCTGGGATGTTTGTGTTTTTTTGGTAATAACTCTGGAAGGAAACGTCGCATACCCATCAAGGTGGTACTCGTACTGCTCGCCTCGTCGAAAGGAATCCAAATATATGAATGGTTAAGCTATGGGATATGAAATGGACGAGCGACCAATAAAACAACATGTATTATGGGGTTGAATGCTTTTTGCTATTCACAAAATAAAACAAAAGCAGTCATGCAAATATCTGAATTTTCACAGCACAGCAAAATCAGTTGCACCATTCAATTCCGCTCGTCCAGACGGGGAGAATTCAATCACATTCATTCGATGCGACGTTTCTTATGGGATTTAATGAGCGACAACATTTTGACGCCAAACCGAGAGGATTCTGGGATGTTTGTGGTTTTTTGGTAATAACTCTGGAAGGAAACGTCGCAGACCCATCAAGGTGGTACTCGTACTGCTCGCCTCGTCGAGAGGAATCCAAATATATGAATGCTTAAGCTATGGGATATGAAATGGACGAGCGACCAATAAAACAACATGTATTATGGGGTTGAATGCTTTTTGCTATTCACAAAATAAAACAAAAGCAGTCATGCAAATATTTGAATTTTCACAGCACAGCAAAATCAGTTGCACCATTCAATTCCGCTCTTCCAGACGGGGAGAATTCAATCACATTCATTCGATGCGACGTTTCTTATGGGATTTAATGAGCGACAACATTTTGACCCCAAACCGAGAGGATTCTGGGATGTTTGTGGTTTTTTGGTAATAACTCTGGAAGGAAACGTCGCAGACCCATCAAGGTGGTACTCGTACTGCTCGCCTCGTCGAGAAGAATCCAAATATATGAATGCTTAAGCTATGGGATATGAAATGGACGAGCGACCAATAAAACAACATGTATTATGGGGTTGAATGCTTTTTGCTATTCACAAAATAAAACAAAAGCAGTCATGCAAATATTTGAATTTTCACAGCACAGCAAAATCAGTTGCACCATTCAATTCCGCTCTTCCAGACGGGGAGAATTCAATCACATTCATTCGATGCGACGTTTCTTATGGGATTTAATGAGCGACAACATTTTGACCCCAAACCGAGAGGATTCTGGGATGTTTGTGTTTTTTTGGTAATAACTCTGGAAGGAAACGTCGCAGACCCATCAAGGTGGTATTCGTACTGCTCGCCTCGTCGAGAGGAATCCAAATATATGAATGGTTAAGCTATGTGATATGAAATGGACGAGCGACCAATGAAACAGCATGTATTATGGGGTTGAATGCTTTTTGCTATTCACAAAATAAAACAAAAGCAGTCATGCAAATATCTGAATTTTCACAGCACAGCAAAATCAGTTGCACCATTAAATTACGCTCGTCCAGACGGGGAGAATTCAATCACATTCATTCGATGCGACGTTTCTTATGGGATTTAATGAGCGACAACATTTTGAGCCCAAACCGAGAGGATTCTGGGATGTTTGTGTTTTTTTGGTAATAACTCTGGAAGGAAACGTCGCATACCCATCAAGGTGGTACTCGTACTGCTCGCCTCGTCGAAAGGAATCCAAATATATGAATGGTTAAGCTATGGGATATGAAATGGACGAGCGACCAATAAAACAGCATGTATTATGAGGTTGAATGCTTTTTGCTATTCACAAAATAAAACAAAAGCAGTCATGCAAATATCTGAATTTTCACAGCACAGCAAAATCAGTTGCACCATTCAATTCCGCTCGTCCAGACGGGGAGAATTCAATCACATTCATTCGATGCGACGTTTCTTATGGGATTTAATGAGCGACAACATTTTGACCCCAAACCGAGAGGATTCTGGGATTTTTGTGGTTTTTTGGTAATAACTCTGGAAGGAAACGTCGCAGACCCATCAACGTGGTACTCCTACTGCTCGCCTCGTCGAAAGGAATCCAAATATATGAATGGTTAAGCTATGGGATATGAAATGGACGAGCGACCAATAAAACAGCATGTATTATGGGGTTGAATGCTTTTTGCTATTCACAAAATAAAACAAAAGCAGTCATGCAAATATCTGAATTTTCACAGCACAGCAAAATCAGTTGCACCATTCAATTCCGCTCGTCCAGACGGGGAGAATTCAATCACATTCATTCAATGCGACGTTTCTTATGGGATTTAATGAGCGACAACATTTTGACCCCAAACCGAGATGATTCTGGGATGTTTGTGGTTTTTTGGTAATAACTCTGGAAGAAAACGTCGCAGACCCATCAAGGTGGTACTCGTACTGCTCGCCTTATCGAGAGGAATCCAAATATATGAGTTGTTAAGCTATGGGATATGAAATGGACGAGCGACCAATAAAACAACATGTATTATGGGGTTGAATGCTTTTTGCTATTCACAAAATAAAACAAAAGCAGTCATGCAAATATCTGAATTTTCACAGCACAGCAAAATCAGTTGCACCATTCAATTCCGCTCGTCCAGACGGGGAGAATTCAATCACATTCATTCGATGCGACGTTTCTTATGGGATTTAATGAGCGACAACATTTTGAGCCCAAACCGAGAAGATTCTGGGATGTTTGTGTTTTTTGGTAATAACTCTGGAAGGAAACGTCGCATACCCATCAAGGTGGTACTCGTACTGCTCGCCTCGTCGAAAGGTATCCAAATATATGAATGGTTAAGCTATGGGATATGAAATGGACGAGCGACCAATAAAACAGCATGCATTATGGGGTTGAATGCTTTTTGCTATTCACAAAATAAAACAAAAGCAGTCATGCAAATATCTGAATTTTCACAGCACAGCAAAATCAGTTGCACCATTCAATTCCGCTCGTCCAGACGGGGAGAATTCAATCACATTCATTCGATGCGACGTTTCTTATGGGATTTAATGAGCGACAACATTTTGACCCCAAACCGAGAGGATTCTGGGATGTTTGTGTTTTTTTGGTAATAACTCTGGAAGGAAACGTCGCAGACCCATCAAGGTGGTACTCGTACTGCTCGCCTCGTCGAGAGGAATCCAAATATATGAATGCTTAAGCTATGGGATATGAAATGGACGAGCGACCAATAAAACAACATGTATTATGGGGTTGAATGCTTTTTGCTATTCACAAAATAAAACAAAAGCAGTCATGCAAATATTTGAATTTTCACAGCACAGCAAAATCAGTTGCACCATTCAATTCCGCTCTTCCAGACGGGGAGAATTCAATCACATTCATTCGATGCGACGTTTCTTATGGGATTTAATGAGCGACAACATTTTGACCCCAAACCGAGAGGATTCTGGGATGTTTGTGTTTTTTTGGTAATAACTCTGGAAGGAAACGTCGCAGACCCATCAAGGTGGTATTCGTACTGCTCGCCTCGTCGAGAGGAATCCAAATATATGAATGGTTAAGCTATGTGATATGAAATGGACGAGCGACCAATGAAACAGCATGTATTATTGGGTTGAATGCTTTTTGCTATTCACAAAATAAAACAAAAGCAGTCATGCAAATATCTGAATTTTCACAGCACAGCAAAATCAGTTGCACCATTCAATTCCGCTCGTACAGACGGGGAGAATTCAATCACATTCATTCGATGCGACGTTTCTTATGGGATTTAATGAGCGACAACATTTTGAGCCCAAACCGAGAGGATTCTGGGATGTTTGTGTTTTTTTGGTAATAACTCTGGAAGGAAACGTCGCATACCCATCAAGGTGGTACTCGTACTGCTCGCCTCGTCGAAAGGAATCCAAATATATGAATGGTTAAGCTATGGGATATGAAATGGACGAGCGACCAATAAAACAGCATGTATTATGGGGTTGAATGCTTTTTGCTATTCACAAAATAAAACAAAAGCAGTCATGCAAATATCTGAATTTTCACAGCACAGCAAAATTAGTTGCACCATTCAATTCCGCTCGTCCAGACGGGGAGAATTCAATCACATTCATTCGATGCGACGTTTCTTATGGGATTTAATGAGCGACAACATTTTGAGCCCAAACCGAGAGGATTCTGGGATGTTTGTGTTTTTTTGGTAATAACTCTGGAAGGAAACGTCGCATATCCATCAAGGTGGTACTCGTACTGCTCGCCTCGTCGAAAGGAATCCAAATATATGAATGGTTAAGCTATGGGATATGAAATGGACGAGCGACCAATAAAACAGCATGTATTATGGGGTTGAATGCTTTTTGCTATTCACAAAATAAAACAAAAGCAGTCATGCAAATATCTGAATTTTCACAGCACAGCAAAATCAGTTGCACCATTCAATTCCCCTCGTCCAGACGGGGAGAATTCAATCACATTCATTCAATGCGACGTTTCTTATGGGATTTAATGAGCGACAACATTTTGACCCCAAACCGAGATGATTCTGGGATGTTTGTGGTTTTTTGGTAATAACTCTGGAAGAAAACGTCGCAGACCCATCAAGGTGGTACTCGTACTGCTCGCCTTATCGAGAGGAATCCAAATATATGAGTTGTTAAGCTATGGGATATGAAATGGACGAGCGACCAATAAAACAACATGTATTATGGGGTTGAATGCTTTTTGCTATTCACAAAATAAAACAAAAGCAGTCATGCAAATATCTGAATTTTCACAGCACAGCAAAATCAGTTGCACCATTCAATTCCGCTCGTACAGACGGGGAGAATTCAATCACATTCATTCGATGCGACGTTTCTTATGGGATTTAATGAGCGACAACATTTTGACCCCAAACCGAGAGGATTCTGGGATGTTTGTGTTTTTTTGGTAATAACTCTGGAAGGAAACGTCGCAGACCCATCAAGGTGGTACTCGTACTGCTCGCCTCGTCGAGAGGAATCCAAATATATGAATGGTTAAGCTACGTGATATGAAATGGACGAGCGACCAATAAAACAGCATGTATTATTGGGTTGAATGCTTTTTGCTATTCACAAAATAAAACAAAAGCAGTCATGCAAATTTCTGAATTTTCACAGCACAGCAAAATCAGTTGCACCATTCAAATCCGCTCTTCCAGACGGGGATAATTCAATCACATTCATTCGATGCGACGTTTCTTATGGGATTTAATGAGCGACAACATTTTGACCCCAAACCGAGATGATTCTGGGATGTTTGTGGTTTTTTGGTAATAACTCTGGAAGAAAACGTCGCAGACCCATCAAGGTGGTACTCGTACTGCTCGCCTTATCGAGAGGAATCCAAATATATGAGTTGTTAAGCTATGGGATATGAAATGGACGAGCGACCAATAAAACAACATGTATTATGGGGTTGAATGCTTTTTGCTATTCACAAAATAAAACAAAAGCAGTCATGCAAATATCTGAATTTTCACAGCACAGCAAAATCAGTTGCACCATTCAATTCCGCTCGTACAGACGGGGAGAATTCAATCACATTCATTCGATGCGACGTTTCTTATGGGATTTAATGAGCGACAACATTTTGACCCCAAACCGAGAGGATTCTGGGATGTTTGTGGTTTTTTGGTAATAACTCTGGAAGGAAACGTCGCAGACCCATCAAGGTGGTACTCGTACTGCTCGCCTCGTCGAGAGGAATCCAAATATATGAATGCTTAAGCTATGGGATATGAAATGGACGAGCGACCAATAAAACAACATGTATTATGGGGTTGAATGCTTTTTGCTATTCACAAAATAAAACAAAAGCAGTCATGCAAATATCTGAATTTTCACAGCACAGCAAAATCAGTTAAACCGTTCAATTCCGCTCTTCCAGACGGGGAGAATTCAATCACATTCATTCGATGCGACGTTTCTTATGGGATTTAATGAGCGACAACATTTTGACCCCAAACTGAGAGGATTCTGGGATGTTTGTGTTTTTTTGGTAATAACTCTGGAAGGAAACGTCGCAGACCCATCAAGGTGGTATTCGTACTGCTCGCCTCGTCGAGAGGAATCCAAATATATGAATGGTTAAGCTATGAGATATGAAATGGACGAGCGACCAATAAAACAACATGTATTATGGGTTGAATGCTTTTTGCTATTCATAAAATAAAACAAAAGCAGTCATGCAAATATCTGAATTTTCACAGCACAGCAAAATCAGTTGCACCATTCAATTCCGCTCGTCCAGACGGGGAGATTTCAATCACATTCATTCGATGCGACGTTTCTTATGGGATTTAATGAGCGACAACATTTTGAGCCCAAACCGAGAGGATTCTGCGATGTTTGTGGTTTTTTGGTAATAACTCTGGAAGGAAACGTCGCAGACCCATCAAGGTGGTACTCGTACTGCTCGCCTCGTCGAGAGGAATCCAAATATATGAATGCTTAAGCTATGGGATATGAAATGGACGAGCGACCAATAAAACAACTTGTATTATGGGGTTGAATGCTTTTTGCTATTCACAAAATAAAACAAAAGCAGTCATGCAAATATCTGAATTTTCACAGCACAGCAAAATCAGTTGCACCATTCAATTCCGCTCGTCCAGACGGGGAGAATTCAATCACATTCATTCGATGCGACGTTTCTTATGGGATTTAATGAGCGACAACATTTTGAGCCCAAACCGAGAGGATTCTGCAATGTTTGTGGTTTTTTGGTAATAACTCTGGAAGGAAACGTCGCAGACCCATCAAGGTGGTACTCGTACTGCTCGCGTTATCGAGAGGAATCCAAATATATGAGTTGTTAAGCTATGGGATATGAAATGGACGAGCGACCAATAAAACAACATGTATTATGGGGTTGAATGCTTTTTGCTATTCACAAAATAAAACAAAAGCAGTCATGCAAATATCTGAATTTTCACAGCACAGCAAAATCAGTTGCACCATTCAATTCCGCTCGTCCAGACGGGGAGAATTCAATCACATTCATTCGATGCGACGTTTCTTATGGGATTTAATGAGCGACAACATTTTGACCCCAATCCGAGAGGATTCTGGGATGTTTGTGTATTTTTGGTAATAACTCTGGAAGGAAACGTCGCAGACCCATCAAGGTGGTACTCGTACTGCTCGCCTCGTCGAGAGGAATCCAAATATATGAATGCTTAAGCTATGGGATATGAAATGGACGAGCGACCAATAAAACAACTTGTATTATGGGGTTGAATGCTTTTTGCTATTCACAAAATAAAACAAAAGCAGTCATGCAAATATCTGAATTTTCACAGCACAGCAAAATCAGTTAAACCGTTCAATTCCGCTCTTCCAGACGGGGAGAATTCAATCACATTCATTCGATGCGACGTTTCTTATGGGATTTAATGAGCGACAACATTTTGACCCCAAACTGAGAGGATTCTGGGATGTTTGTGTTTTTTTGGTAATAACTCTGGAAGGAAACGTCGCAGACCCATCAAGGTGGTACTCGTACTGCTCGCGTTATCGAGAGGAATCCAAATATATGAGTTGTTAAGCTATGGGATATGAAATGGACGAGCGACCAATAAAACAACATGTATTATGGGGTTGAATGCTTTTTGCTATTCACAAAATAAAACAAAAGCAGTCATGCAAATATCTGAATTTTCACAGCACAGCAAAATCAGTTGCACCATTCAATTCCGCTCGTCCAGACGGGGAGAATTCAATCACATTCATTCGATGCGACGTTTCTTATGGGATTTAATGAGCGACAACATTTTGACCCCAATCCGAGAGGATTCTGGGATGTTTGTGTATTTTTGGTAATAACTCTGGAAGGAAACGACGCAGACCCATCAAGGTGGTACTCGTACTGCTCGCCTCGTCGAGAGGAATCCAAATATATGAATGCTTAAGCTATGGGATATGAAATGGACGAGCGACCAATAAAACAACTTGTATTATGGGGTTGAATGCTTTTTGCTATTCACAAAATAAAACAAAAGCAGTCATGCAAATATCTGAATTTTCACAGCACAGCAAAATCAGTTAAACCGTTCAATTCCGCTCTTCCAGACGGGGAGAATTCAATCACATTCATTCGATGCGACGTTTCTTATGGGATTTAATGAGCGACAACATTTTGACCCCAAACTGAGAGGATTCTGGGATGTTTGTGTTTTTTTGGTAATAACTCTGGAAGGAAACGTCGCAGACCCATCAAGGTGGTACTCGTACTGCTCGCGTTATCGAGAGGAATCCAAATATATGAGTTGTTAAGCTATGGGATATGAAATGGACGAGCGACCAATAAAACAACATGTATTATGGGGTTGAATGCTTTTTGCTATTCACAAAATAAAACAAAAGCAGTCATGCAAATATCTGAATTTTCACAGCACAGCAAAATCAGTTGCACCATTCAATTCCGCTCGTCCAGACGGGCAGAATTCAATCACATTCATTCGATGCGACGTTTCTTATGGGATTTAATGAGCGACAACATTTTGACCCCAAACCGAGAGGATTCTGGGATGTTTGTGTATTTTTGGTAATAACTCTGGAAGGAAACGTCGCAGACCCATCAAGGTGGTACTCGTACTGCTCGCCTCGTCGAGCGGAATCCAAATATATGAATGCTTAAGCTATGGGATATGAAATGGACGAGCGACCAATAAAACAACTTGTATTATGGGGTTGAATGCTTTTTGCTATTCACAAAATAAAACAAAAGCAGTCATGCAAATATCTGAATTTTCACAGCACAGCAAAATCAGTTAAACCGTTCAATTCCGCTCTTCCAGACGGGGAGAATTCAATCACATTCATTCGATGCGACGTTTCTTATGGGATTTAATGAGCGACAACATTTTGACCCCAAACTGAGAGGATTCTGGGATGTTTGTGTTTTTTTGGTAATAACTCTGGAAGGAAACGTCGCAGACCCATCAAGGTGGTATTCGTACTGCTCGCCTCGTCGAGAGGAATCCAAATATATGAATGGTTAAGCTATGAGATATGAAATGGACGAGCGACCAATAAAACAACATGTATTATGGGTTGAATGCTTTTTGCTATTCATAAAATAAAACAAAAGCAGTCATGCAAATATCTGAATTTTCACAGCACAGCAAAATCAGTTGCACCATTCAATTCCGCTCGTCCAGACGGGGAGATTTCAATCACATTCATTCGATGCGACGTTTCTTATGGGATTTAATGAGCGACAACATTTTGAGCCCAAACCGAGAGGATTCTGCGATGTTTGTGGTTTTTTGGTAATAACTCTGGAAGGAAACGTCGCAGACCCATCAAGGTGGTACTCGTACTGCTCGCCTCGTCGAGAGGAATCCAAATATATGAATGCTTAAGCTATGGGATATGAAATGGACGAGCGACCAATAAAACAACTTGTATTATGGGGTTGAATGCTTTTTGCTATTCACAAAATAAAACAAAAGCAGTCATGCAAATATCTGAATTTTCACAGCACAGCAAAATCAGTTGCACCATTCAATTCCGCTCGTCCAGACGGGGAGAATTCAATCACATTCATTCGATGCGACGTTTCTTATGGGATTTAATGAGCGACAACATTTTGAGCCCAAACCGAGAGGATTCTGCAATGTTTGTGGTTTTTTGGTAATAACTCTGGAAGGAAACGTCGCAGACCCATCAAGGTGGTACTCGTACTGCTCGCGTTATCGAGAGGAATCCAAATATATGAGTTGTTAAGCTATGGGATATGAAATGGACGAGCGACCAATAAAACAACATGTATTATGGGGTTGAATGCTTTTTGCTATTCACAAAATAAAACAAAAGCAGTCATGCAAATATCTGAATTTTCACAGCACAGCAAAATCAGTTGCACCATTCAATTCCGCTCGTCCAGACGGGGAGAATTCAATCACATTCATTCGATGCGACGTTTCTTATGGGATTTAATGAGCGACAACATTTTGACCCCAATCCGAGAGGATTCTGGGATGTTTGTGTATTTTTGGTAATAACTCTGGAAGGAAACGTCGCAGACCCATCAAGGTGGTACTCGTACTGCTCGCCTCGTCGAGAGGAATCCAAATATATGAATGCTTAAGCTATGGGATATGAAATGGACGAGCGACCAATAAAACAACTTGTATTATGGGGTTGAATGCTTTTTGCTATTCACAAAATAAAACAAAAGCAGTCATGCAAATATCTGAATTTTCACAGCACAGCAAAATCAGTTAAACCGTTCAATTCCGCTCTTCCAGACGGGGAGAATTCAATCACATTCATTCGATGCGACGTTTCTTATGGGATTTAATGAGCGACAACATTTTGACCCCAAACTGAGAGGATTCTGGGATGTTTGTGTTTTTTTGGTAATAACTCTGGAAGGAAACGTCGCAGACCCATCAAGGTGGTACTCGTACTGCTCGCGTTATCGAGAGGAATCCAAATATATGAGTTGTTAAGCTATGGGATATGAAATGGACGAGCGACCAATAAAACAACATGTATTATGGGGTTGAATGCTTTTTGCTATTCACAAAATAAAACAAAAGCAGTCATGCAAATATCTGAATTTTCACAGCACAGCAAAATCAGTTGCACCATTCAATTCCGCTCGTCCAGACGGGGAGAATTCAATCACATTCATTCGATGCGACGTTTCTTATGGGATTTAATGAGCGACAACATTTTGACCCCAAACTGAGAGGATTCTGGGATGTTTGTGTATTTTTGGTAATAACTCTGGAAGGAAACGTCGCAGACCCATCAAGGTGGTACTCGTACTGCTCGCCTCGTCGAGAGGAATCCAAATATATGAATGCTTAAGCTATGGGATATGAAATGGACGAGCGACCAATAAAACAACTTGTATTATGGGGTTGAATGCTTTTTGCTATTCACAAAATAAAACAAAAGCAGTCATGCAAATATCTGAATTTTCACAGCACAGCAAAATCAGTTAAACCGTTCAATTCCGCTCTTCCAGACGGGGAGAATTCAATCACATTCATTCGATGCGACGTTTCTTATGGGATTTAATGAGCGACAACATTTTGACCCCAAACTGAGAGGATTCTGGGATGTTTGTGTTTTTTTGGTAATAACTCTGGAAGGAAACGTCGCAGACCCATCAAGGTGGTATTCGTACTGCTCGCCTCGTCGAGAGGAATCCAAATATATGAATGGTTAAGCTATGAGATATGAAATGGACGAGCGACCAATAAAACAACATGTATTATGGGTTGAATGCTTTTTGCTATTCATAAAATAAAACAAAAGCAGTCATGCAAATATCTGAATTTTCACAGCACAGCAAAATCAGTTGCACCATTCAATTCCGCTCGTCCAGACGGGGAGATTTCAATCACATTCATTCGATGCGACGTTTCTTATGGGATTTAATGAGCGACAACATTTTGAGCCCAAACCGAGAGGATTCTGCGATGTGTGTGGTTTTTTGGTAATAACTCTGGAAGGAAACGTCGCAGACCCATCAAGGTGGTACTCGTACTGCTCGCCTCGTCGAGAGGAATCCAAATATATGAATGCTTAAGCTATGGGATATGAAATGGACGAGCGACCAATAAAACAACTTGTATTATGGGGTTGAATGCTTTTTGCTATTCACAAAATAAAACAAAAGCAGTCATGCAAATATCTGAATTTTCACAGCACAGCAAAATCAGTTGCACCATTCAATTCCGCTCGTCCAGACGGGGAGAATTCAATCACATTCATTCGATGCGACGTTTCTTATGGGATTTAATGAGCGACAACATTTTGAGCCCAAACCGAGAGGATTCTGCAATGTTTGTGGTTTTTTGGTAATAACTCTGGAAGGAAACGTCGCAGACCCATCAAGGTGGTACTCGTACTGCTCGCGTTATCGAGAGGAATCCAAATATATGAGTTGTTAAGCTATGGGATATGAAATGGACGAGCGACCAATAAAACAACATGTATTATGGGGTTGAATGCTTTTTGCTATTCACAAAATAAAACAAAAGCAGTCATGCAAATATCTGAATTTTCACAGCACAGCAAAATCAGTTGCACCATTCAATTCCGCTCGTCCAGACGGGGAGAATTCAATCACATTCATTCGATGCGACGTTTCTTATGGGATTTAATGAGCGACAACATTTTGACCCCAATCCGAGAGGATTCTGGGATGTTTGTGTATTTTTGGTAATAACTCTGGAAGGAAACGTCGCAGACCCATCAAGGTGGTACTCGTACTGCTCGCCTCGTCGAGAGGAATCCAAATATATGAATGCTTAAGCTATGGGATATGAAATGGACGAGCGACCAATAAAACAACTTGTATTATGGGGTTGAATGCTTTTTGCTATTCACAAAATAAAACAAAAGCAGTCATGCAAATATCTGAATTTTCACAGCACAGCAAAATCAGTTAAACCGTTCAATTCCGCTCTTCCAGACGGGGAGAATTCAATCACATTCATTCGATGCGACGTTTCTTATGGGATTTAATGAGCGACAACATTTTGACCCCAAACTGAGAGGATTCTGGGATGTTTGTGTTTTTTTGGTAATAACTCTGGAAGGAAACGTCGCAGACCCATCAAGGTGGTACTCGTACTGCTCGCGTTATCGAGAGGAATCCAAATATATGAGTTGTTAAGCTATGGGATATGAAATGGACGAGCGACCAATAAAACAACATGTATTATGGGGTTGAATGCTTTTTGCTATTCACAAAATAAAACAAAAGCAGTCATGCAAATATCTGAATTTTCACAGCACAGCAAAATCAGTTGCACCATTCAATTCCGCTCGTCCAGACGGGGAGAATTCAATCACATTCATTCGATGCGACGTTTCTTATGGGATTTAATGAGCGACAACATTTTGACCCCAAACTGAGAGGATTCTGGGATGTTTGTGTATTTTTGGTAATAACTCTGGAAGGAAACGTCGCAGACCCATCAAGGTGGTACTCGTACTGCTCGCCTCGTCGAGAGGAATCCAAATATATGAATGCTTAAGCTATGGGATATGAAATGGACGAGCGACCAATAAAACAACTTGTATTATGGGGTTGAATGCTTTTTGCTATTCACAAAATAAAACAAAAGCAGTCATGCAAATATCTGAATTTTCACAGCACAGCAAAATCAGTTAAACCGTTCAATTCCGCTCTTCCAGACGGGGAGAATTCAATCACATTCATTCGATGCGACGTTTCTTATGGGATTTAATGAGCGACAACATTTTGACCCCAAACTGAGAGGATTCTGGGATGTTTGTGTTTTTTTGGTAATAACTCTGGAAGGAAACGTCGCAGACCCATCAAGGTGGTATTCGTACTGCTCGCCTCGTCGAGAGGAATCCAAATATATGAATGGTTAAGCTATGAGATATGAAATGGACGAGCGACCAATAAAACAACATGTATTATGGGTTGAATGCTTTTTGCTATTCATAAAATAAAACAAAAGCAGTCATGCAAATATCTGAATTTTCACAGCACAGCAAAATCAGTTGCACCATTCAATTCCGCTCGTCCAGACGGGGAGATTTCAATCACATTCATTCGATGCGACGTTTCTTATGGGATTTAATGAGCGACAACATTTTGAGCCCAAACCGAGAGGATTCTGGGATGTTTGTGTTTTTTTGGTAATAACTCTGGAAGGAAACGTCGCATACCCATCAAGGTGGTACTCGTACTGCTCGCCTCGTCGAAAGGAATCCAAATATATGAATGGTTAAGCTATGGGATATGAAATGGACGAGCGACCAATAAAACAGCATGTATTATGGGGTTGAATGCTTTTTGCTATTCACAAAATAAAACAAAAGCAGTCATGCAAATATCTGAATTTTCACAGCACAGCAAAATCAGTTGCACCATTCAATTCCGCTCGTCCAGACGGGGAGAATTCAATCACATTCATTCGATGCGACGTTTCTTATGGGATTTAATGAGCGACAACATTTTGACCCCAAACCGAGAGGATTCTGGGATGTTTGTGGTTTTTTGGTAATAACTCTGGAACGAAACGTCGCAGACCCATCAAGGTGGTACTCGTACTGCTCGCCTTATCGAGAGGAATCCAAATATATGAGTTGTTAAGCTATGGGATATGAAATGGACGAGCGACCAATAAAACAACATGTATTATGGGGTTGAATGCTTTTTGCTATTCACAAAATAAAACAAAAGCAGTCATGCAAATATCTGAATTTTCAAAGCACAGCAAAATCAGTTACACCATTCAATTCCGCTCGTCCAGACGGGGAGAATTCAATCACATTCATTCGATGCGACATTTCTTATGGGATTTAATGAGCGACAACATTTTGACCCCAAACCGAGAGAATTCTGGGATGTTTGTGTATTTTTGGTAATAACTCTGGAAGGAAACGTCGCATATCCATCAAGGTGGTACTCGTACTGCTCGCCTTATCGAGAGGAATCCAAATATATGAGTTGTTAAGCTATGGGATATGAAATGGACGAGCGACCAATAAAACAACATGTATTATGGGGTTGAATGCTTTTTGCTATTCACAAAATAAAACAAAAGCAGTCATGCAAATATCTGAATTTTCACAGCACAGCAAAATCAGTTGCACCATTCAATTCCGCTCGTCCAGACGGGGAGAATTCAATCACATTCATTCGATGCGACGTTTCTTATGGGATTTAATGAGCGACAACATTTTGAGCCCAAACCGAGAAGATTCTGGGATGTTTGTGTTTTTTTGGTAATAACTCTGGAAGGAAACGTCGCATACCCATCAAGGTGGTACTCGTACTGCTCGCCTCGTCGAAAGGAATCCAAATATATGAATGGTTAAGCTATGGGATATGAAATGGACGAGCGACCAATAAAACAGCATGCATTATGGGGTTGAATGCTTTTTGCTATTCACAAAATAAAACAAAAGCAGTCATGCAAATATCTGAATTTTCACAGCACAGCAAAATCAGTTGCACCATTCAATTCCGCTCGTCCAGACGGGGAGAATTCAATCACATTCATTCGAATCGACGTTTCTTATGGGATTTAATGAGCGACAACATTTTGACCCCAAACCGAGAGGATTCTGGGATGTTTGTGGTTTTTTGGTAATAACTCTGGAAGGAAACGTCGCAGACCCATCAAGGTGGTACTCGTACTGCTCGCCTCGTCGAGAGGAATCCAAATATATGAATGCTTAAGCTATGGGATATGAAATGGACGAGCGACCAATAAAACAACATGTATTATGGGGTTGAATGCTTTTTGCTATTCACAAAATAAAACAAAAGCAGTCATGCAAATATTTGAATTTTCACAGCACAGCAAAATCAGTTGCACCATTCAATTCCGCTCTTCCAGACGGGGAGAATTCAATCACATTCATTCGATGCGACGTTTCTTATGGGATTTAATGAGCGACAACATTTTGACCCCAAACCGAGAGGATTCTGGGATGTTTGTGTTTTTTTGGTAATAACTCTGGAAGGAAACATCGCAGACCCATCAAGGTGGTATTCGTACTGCTCGCCTCGTCGAGAGGAATCCAAATATATGAATGGTTAAGCTATGTGATATGAAATGGACGAGCGACCAATGAAACAGCATGTATTATTGGGTTGAATGCTTTTTGCTATTCACAAAATAAAACAAAAGCAGTCATGCAAATATCTGAATTTTCACAGCACAGCAAAATCAGTTGCACCATTCAATTCCGCTCGTACAGACGGGGAGAATTCAATCACATTCATTCGATGCGACGTTTCTTATGGGATTTAATGAGCGACAACATTTTGAGCCCAAACCGAGAAGATTCTGGGATGTTTGTGTTTTTTTGGTAATAACTCTGGAAGGAAACGTCGCATACCCATCAAGGTGGTACTCGTACTGCTCGCCTCGTCGAAAGGAATCCAAATATATGAATGGTTAAGCTATGGGATATGAAATGGACGAGCGACCAATAAAACAACATGTATTATGGGGTTGAATGCTTTTTGCTATTCACAAAATAAAACAAAAGCAGTCATGCAAATATCTGAATTTTCACAGCACAGCAAAATCAGTTGCACCATTCAATTCCGCTCGTCCAGACGGGGAGAATTCAATCACATTCATTCGATGCGACGTTTCTTATGGGATTTAATGAGCGACAACATTTTGACCCCAAACCGAGAGGATTCTGGGATGTTTGTGGTTTTTTGGTAATAACTCTGGAAGGAAACGTCGCAGACCCATCAAGGTGGTACTCGTACTGCTCGCCTCGTCGAGAGGAATCCAAATATATGAATGCTTAAGCTATGGGATATGAAATCGACGAGCGACCAATAAAACAACATGTATTATGGGGTTGAATGCTTTTTGCTATTCACAAAATAAAACAAAAGCAGTCATGCAAATATTTGAATTTTCACAGCACAGCAAAATCAGTTGCACCATTCAATTCCGCTCTTCCAGACGGGGAGAATTCAATCACATTCATTCGATGCGACGTTTCTTATGGGATTTAATGAGCGACAACATTTTGACCCCAAACCGAGAGGATTCTGGGATGTTTGTGTTTTTTTGGTAATAACTCTGGAAGGAAACGTCGCAGACCCATCAAGGTGGTATTCGTACTGCTCGCCTCGTCGAGAGGAATCCAAATATATGAATGATTAAGCTATGAGATATGAAATGGACGAGCGACCAATGAAACAGCATGTATTATGGGGTTGAATGCTTTTTGCTATTCACAAAATAAAACAAAAGCAGTCATGCAAATATCTGAATTTTCACAGCACAGCAAAATCAGTTGCACCATTAAATTCCGCTCGTCCAGACGGGGAGAATTCAATCACATTCATTCGATGCGACGTTTCTTATGGGATTTAATGAGCGACAACATTTTGAGCCCAAACCGAGAGGATTCTGGGATGTTTGTGTTTTTTTGGTAATAACTCTGGAAGGAAACGTCGCATACCCATCAAGGTGGTACTCGTACTGCTCGCCTCGTCGAAAGGAATCCAAATATATGAATGGTTAAGCTATGGGATATGAAATGGACGAGCGACCAATAAAACAGCATGTATTATGGGGTTGAATGCTTTTTGCTATTCACAAAATAAAACAAAAGCAGTCATGCAAATATCTGAATTTTCACAGCACAGCAAAATCAGTTGCACCATTCAATTCCGCTCGTCCAGACGGGGAGAATTCAATCACATTCATTCGATGCGACGTTTCTTATGGGATTTAATGAGCGACAACATTTTGAGCCCAAACCGAGAGGATTCTGGGATGTTTGTGTTTTTTTGGTAATAACTCTGGAAGGAAACGTCGCATATCCATCAAGGTGGTACTCGTACTGCTCGCCTCGTCGAAAGGAATCCAAATATATGAATGGTTAAGCTATGGGATATGAAATGGACGAGCGACCAATAAAACAGAATGTATTATGGGGTTGAATGCTTTTTGCTATTCACAAAATAAAACAAAAGCAGTCATGCAAATATCTGAATTTTCACAGCACAGCAAAATCAGTTGCACCATTCAATTCCCCTCGTCCAGACGGGGAGAATTCAATCACATTCATTCAATGCGACGTTTCTTATGGGATTTAATGAGCGACAACATTTTGACCCCAAACCGAGATGATTCTGGGATGTTTGTGGTTTTTTCGTAATAACTCTGGAAGAAAACGTCGCAGACCCATCAAGGTGGTACTCGTACTGCTCGCCTTATCGAGAGGTATCCAAATATATGAGTTGTTAAGCTATGGGATATGAAATGGACGAGCGACCAATAAAACAACATGTATTATGGGGTTGAATGCTTTTTGCTATTCACAAAATAAAACAAAAGCAGTCATGCAAATATCTGAATTTTCACAGCACAGCAAAATCAGTTGCACCATTCAATTCCGCTCGTCCAGACGGGGAGAATTCAATCACATTCATTCGATGCGACGTTTCTTATGGGATTTAATGAGCGACAACATTTTGACCCCAAACCGAGAGGATTCTGGGATGTTTGTGGTTTTTTGGTAATAACTCTGGAACGAAACGTCGCAGACCCATCAAGGTGGTACTCGTACTGCTCGCCTTATCGAGAGGAATCCAAATATATGAGTTGTTAAGCTATGGGATATGAAATGGACGAGCGACCAATAAAACAACATGTATTATGGGGTTGAATGCTTTTTGCTATTCACAAAATAAAACAAAAGCAGTCATGCAAATATCTGAATTTTCAAAGCACAGCAAAATCAGTTACACCATTCAATTCCGCTCGTCCAGACGGGGAGAATTCAATCACATTCATTCGATGCGACGTTTCTTATGGGATTTAATGAGCGACAACATTTTGACCCCAAACCGAGAGAATTCTGGGATGTTTGTGTATTTTTGGTAATAACTCTGGAAGGAAACGTCGCATATCCATCAAGGTGGTACTCGTACTGCTCGCCTTATCGAGAGGAATCCAAATATATGAGTTGTTAAGCTATGGGATATGAAATGGACGAGCGACCAATAAAACAACATGTATTATGGGGTTGAATGCTTTTTGCTATTCACAAAATAAAACAAAAGCAGTCATGCAAATATCTGAATTTTCACAGCACAGCAAAATCAGTTGCACCATTCAATTCCGCTCGTCCAGACGGGGAGAATTCAATCACATTCATTCGATGCGACGTTTCTTATGGGATTTAATGAGCGACAACATTTTGAGCCCAAACCGAGAAGATTCTGGGATGTTTGTGTTTTTTTGGTAATAACTCTGGAAGGAAACGTCGCATACCCATCAAGGTGGTACTCGTACTGCTCGCCTCGTCGAAAGGAATCCAAATATATGAATGGTTAAGCTATGGGATATGAAATGGACGAGCGACCAATAAAACAGCATGCATTATGGGGTTGAATGCTTTTTGCTATTCACAAAATAAAACAAAAGCAGTCATGCAAATATCTGAATTTTCACAGCACAGCAAAATCAGTTGCACCATTCAATTCCGCTCGTCCAGACGGGGAGAATTCAATCACATTCATTCGAATCGACGTTTCTTATGGGATTTAATGAGCGACAACATTTTGACCCCAAACCGAGAGGATTCTGGGATGTTTGTGGTTTTTTGGTAATAACTCTGGAAGGAAACGTCGCAGACCCATCAAGGTGGTACTCGTACTGCTCGCCTCGTCGAGAGGAATCCAAATATATGAATGCTTAAGCTATGGGATATGAAATGGACGAGCGACCAATAAAACAACATGTATTATGGGGTTGAATGCTTTTTGCTATTCACAAAATAAAACAAAAGCAGTCATGCAAATATTTGAATTTTCACAGCACAGCAAAATCAGTTGCACCATTCAATTCCGCTCTTCCAGACGGGGAGAATTCAATCACATTCATTCGATGCGACGTTTCTTATGGGATTTAATGAGCGACAACATTTTGACCCCAAACCGAGAGGATTCTGGGATGTTTGTGTTTTTTTGGTAATAACTCTGGAAGGAAACATCGCAGACCCATCAAGGTGGTATTCGTACTGCTCGCCTCGTCGAGAGGAATCCAAATATATGAATGGTTAAGCTATGTGATATGAAATGGACGAGCGACCAATGAAACAGCATGTATTATTGGGTTGAATGCTTTTTGCTATTCACAAAATAAAACAAAAGCAGTCATGCAAATATCTGAATTTTCACAGCACAGCAAAATCAGTTGCACCATTCAATTCCGCTCGTACAGACGGGGAGAATTCAATCACATTCATTCGATGCGACGTTTCTTATGGGATTTAATGAGCGACAACATTTTGAGCCCAAACCGAGAAGATTCTGGGATGTTTGTGTTTTTTTGGTAATAACTCTGGAAGGAAACGTCGCATACCCATCAAGGTGGTACTCGTACTGCTCGCCTCGTCGAAAGGAATCCAAATATATGAATGGTTAAGCTATGGGATATGAAATGGACGAGCGACCAATAAAACAACATGTATTATGGGGTTGAATGCTTTTTGCTATTCACAAAATAAAACAAAAGCAGTCATGCAAATATCTGAATTTTCACAGCACAGCAAAATCAGTTGCACCATTCAATTCCGCTCGTCCAGACGGGGAGAATTCAATCACATTCATTCGATGCGACGTTTCTTATGGGATTTAATGAGCGACAACATTTTGACCCCAAACCGAGAGGATTCTGGGATGTTTGTGGTTTTTTGGTAATAACTCTGGAAGGAAACGTCGCAGACCCATCAAGGTGGTACTCGTACTGCTCGCCTCGTCGAGAGGAATCCAAATATATGAATGCTTAAGCTATGGGATATGAAATGGACGAGCGACCAATAAAACAACATGTATTATGGGGTTGAATGCTTTTTGCTATTCACAAAATAAAACAAAAGCAGTCATGCAAATATTTGAATTTTCACAGCACAGCAAAATCAGTTGCACCATTCAATTCCGCTCTTCCAGACGGGGAGAATTCAATCACATTCATTCGATGCGACGTTTCTTATGGGATTTAATGAGCGACAACATTTTGACCCCAAACCGAGAGGATTCTGGGATGTTTGTGTTTTTTTGGTAATAACTCTGGAAGGAAACGTCGCAGACCCATCAAGGTGGTATTCGTACTGCTCGCCTCGTCGAGAGGAATCCAAATATATGAATGATTAAGCTATGAGATATGAAATGGACGAGCGACCAATGAAACAGCATGTATTATGGGGTTGAATGCTTTTTGCTATTCACAAAATAAAACAAAAGCAGTCATGCAAATATCTGAATTTTCACAGCACAGCAAAATCAGTTGCACCATTAAATTCCGCTCGTCCAGACGGGGAGAATTCAATCACATTCATTCGATGCGACGTTTCTTATGGGATTTAATGAGCGACAACATTTTGAGCCCAAACCGAGAGGATTCTGGGATGTTTGTGTTTTTTTGGTAATAACTCTGGAAGGAAACGTCGCATACCCATCAAGGTGGTACTCGTACTGCTCGCCTCGTCGAAAGGAATCCAAATATATGAATGGTTAAGCTATGGGATATGAAATGGACGAGCGACCAATAAAACAGCATGTATTATGGGGTTGAATGCTTTTTGCTATTCACAAAATAAAACAAAAGCAGTCATGCAAATATCTGAATTTTCACAGGACAGCAAAATCAGTTGCACCATTCAATTCCGCTCGTCCAGACGGGGAGAATTCAATCACATTCATTCGATGCGACGTTTCTTATGGGATTTAATGAGCGACAACATTTTGAGCCCAAACCGAGAGGATTCTGGGATGTTTGTGTTTTTTTGGTAATAACTCTGGAAGGAAACGTCGCATATCCATCAAGGTGGTACTCGTACTGCTCGCCTCGTCGAAAGGAATCCAAATATATGAATGGTTAAGCTATGGGATATGAAATGGACGAGCGACCAATAAAACAGAATGTATTATGGGGTTGAATGCTTTTTGCTATTCACAAAATAAAACAAAAGCAGTCATGCAAATATCTGAATTTTCACAGCACAGCAAAATCAGTTGCACCATTCAATTCCCCTCGTCCAGACGGGGAGAATTCAATCACATTCATTCAATGCGACGTTTCTTATGGGATTTAATGAGCGACAACATTTTGACCCCAAACCGAGATGATTCTGGGATGTTTGTGGTTTTTTCGTAATAACTCTGGAAGAAAACGTCGCAGACCCATCAAGGTGGTACTCGTACTGCTCGCCTTATCGAGAGGTATCCAAATATATGAGTTGTTAAGCTATGGGATATGAAATGGACGAGCGACCAATAAAACAACATGTATTATGGGGTTGAATGCTTTTTGCTATTCACAAAATAAAACAAAAGCAGTCATGCAAATATCTGAATTTTCACAGCACAGCAAAATCAGTTGCACCATTCAATTCCGCTCGTACAGACGGGGAGAATTCAATCACATTCATTCGATGCGACGTTTCTTATGGGATTTAATGAGCGACAACATTTTGACCCCAAACCGAGAGGATTCTGGGATGTTTGTGTTTTTTTGGTAATAACTCTGGAAGGAAACGTCGCAGACCCATCAAGGTGGTACTCGTACTGCTCGCCTCGTCGAGAGGAATCCAAATATATGAATGGTTAAGCTATGTGATATGAAATGGACGAGCGACCAATAAAACAGCATGTATTATTGGGTTGAATGCTTTTTGCTATTCACAAAATAAAACAAAAGCAGTCATGCAAATTTCTGAATTTTCACAGCACAGCAAAATCAGTTGCACCATTCAAATCCGCTCTTCCAGACGGGGAGAATTCAATCACATTCATTCGATGCGACGTTTCTTATGGGATTTAATGAGCGACAACATTTTGACCCCAAACCGAGATGATTCTGGGATGTTTGTGGTTTTTTGGTAATAACTCTGGAAGAAAACGTCGCAGACCCATCAAGGTGGTACTCGTACTGCTCGCCTTATCGAGAGGAATCCAAATATATGAGTTGTTAAGCTATGGGATATGAAATGGACGAGCGACCAATAAAACAACATGTATTATGGGGTTGAATGCTTTTTGCTATTCACAAAATAAAACAAAAGCAGTCATGCAAATATCTGAATTTTCACAGCACAGCAAAATCAGTTGCACCATTCAATTCCGCTCGTACAGACGGGGAGAATTCAATCACATTCATTCGATGCGACGTTTCTTATGGGATTTAATGAGCGACAACATTTTGACCCCAAACCGAGAGGATTCTGGGATGTTTGTGGTTTTTTGGTAATAACTCTGGAAGGAAACGTCGCAGACCCATCAAGGTGGTACTCGTACTGCTCGCCTCGTCGAGAGGAATCCAAATATATGAATGCTTAAGCTATGGGATATGAAATGGACGAGCGACCAATAAAACAACATGTATTATGGGGTTGAATGCTTTTTGCTATTCACAAAATAAAACAAAAGCAGTCATGCAAATATTTGAATTTTCACAGCACAGCAAAATCAGTTGCACCATTCAATTCCGCTCTTCCAGACGGGGAGAATTCAATCACATTCATTCGATGCGACGTTTCTTATGGGATTTAATGAGCGACAACATTTTGACCCCAAACCGAGAGGATTCTGGGATGTTTGTGTTTTTTTGGTAATAACTCTGGAAGGAAACGTCGCAGACCCATCAAGGTGGTATTCGTACTGCTCGCCTCGTCGAGAGGAATCCAAATATATGAATGATTAAGCTATGAGATATGAAATGGACGAGCGACCAATGAAACAGCATGTATTATGGGGTTGAATGCTTTTTGCTATTCACAAAATAAAACAAAAGCAGTCATGCAAATATCTGAATTTTCACAGCACAGCAAAATCAGTTGCACCATTAAATTCCGCTCGTCCAGACGGGGAGAATTCAATCACATTCATTCGATGCGACGTTTCTTATGGGATTTAATGAGCGACAACATTTTGAGCCCAAACCGAGAGGATTCTGGGATGTTTGTGTTTTTTTGGTAATAACTCTGGAAGGAAACGTCGCATACCCATCAAGGTGGTACTCGTACTGCTCGCCTCGTCGAAAGGAATCCAAATATATGAATGGTTAAGCTATGGGATATGAAATGGACGAGCGACCAATAAAACAGCATGTATTATGGGGTTGAATGCTTTTTGCTATTCACAAAATAAAACAAAAGCAGTCATGCAAATATCTGAATTTTCACAGCACAGCAAAATCAGTTGCACCATTCAATTCCGCTCGTCCAGACGGGGAGAATTCAATCACATTCATTCGATGCGACGTTTCTTATGGGATTTAATGAGCGACAACATTTTGAGCCCAAACCGAGAGGATTCTGGGATGTTTGTGTTTTTTTGGTAATAACTCTGGAAGGAAACGTCGCATATCCATCAAGGTGGTACTCGTACTGCTCGCCTCGTCGAAAGGAATCCAAATATATGAATGGTTAAGCTATGGGATATGAAATGGACGAGCGACCAATAAAACAGAATGTATTATGGGGTTGAATGCTTTTTGCTATTCACAAAATAAAACAAAAGCAGTCATGCAAATATCTGAATTTTCACAGCACAGCAAAATCAGTTGCACCATTCAATTCCCCTCGTCCAGACGGGGAGAATTCAATCACATTCATTCAATGCGACGTTTCTTATGGGATTTAATGAGCGACAACATTTTGACCCCAAACCGAGATGATTCTGGGATGTTTGTGGTTTTTTCGTAATAACTCTGGAAGAAAACGTCGCAGACCCATCAAGGTGGTACTCGTACTGCTCGCCTTATCGAGAGGTATCCAAATATATGAGTTGTTAAGCTATGGGATATGAAATGGACGAGCGACCAATAAAACAACATGTATTATGGGGTTGAATGCTTTTTGCTATTCACAAAATAAAACAAAAGCAGTCATGCAAATATCTGAATTTTCACAGCACAGCAAAATCAGTTGCACCATTCAATTCCGCTCGTACAGACGGGGAGAATTCAATCACATTCATTCGATGCGACGTTTCTTATGGGATTTAATGAGCGACAACATTTTGACCCCAAACCGAGAGGATTCTGGGATGTTTGTGTTTTTTTGGTAATAACTCTGGAAGGAAACGTCGCAGACCCATCAAGGTGGTACTCGTACTGCTCGCCTCGTCGAGAGGAATCCAAATATATGAATGGTTAAGCTATGTGATATGAAATGGACGAGCGACCAATAAAACAGCATGTATTATTGGGTTGAATGCTTTTTGCTATTCACAAAATAAAACAAAAGCAGTCATGCAAATATCTGAATTTTCACAGCACAGCAAAATCAGTTGCACCATTCAATTCCGCTCGTACAGACGGGGAGAATTCAATCACATTCATTCGATGCGACGTTTCTTATGGGATTTAATGAGCGACAACATTTTGACCCCAAACCGAGTGGATTCTGGGATGTTTGTGGTTTTTTGGTAATAACTCTGGAAGGAAACGTCGCAGACCCATCAAGGTGGTACTCGTACTGCTCGCCTCGTCGAGAGGAATCCAAATATATGAATGCTTAAGCTATGGGATATGAAATGGACGAGCGACCAATAAAACAACATGTATTATGGGGTTGAATGCTTTTTGCTATTCACAAAATAAAACAAAAGCAGTCATGCAAATATTTGAATTTTCACAGCACAGCAAAATCAGTTGCACCATTCAATTCCGCTCTTCCAGACGGGGAGAATTCAATCACATTCATTCGATGCGACGTTTCTTATGGGATTTAATGAGCGACAACATTTTGACCCCAAACCGAGAGGATTCTGGGATGTTTGTGTTTTTTTGGTAATAACTCTGGAAGGAAACGTCGCAGACCCATCAAGGTGGTATTCGTACTGCTCGCCTCGTCGAGAGGAATCCAAATATATGAATGATTAAGCTATGAGATATGAAATGGACGAGCGACCAATGAAACAGCATGTATTATGGGGTTGAATGCTTTTTGCTATTCACAAAATAAAACAAAAGCAGTCATGCAAATATCTGAATTTTCACAGCACAGCAAAATCAGTTGCACCATTAAATTCCGCTCGTCCAGACGGGGAGAATTCAATCACATTCATTCGATGCGACGTTTCTTATGGGATTTAATGAGCGACAACATTTTGAGCCCAAACCGAGAGGATTCTGGGATGTTTGTGTTTTTTTGGTAATAACTCTGGAAGGAAACGTCGCATACCCATCAAGGTGGTACTCGTACTGCTCGCCTCGTCGAAAGGAATCCAAATATATGAATGGTTAAGCTATGGGATATGAAATGGACGAGCGACCAATAAAACAGCATGTATTATGGGGTTGAATGCTTTTTGCTATTCACAAAATAAAACAAAAGCAGTCATGCAAATATCTGAATTTTCACAGCACAGCAAAATCAGTTGCACCATTCAATTCCGCTCGTCCAGACGGGGAGAATTCAATCACATTCATTCGATGCGACGTTTCTTATGGGATTTAATGAGCGACAACATTTTGAGCCCAAACCGAGAGGATTCTGGGATGTTTGTGTTTTTTTGGTAATAACTCTGGAAGGAAACGTCGCATATCCATCAAGGTGGTACTCGTACTGCTCGCCTCGTCGAAAGGAATCCAAATATATGAATGGTTAAGCTATGGGATATGAAATGGACGAGCGACCAATAAAACAGAATGTATTATGGGGTTGAATGCTTTTTGCTATTCACAAAATAAAACAAAAGCAGTCATGCAAATATCTGAATTTTCACAGCACAGCAAAATCAGTTGCACCATTCAATTCCCCTCGTCCAGACGGGGAGAATTCAATCACATTCATTCAATGCGACGTTTCTTATGGGATTTAATGAGCGACAACATTTTGACCCCAAACCGAGATGATTCTGGGATGTTTGTGGTTTTTTCGTAATAACTCTGGAAGAAAACGTCGCAGACCCATCAAGGTGGTACTCGTACTGCTCGCCTTATCGAGAGGTATCCAAATATATGAGTTGTTAAGCTATGGGATATGAAATGGACGAGCGACCAATAAAACAACATGTATTATGGGGTTGAATGCTTTTTGCTATTCACAAAATAAAACAAAAGCAGTCATGCAAATATCTGAATTTTCACAGCACAGCAAAATCAGTTGCACCATTCAATTCCGCTCGTACAGACGGGGAGAATTCAATCACATTCATTCGATGCGACGTTTCTTATGGGATTTAATGAGCGACAACATTTTGACCCCAAACCGAGAGGATTCTGGGATGTTTGTGTTTTTTTGGTAATAACTCTGGAAGGAAACGTCGCAGACCCATCAAGGTGGTACTCGTACTGCTCGCCTCGTCGAGAGGAATCCAAATATATGAATGCTTAAGCTATGGGATATGAAATGGACGAGCGACCAATAAAACAGCATGTATTATTGGGTTGAATGCTTTTTGCTATTCACAAAATAAAACAAAAGCAGTCATGCAAATTTCTGAATTTTCACAGCACAGCAAAATCAGTTGCACCATTCAAATCCGCTCTTCCAGACGGGGAGAATTCAATCACATTCATTCGATGCGACGTTTCTTATGGGATTTAATGAGCGACAACATTTTGACCCCAAACCGAGATGATTCTGGGATGTTTGTGGTTTTTTGGTAATAACTCTGGAAGAAAACGTCGCAGACCCATCAAGGTGGTACTCGTACTGCTCGCCTTATCGAGAGGAATCCAAATATATGAGTTGTTAAGCTATGGGATATGAAATGGACGAGCGACCAATAAAACAACATGTATTATGGGGTTGAATGCTTTTTGCTATTCACAAAATAAAACAAAAGCAGTCATGCAAATATCTGAATTTTCACAGCACAGCAAAATCAGTTGCACCATTCAATTCCGCTCGTACAGACGGGGAGAATTCAATCACATTCATTCGATGCGACGTTTCTTATGGGATTTAATGAGCGACAACATTTTGACCCCAAACCGAGAGGATTCTGGGATGTTTGTGGTTTTTTGGTAATAACTCTGGAAGGAAACGTCGCAGACCCATCAAGGTGGTACTCGTACTGCTCGCCTCGTCGAGAGGAATCCAAATATATGAATGCTTAAGCTATGGGATATGAAATGGACGAGCGACCAATAAAACAACATGTATTATGGGGTTGAATGCTTTTTGCTATTCACAAAATAAAACAAAATCAGTCATGCAAATATCTGAATTTTCACAGCACAGCAAAATCAGTTGCACCATTCAATTCCGCTCGTCCAGACGGGGAGAATTCAATCACATTCATTCGATGCGACGTTTCTTATGGGATTTAATGAGCGACAACATTTTGACCCCAAACCGAGATGATTCTGGGATGTTTGTGGTTTTTTGGTAATAACTCTGGAAGAAAACGTCGCAGACCCATCAAGGTGGTACTCGTACTGCTCGCCTTATCGAGAGGAATCCAAATATATGAGTTGTTAAGCTATGGGATATGAAATGGACGAGCGACCAATAAAACAACATGTATTATGGGGTTGAATGCTTTTTGCTATTCACAAAATAAAACAAAAGCAGTCATGCAAATATCTGAATTTTCACAGCACAGCAAAATCAGTTGCACCATTCAATTCCGCTCGTCCAGACGGGGAGAATTCAATCACATTCATTCGATGCGACGTTTCTTATGGGATTTAATGAGCGACAACATTTTAACCCCAAACCGAGAGGATTCTGGGATGTTTGTGTTTTTTTGGTAATAACTCTGGAAGGAAACGTCGCAGACCCATCAAGGTGGTACTCGTACTGCTCGCCTCGTCGAGAGGAATCCAAATATATGAATGCTTAAGCTATGGGATATGAAATGGACGAGCGACCAATAAAACAACATGTATTATGGGGTTGAATGCTTTTTGCTATTCACAAAATAAAACAAAATCAGTCATGCAAATATCTGAATTTTCACAGCACAGCAAAATCAGATGCACCATTCAATTCCGCTCTTCCAAACGGGGAGAATTCAATCACATTCATTCGATGCGACGTTTCTTATGGGATTTAATGAGCGACAACATTTTGACCCCAAACCGAGAGGATTCTGGGATGTTTGTGGTTTTTTGGTAATAACTCTGGAAGGAAACGTCGCAGACCCATCAAGGTGGTACTCGTACTGCTCGCCTCGTCGAGAGGAATCCAAATATATGAATGCTTAAGCTATGGGATATGAATTGGACGAGCGACCAATAAAACAACATGTATTATGGGGTTGAATGCTTTTTGCTATTCACAAAATAAAACAAAATCAGTCATGCAAATATCTGAATTTTCACAGCACAGCAAAATCAGTTGCACCATTCAAATCCGCTCTTCCAGACGGGGAGAATTCAATCACATTCATTCGATGCGACGTTTCTTATGGGATTTAATGAGCGACAACATTTTGACCCCAAACCGAGAGGATTCTGGGATGTTTGTGTTTTTTTGGTAATAACTCTGGAAGGAAACGTCGCAGACCCATCAAGGTGGTACTCGTACTGCTCGCCTCGTCGAGAGGAATCCAAATATATGAATGGTTAAGCTATGTGATATGAAATGGACGAGCGACCAATAAAACAGCATGTATTATTGGGTTGAATGCTTTTTGCTATTCACAAAATAAAACAAAAGCAGTCATGCAAATTTCTGAATTTTCACAGCACAGCAAAATCAGTTGCACCATTCAATTCCGCTCGTCCAGACGGGGAGAATTCAATCACATTCATTCGATGCGACGTTTCTTATGGGATTTAATGAGCGACAACATTTTGACCCCAAACCGAGATGATTCTGGGATGTTTGTGGTTTTTTGGTAATAACTCTGGAAGAAAACGTCGCAGACCCATCAAGGTGGTACTCGTACTGCTCGCCTTATCGAGAGGAATCCAAATATATGAGTTGTTAAGCTATGGGATATGAAATGGACGAGCGACCAATAAAACAACATGTATTATGGGGTTGAATGCTTTTTGCTATTCACAAAATAAAACAAAAGCAGTCATGCAAATATCTGAATTTTCACAGCACAGCAAAATCAGTTGCACCATTCAATTCCGCTCGTCCAGACGGGGAGAATTCAATCACATTCATTCGATGCGACGTTTCTTATGGGATTTAATGAGCGACAACATTTTGACCCCAAACCGAGAGGATTCTGGGATGTTTGTGGTTTTTTGGTAATAACTCTGGAAGGAAACGTCGCAGACCCATCAAGGTGGTACTCGTACTGCTCGCCTCGTCGAGAGGAATCCAAATATATGAATGGTTAAGCTATGTGATATGAAATGGACGAGCGACCAATAAAACAGCATGTATTATTGGGTTGAATGCTTTTTGCTATTCACAAAATAAAACAAAAGCAGTCATGCAAATTTCTGAATTTTCACAGCACAGCAAAATCAGTTGCACCATTCAATTCCGCTCGTCCAGACGGGGAGAATTCAATCACATTCATTCGATGCGACGTTTCTTATGGGATTTAATGAGCGACAACATTTTGAGCCCAAACCGAGAGGATTCTGGGATGTTTGTGTTTTTTTGGTAATAACTCTGGAAGGAAACGTCGCATACCCATCAAGGTGGTACTCGTACTGCTCGCCTCGTCGAAAGGAATCCAAATATATGAATGGTTAAGCTATGGGATATGAAATGGACGAGCGACCAATAAAACAGCATGTATTATGGGGTTGAATGCTTTTTGCTATTCACAAAATAAAACAAAAGCAGTCATGCAAATATCTGAATTTTCACAGCACAGCAAAATCAGTTGCACCATTCAATTCCGCTCGTCCAGACGGGGAGAATTCAATCACATTCATTCGATGCGACGTTTCTTATGGGATTGAATGAGCGACAAAATTTTGACCCCAAACCGAGAGGATTCTGGGATGTTTGTGGTTTTTTGGTAATAACTCTGGAAGAAAACGTCGCAGACCCATCAAGGTGGTACTCGTACTGCTCGCCTTATCGAGAGGAATCCAAATATATGAGTTGTTAAGCTATGGGATATGAAATGGACGAGCGACCAATAAAACAACATGTATTATGGGGTTGAATGCTTTTGCTATTCACAAAATAAAACAAAAGCAGTCATGCAAATATCTGAATTTTCACAGCACAGCAAAATCAGTTAAACCATTCAATTCCGCTCTTCCAGACGGGGAGAATTCAATCACAATCATTCGATGCGACGTTTCTTATTGGATTTAATGAGCGACAACATTTTGACCCCAAACCGAGAGGATTCTGGGATGTTTGTGTTTTTTTGGTAATAACTCTGGAAGGAAACGTCGCAGACCCATCAAGGTGGTACTCGTACTGCTCGGCTCGTCGAGAGGAATCCAAATATATGAATGCTTAAGCTATGGGATATGAAATGGACGAGCGACCAATAAAACAGCATGTATTATGGGGTTGAATGCTTTTTGCTATTCACAAAATAAAACAAAAGCAGTCATGCAAATATCTGAATTTTCACAGCACAGCAAAATCAGTTGCACCATTCAATTCCGCTCGTCCAGACGGGGAAAATTCAATCACATTCATTCGGTGCGACGTTTCTTATGGGATTTAATGAGCGACAACATTTTGAGCCCAAACCGAGAGGATTCTGCGATGTTTGTGGTTTTTTGGTAATAACTCTGGAAGGAAACGTCGAAGACCCATCAAGGTGGTACTCGTACTGCTCGCCTCGTCGAGAGGAATCCAAATATATGAATGCTTAAGCTATGGGATATAAAATGGACGAGCGACCAATAAAACAACTTGTATTATGGGTTGAATGCTTTTTGCTATTCACAAAATAAAACAAAAGCAGTCATGCAAATATCTGAATTTTCACAGCACAGCAAAATCAGTTGCACCATTCAATTCCGCTCGTCCAGACGGGGAGAATTCAATCACATTCATTCGATGCGACGTTTCTTATGGGATTTAATGAGCGACAACATTTTGAGCCCAAACCGAGAGGATTCTGCAATGTTTGTGGTTTTTTGGTAATAACTCTGGAAGGAAACGTCGCAGACCCATCAAGGTGGTACTCGTACTGCTCGCGTTATCGAGAGGAATCCAAATATATGAGTTGTTAAGCTATGGGATATGAAATGGACGAGCGACCAATAAAACAACATGTATTATGGGGTTGAATGCTTTTTGCTATTCACAAAATAAAACAAAAGCAGTCATGCAAATATCTGAATTTTCACAGCACAGCAAAATCAGTTGCACCATTCAATTCCGCTCGTCCAGACGGGGAGAATTCAATCACATTCATTCGATGCGACGTTTCTTATGGGATTTAATGAGCGACAACATTTTGACCCCAAACCGAGAGGATTCTGGGATGTTTGTGTATTTTTGGTAATAACTCTGGAAGGAAACGTCGCAGACCCATCAAGGTGGTACTCGTACTGCTCGCCTCGTCGAGAGGAATCCAAATATATGAATGCTTAAGCTATGGGATATGAAATGGACGAGCGACCAATAAAACAACTTGTATTATGGGGTTGAATGCTTTTTGCTATTCACAAAATAAAACAAAAGCAGTCATGCAAATATCTGAATTTTCACAGCACAGCAAAATCAGTTAAACCGTTCAATTCCGCTCTTCCAGACGGGGAGAATTCAATCACATTCATTCGATGCGACGTTTCTTATGGGATTTAATGAGCGACAACATTTTGACCCCAAACCGAGAGGATTCTGGGATGTTTGTGTATTTTTGGTAATAACTCTGGAAGGAAACGTCGCAGACCCATCAAGGTGGTACTCGTACTGCTCGCCTCGTCGAGAGGAATCCAAATATATGAATGCTTAAGCTATGGGATATGAAATGGACGAGCGACCAATAAAACAACTTGTATTATGGGGTTGAATGCTTTTTGCTATTCACAAAATAAAACAAAAGCAGTCATGCAAATATCTGAATTTTCACAGCACAGCAAAATCAGTTAAACCGTTCAATTCCGCTCTTCCAGACGGGGAGAATTCAATCACATTCATTCGATGCGACGTTTCTTATGGGATTTAATGAGCGACAACATTTTGACCCCAAACTGAGAGGATTCTGGGATGTTTGTGTTTTTTTGGTAATAACTCTGGAAGGAAACGTCGCAGACCCATCAAGGTGGTATTCATACTGCTCGCCTCGTCGAGAGGAATCCAAATATATGAATGGTTAAGCTATGAGATATGAAATGGACGAGCGACCAATGAAACAGCATGTATTATGGGGTTGAATGCTTTTTGCTATTCACAAAATAAAACAAAAGCAGTCATGCAAATATCTGAATTTTCACAGCACAGCAAAATCAGTTGCACCATTCAATTCTGCTCGTCCAGACGGGGAGAATTCAATCACATTCATTCGATGCGACGTTTCTTATGGGATTTAATGAGCGACAACATTTTGAGCCCAAACCGAGAGGATTCTGGGATGTTTGTGTTTTTTTGGTAATAACTCTGGAAGGAAACGTCGCATACCCATCAAGGTGGTACTCGTACTGCTCGCCTCGTCGAAAGGAATCCAAATATATGAATGGTTAAGCTATGGGATATGAAATGGACGAGCGACCAATAAAACAGCATGTATTATGGGGTTGAATGCTTTTTGCTATTCACAAAATAAAACAAAAGCAGTCATGCAAATATCTGAATTTTCACAGCACAGCAAAATCAGTTGCACCATTCAATTCCGCTCGTCCAGACGGGGAGAATTCAATCACATTCATTCGATGCGACGTTTCTTATGGGATTTAATGAGCGACAACATTTTGACCCCAAACCGAGAGGATTCTGGGATGTTTGTGGTTTTTTGGTAATAACTCTGGAAGGAAACGTCGCAGACCCATCAAGGTGGTACTCGTACTGCTCGCCTTATCGAGAGGAATCCAAATATATGAGTTGTTAAGCTATGGGATATGAAATGGACGAGCGACCAATAAAACAACATGTATTATGGGGTTGAATGCTTTTTGCTATTCACAAAATAAAACAAAAGCAGTCATGCAAATATCTGAATTTTCACAGCACAGCAAAATCAGTTACACCATTCAATTCCGCTCGTCCAGACGGGGAGAATTCAATCACATTCATTCGATGCGACGTTTCTTATGGGATTTAATGAGCGACAACATTTTGACCCCAAACCGAGAGGATTCTGGGATTTTTGTGGTTTTTTGGTAATAACTCTGGAAGGAAACGTCGCAGACCCATCAAGGTGGTACTCGTACTGCTCGCCTCGTCGAGAGGAATCCAAATATATGAATGGTTATGCTATGTGATATGAAATGGACGAGCGACCAATAAAACAGCATGTATTATGGGGTTGAATGCTTTTTGCTATTCACAAAATAAAACAAAAGCAGTCATGCAAATATCTGAATTTTCACAGCACAGCAAAATCAGTTGCACCATTCAATTCCGCTCGTCCAGACGGGGAGAATTCAATCACATTCATTCGATGCGACGTTTCTTATGGGATTTAATGAGCGACAACATTTTGAGCCCAAACCGAGAGGATTCTGGGATGTTTGTGTTTTTTTGGTAATAACTCTGGAGGGAAACGTCGCATACCCATCAAGGTGGTATTCGTACTGCTCGCCTCGTCGAAAGGAATCCAAATATATGAATGGTTAAGCTATGGGATATGAAATGGACGAGCGACCAATAAAACAGCATGTATTATGGGGTTGAATGCTTTTTGCTATTCACAAAATAAAACAAAAGCAGTCATGCAAATATCTGAATTTTCACAGCACAGCAAAATCAGTTGCACCATTCAATTCCGCTCGTCCAGACGGGGAGAATTCAATCACATTCATTCGATGCGACGTTTCTTATGGGATTTAATGAGCGACAACATTTTGAGCCCAAACCGAGAGGATTCTGGGATGTTTGTGGTTTTTTGGTAATAACTCTGGAAAGAAACGTCGCAGACCCATCAAGGTGGTACTCGTACTGCTCGCCTCGTCGAGAGGAATCCAAATATATGAATGCTTAAGCTATGGGATATGAAATGGACGAGCGACCAATAAAACAACTTGTATTATGGGGTTGAATGCTTTTTGCTATTCACAAAATAAAACAAAAGCAGTCATGCAAATATCTGAATTTTCACAGCACAGCAAAATCAGTTAAACCGTTCAATTCCGCTCTTCCAGACGGGGAGAATTCAATCACATTCATTCGATGCGACGTTTCTTATGGGATTTAATGAGCGACAACATTTTGACCCCAAACTGAGAGGATTCTGGGATGTTTGTGTTTTTTTGGTAATAACTCTGGAAGGAAACGTCGCAGACCCATCAAGGTGGTATTCGTACTGCTCGCCTCGTCGAGAGGAATCCAAATATATGAATGGTTAAGCTAAGAGATATGAAATGGACGAGCGACCAATGAAACAGCATGTATTATGGGGTTGAATGCTTTTTGCTATTCACAAAATAAAACAAATGCAGTCATGCAAATATCTGAATTTTCACAGCACAGCAAAATCAGTTGCACCATTCAATTCTGCTCGTCCAGACGGGGAGAATTCAATCACATTCATTCGATGCGACGTTTCTTATGGGATTTAATGAGCGACAACATTTTGAGCCCAAACCGAGAGGATTCTGGGATGTTTGTGTTTTTTTGGTAATAACTCTGGAAGGAAACGTCGCATACCCATCAAGGTGGTACTCGTACTGCTCGCCTCGTCGAAAGGAATCCAAATATATGAGTTGTTAAGCTATGGGATATGAAATGGACGAGCGACCAATAAAACAACATGTATTATGGGGTTGAATGCTTTTTGCTATTCACAAAATAAAACAAAAGCAGTCATGCAAATATCTGAATTTTCACAGCACAGCAAAATCAGTTGCACCATTCAATTCCGCTCTTCCAGACGGGGAGAATTCAATCACATTCATTCGATGCGACGTTTCTTATGGGATTTAATGAGCGACAACATTTTGACCCCAAACCGAGAGGATTCTGGGATTTTTGTGGTTTTTTGGTAATAACTCTGGAAGGAAACGTCGCAGACCCATCAAGGTGGTGCTCGTACTGCTCGCCTCGTCGAGAGGAATCCAAATATATGAATGGTTATGCTATGTGATATGAAATGGACGAGCGACCAATAAAACAGCATGTATTATGGGGTTGAATGCTTTTTGCTATTCACAAAATAAAACAAAAGCAGTCATGCAAATATCTGAATTTTCACAGCACAGCAAAATCAGTTGCACCATTCAATTCCGCTCGTCCAGACGGGGAGAATTCAATCACATTCATTCGATGCGACGTTTCTTATGGGATTTAATGAGCGACAACATTTTGAGCCCAAACCGAGAGGATTCTGGGATGTTTGTGTTTTTTTGGTAATAACTCTGGAAGGAAACGTCGCATACCCATCAAGGTGGTACTCGTACTGCTCGCCTCGTCGAAAGGAATCCAAATATATGAATGGTTAAGCTATGGGATATGAAATGGACGAGCGACCAATAAAACAGCATGTATTATGGGGTTGAATGGTTTTTGCTATTCACAAAATAAAACAAAAGCAGTCATGCAAATATCTGAATTTTCACAGCACAGCAAAATCAGTTGCACCATTCAATTCCGCTCGTCCAGACGGGGAGAATTCAATCACATTCATTCGATGCGACGTTTCTTATGGGATTTAATGAGCGACAACATTTTGAGCCCAAACCGAGAGGATTCTGGGATGTTTGTGGTTTTTTGGTAATAACTCTGGAAGGAAACGTCGCAGACCCATCAAGGTGGTACTCGTACTGCTCGCCTCGTCGAGAGGAATCCAAATATATGAATGCTTAAGCTATGGGATATGAAATGGACGAGCGACCAATAAAACAACTTGTATTATGGGGTTGAATGCTTTTTGCTATTCACAAAATAAAACAAAAGCAGTCATGCAAATATCTGAATTTTCACAGCACAGCAAAATCAGTTAAACCGTTCAATTCCGCTCTTCCAGACGGGGAGAATTCAATCACATTCATTCGATGCGACGTTTCTTATGGGATTTAATGAGCGACAACATTTTGACCCCAAACCGAGAGGATTCTGGGATGTTTGTGTTTTTTTGGTAATAACTCTGGAAGGAAACGTCGCAGACCCATCAAGGTGGTATTCGTACTGCTCGCCTCGTCGAGAGGAATCCAAATATATGAATGGTTAAGCTATGTGATATGAAATGGACGAGCGACCAATGAAACAGCATGTATTATGGGGTTGAATGCTTTTTGCTATTCACAAAATAAAACAAAAGCAGTCATGCAAATATCTGAATTTTCACAGCACAGCAAAATCAGTTGCACCATTCAATTCCGCTCGTCCAGACGGGGAGAATTCAACCACATTCATTCGATGCGACGTTTCTTATGGGATTTAATGAGCGACAACATTTTGACCCCAAACCGAGAGGATTCTGGGATGTTTGTGGTTTTTTGGTAATAACTCTGGAAGGAAACGTCGCAGACCCATCAAGGTGGTACTCGTACTGCTCGCCTTATCGAGAGGAATCCAAATATATGAGTTGTTAAGCTATGGGATATGAAATGGACGAGCGACCAATAAAACAACATGTATTATGGGGTTGAATGCTTTTTGCTATTCACAAAATAAAACAAAAGCAGTCATGCAAATATCTGAATTTTCACAGCACAGCAAAATCAGTTACACCATTCAATTCCGCTCGTCCAGACGGGGAGAATTCAATCACATTCATTCGATGCGACGTTTCTTATGGGATTTAATGAGCGACAACATTTTGACCCCAAACCGAGAGGATTCTGGGATGTTTGTGTATTTTTGGTAATAACTCTGGAAGGAAACGTCGCAGACCCATCAAGGTGGTACTCGTACTGCTCGCCTCGTCGAGAGGAATCCAAATATATGAATGCTTAAGCTATGGGATATGAAATGGACGAGCGACCAATAAAACAACTTGTATTATGGGGTTGAATGCTTTTTGCTATTCACAAAATAAAACAAAAGCAGTCATGCAAATATCTGAATTTTCACAGCACAGCAAAATCAGTTGCACCATTCAATTCCGCTCGTCCAGACGGGGAGAATTCAATCACATTCATTCGATGCGACGTTTCTTATGGGATTTAATGAGCGACAACATTTTGACCCCAAACCGAGAGGATTCTGGGATGTTTGTGGTTTTTTGGTAATAACTCTGGAAGGAAACGTCGCAGACCCATCAAGGTGGTACTCGTACTGCTCGCCTTATCGAGAGGAATCCAAATATATGAGTTGTTAAGCTATGGGATATGAAATGGACGAGCGACCAATAAAACAACATGTATTATGGGGTTGAATGCTTTTTGCTATTCACAAAATAAAACAAAAGCAGTCATGCAAATATCTGAATTTTCACAGCACAGCAAAATCAGTTACACCATTCAATTCCGCTCGTCCAGACGGGGAGAATTCAATCACATTCATTCGATGCGACGTTTCTTATGGGATTTAATGAGCGACAACATTTTGACCCCAAACCGAGAGGATTCTGGGATGTTTGTGTATTTTTGGTAATAACTCTGGAAGGAAACGTCGCAGACCCATCAAGGTGGTTCTCGTACTGCTCGCCTCGTCGAGAGGAATCCAAATATATGAATGCTTAAGCTATGGGATATGAAATGGACGAGCGACCAATAAAACAACTTGTATTATGGGGTTGAATGCTTTTTGCTATTCACAAAATAAAACAAAAGCAGTCATGCAAATATCTGAATTTTCACAGCACAGCAAAATCAGTTGCACCATTCAATTCCGCTCGTCCAGACGGGGAGAATTCAATCACATTCATTCGATGCGACGTTTCTTATGGGATTTAATGAGCGACAACATTTTGACCCCAAACCGAGAGGATTCTGGGATGTTTGTGGTTTTTTGGTAATAACTCTGGAAGGAAACGTCGCAGACCCATCAAGGTGGTACTCGTACTGCTCGCCTTATCGAGAGGAATCCAAATATATGAGTTGTTAAGCTATGGGATATGAAATGGACGAGCGACCAATAAAACAACATGTATTATGGGGTTGAATGCTTTTTGCTATTCACAAAATAAAACAAAAGCAGTCATGCAAATATCTGAATTTTCACAGCACAGCAAAATCAGTTGCACCATTCAATTCCGCTCGTCCAGACGGGGAGAATTCAATCACATTCATTCGATGCGACGTTTCTTATGGGATTTAATGAGCGACAACATTTTGACCCCAAACCGAGAGGATTCTGGGATGTTTGTGTATTTTTGGTAATAACTCTGGAAGGAAACGTCGCAGACCCATCGAGGTGGTACTCGTACTGCTCGCCTCGTCGAGAGGAATCCAAATATATGAATGCTTAAGCTATGGGATATGAAATGGACGAGCGACCAATAAAACAACATGTATTATGGGGTTGAATGCTTTTTGCTATTCACAAAATAAAACAAAAGCAGTCATGCAAATATCTGAATTTTCACAGCACAGCAAAATCAGTTGCACCATTCAATTCCGCTCTTCCAGACGGGGAGAATTCAATCACATTCATTCGATGCGACGTTTCTTATGGGATTTAATGAGCGACAACATTTTGACCCCAAACCGAGAGGATTCTGGGATTTTTGTGGTTTTTTGGTAATAACTCTGGAAGGAAACGTCGCAGACCCATCAAGGTGGTACTCGTTCTGCTCGCCTCGTCGAGAGGAATCCAAATTTATGAATGGTTATGCTATGTGATATGAAATGGACGAGCGACCAATAAAACAGCATGTATTATGGGGTTGAATGCTTTTTGCTATTCACAAAATAAAACAAAAGCAGTCATGCAAATATCTGAATTTTCACAGCACAGCAAAATCAGTTGCACCATTCAATTCCGCTCGTCCAGACGGGGAGAATTCAATCACATTCATTCGATGCGACGTTTCTTATGGGATTTAATGAGCGACAACATTTTGACCCCAAACCGAGAGGATTCTGGGATGTTTGTGTTTTTTTGGTAATAACTCTGGAAGGAAACGTCGCATACCCATCAAGGTGGTACTCGTACTGCTCGCCTCGTCGAAAGGAATCCAAATATATGAATGGTTAAGCTATGGGATATGAAATGGACGAGCGACCAATAAAACAACATGTATTATGGGGTTGAATGCTTTTTGCTATTCACAAAATAAAACAAAAGCAGTCATGCAAATATCTGAATTTTCACAGCACAGCAAAATCAGTTGCACCATTCAATTCCGCTCGTCCAGACGGGGAGAATTCAATCACATTCATTCGATGCGACGTTTCTTATGGGATTTAATGAGCGACAACATTTTGACCCCAAACCGAGAGGATTCTGGGATGTTTGTGTATTTTTGGTAATAACTCTGGAAGGAAACGTCGCAGACCCATCAAGGTGGTACTCGTACTGCTCGCCTCGTCGAGAGGAATCCAAATATATGGATGCTTAAGCTATGGGATATGAAATGGACGAGCGACCAATAAAACAACATGTATTATGGGGTTGAATGCTTTTTGCTATTCACAAAATAAAACAAAAGCAGTCATGCAAATATCTGAATTTTCACAGCACAGCAAAATCATTTGCACCATTCAATTCCGCTCTTCCAGACGGGGAGAATTCAATCACATTCATTCGATGCGACGTTTCTTATGGGATTTAATGAGCGACAACATTTTGACCCCAAACCGAGAGGATTCTGGGATTTTTGTGGTTTTTTGGTAATAACTCTGGAAGGAAACGTCGCAGACCCATCAAGGTGGTACTCGTTCTGCTCGCCTCGTCGAGAGGAATCCAAATTTATGAATGGTTATGCTATGTGATATGAAATGGACGAGCGACCAATAAAACAGCATGTATTATGGGGTTGAATGCTTTTTGCTATTCACAAAATAAAACAAAAGCAGTCATGCAAATATCTGAATTTTCACAGCACAGCAAAATCAGTTGCACCATTCAATTCCGCTCGTCCAGACGGGGAGAATTCAATCACATTCATTCGATGCGACGTTTCTTATGGGATTTAATGAGCGACAACATTTTGACCCCAAACCGAGAGGATTCTGGGATGTTTGTGTTTTTTTGGTAATAACTCTGGAAGGAAACGTCGCATACCCATCAAGGTGGTACTCGTACTGCTCGCCTCGTCGAAAGGAATCCAAATATATGAATGGTTAAGCTATGGGATATGAAATGGACGAGCGACCAATAAAACAGCATGTATTATGGGGTTGAATGCTTTTTGCTATTCACAAAATAAAACAAAAGCAGTCATGCAAATATCTGAATTTTCACAGCACAGCAAAATCAGTTGCACCATTCAATTCCGCTCGTCCAGACGGGGAGAATTCAATCACATTCATTCGATGCGACGTTTCTTATGGGATTTAATGAGCGACAACATTTTGAGCCCAAACCGAGAGGATTCTGGGATGTTTGTGGTTTTTTGGTAATAACTCTGGAAGGAAACGTCGCAGACCCATCAAGGTGGTACTCGTACTGCTCGCCTCGTCGAGAGGAATCCAAATATATGAATGGTTATGCTATGTGATATGAAATGGACGAGCGACCAATAAAACAGCATGTATTATGGGGTTGAATGCTTTTTGCTATTCACAAAATAAAACAAAAGCAGTCATGCAAATATCTGAATTTTCACAGCACAGCAAAATCAGTTGCACCATTCAATTCCGCTCGTCCAGACGGGGAGAATTCAATCACATTCATTCGATGCGACGTTTCTTATGGGATTTAATGAGCGACAACATTTTGACCCCAAACCGAGAGGATTCTGGGATGTTTGTGTTTTTTTGGTAATAACTCTGGAAGGAAACGTCGCATACCCATCAAGGTGGTACTCGTACTGCTCGCCTCGTCGAAAGGAATCCAAATATATGAATGGTTAAGCTATGGGATATGAAATGGACGAGCGACCAATAAAACAGCATGTATTATGGGGTTGAATGCTTTTTGCTATTCACAAAATAAAACAAAAGCAGTCATGCAAATATCTGAATTTTCACAGCACAGCAAAATCAGTTGCACCATTCAATTCCGCTCGTCCAGACGGGGAGAATTCAATCACATTCATTCGATGCGACGTTTCTTATGGGATTTAATGAGCGACAACATTTTGAGCCCAAACCGAGAGGATTCTGGGATGTTTGTGGTTTTTTGGTAATAACTCTGGAAGGAAACGTCGCAGACCCATCAAGGTGGTACTCGTACTGCTCGCCTCGTCGAGAGGAATCCAAATATATGAATGGTTATGCTATGTGATATGAAATGGACGAGCGACCAATAAAACAGCATGTATTATGGGGTTGAATGCTTTTTGCTATTCACAAAATAAAACAAAAGCAGTCATGCAAATATCTGAATTTTCACAGCACAGCAAAATCAGTTGCACCATTCAATTCCGCTCGTCCAGACGGGGAGAATTCAATCACATTCATTCGATGCGACGTTTCTTATGGGATTTAATGAGCGACAACATTTTGACCCCAAACCGAGAGGATTCTGGGATGTTTGTGTTTTTTTGGTAATAACTCTGGAAGGAAACGTCGCATACCCATCAAGGTGGTACTCGTACTGCTCGCCTCGTCGAAAGGAATCCAAATATATGAATGGTTAAGCTATGGGATATGAAATGGACGAGCGACCAATAAAACAGCATGTATTATGGGGTTGAATGCTTTTTGCTATTCACAAAATAAAACAAAAGCAGTCATGCAAATATCTGAATTTTCACAGCACAGCAAAATCAGTTGCACCATTCAATTCCGCTCGTCCAGACGGGGAGAATTCAATCACATTCATTCGATGCGACGTTTCTTATGGGATTTAATGAGCGACAACATTTTGACCCCAAACCGAGAGGATTCTGGGATGTTTGTGGTTTTTTGGTAATAACTCTGGAAGGAAACGTCGCAGACCCATCAAGGTGGTAGTCGTACTGCTCGCCTTATCGAGAGGAATCCAAATATATGAGTTGTTAAGCTATGGGATATGAAATGGACGAGCGACCAATAAAACAACATGTATTATGGGGTTGAATGCTTTTTGCTATTCACAAAATAAAACAAAAGCAGTCATGCAAATATCTGAATTTTCACAGCACAGCAAAATCAGTTGCACCATTCAATTCCGCTCGTCCAGACGGGGAGAATTCAATCACATTCATTCGATGCGACGTTTCTTATGGGATTTAATGAGCGACAACATTTTGACCCCAAACCGAGAGGATTCTGGGATGTTTGTGTTTTTTTGGTAATAACTCTGGAAGGAAACGTCGCATACCCATCAAGGTGGTACTCGTACTGCTCGCCTCGTCGAAAGGAATCCAAATATATGAATGGTTAAGCTATGGGATATGAAATGGACGAGCGACCAATAAAACAGCATGTATTATGGGGTTGAATGCTTTTTGCTATTCACAAAATAAAACAAAAGCAGTCATGCAAATATCTGAATTTTCACAGCACAGCAAAATCAGTTGCACCATTCAATTCCGCTCGTCCAGACGGGGAGAATTCAATCACATTCATTCGATGCGACGTTTCTTATTGGATTTAATGAGCGACAACATTTTGAGCCCAAACCGAGAGGATTCTGGGATGTTTGTGGTTTTTTGGTAATAACTCTGGAAGGAAACGTCGCAGACCCATCAAGGTGGTACTCGTACTGCTCGCCTCGTCGAGAGGAATCCAAATATATGAATGGTTATGCTATGTGATATGAAATGGACGAGCGACCAATAAAACAGCATGTATTATGGGGTTGAATGCTTTTTGCTATTCACAAAATAAAACAAAAGCAGTCATGCAAATATCTGAATTTTCACAGCACAGCAAAATCAGTTGCACCATTCAATTCCGCTCGTCCAGACGGGGAGAATTCAATCACATTCATTCGATGCGACGTTTCTTATGGGATTTAATGAGCGACAACATTTTGACCCCAAACCGAGAGGATTCTGGGATGTTTGTGTTTTTTTGGTAATAACTCTGGAAGGAAACGTCGCATACCCATCAAGGTGGTACTCGTACTGCTCGCCTCGTCGAAAGGAATCCAAATATATGAATGGTTAAGCTATGGGATATGAAATGGACGAGCGACCAATAAAACAGCATGTATTATGGGGTTGAATGCTTTTTGCTATTCACAAAATAAAACAAAAGCAGTCATGCAAATATCTGAATTTTCACAGCACAGCAAAATCAGTTGCACCATTCAATTCCGCTCGTCCAGACGGGGAGAATTCAATCACATTCATTCGATGCGACGTTTCTTATGGGATTTAATGAGCGACAACATTTTGACCCCAAACCGAGAGGATTCTGGGATGTTTGTGGTTTTTTGGTAATAACTCTGGAAGAAAACGTCGCAGACCCATCAAGGTGGTAGTCGTACTGCTCGCCTTATCGAGAGGAATCCAAATATATGAGTTGTTAAGCTATGGGATATGAAATGGACGAGCGACCAATAAAACAACATGTATTATGGGGTTGAATGCTTTTTGCTATTCACAAAATAAAACAAAAGCAGTCATGCAAATATCTGAATTTTCACAGCACAGCAAAATCAGTTGCACCATTCAATTCCGCTCTTCCAGACGGGGATAATTCAATCACATTCATTCGATGCGACGTTTCTTATGGGATTTAATGAGCGACAACATTTTGACCCCAAACCGAGAGGATTCTGGGATGTTTGTGTTTTTTTGGTAATAACTCTGGAAGGAAACGTCGCAGACCCATCAAGGTGGTACTCGTACTGCTCGCCTCGTCGAGAGGAATCCAAATATATGAATGGTTAAGCTATGTGATATGAAATGGACGAGCGACCAATAAAACAGCATGGATTATGGGGTTGAATGCTTTTTGCTATTCACAAAATAAAACAAAAGCAGTCATGCAAATATCTGAATTTTCACAGCACAGCAAAATCAGTTGCACCATTCAATTCCGCTCGTCCAGACGGGGAGAATTCAATCACATTCATTCGATGCGACGTTTCTTATTGGATTTAATGAGCGACAACATTTTGAGCCCAAACCGAGAGGATTCTGGGATGTTTGTGTTTTTTTGGTAATAACTCTGGAAGGAAACGTCGCATACCCATCAAGGTGGTACTCGTACTGCTCGCCTCGTCGAAAGGAATCCAAATATATGAATGGTTAAGCTATGGGATATGAAATGGACGAGCGACCAATAAAACAGCATGTATTATGGGGTTGAATGCTTTTTGCTATTCACAAAATAAAACAAAAGCAGTCATGCAAATATCTGAATTTTCACAGCACAGCAAAATCAGTTGCACCATTCAATTCCGCTCGTCCAGACGGGGAGAATTCAATCACATTCATTCGATGCGACGTTTCTTATGGGATTTAATGAGCGACAACATTTTGACCCCAAACCGAGAGGATTCTGGGATGTTTGTGGTTTTTTGGTAATAACTCTGGAAGGAAACGTTCCAGACCCATCAAGGTGGTACTCGTACTGCTCGGCTCGTCGAGAGGAATCCAAATCTATGAATGATTAAGCTATCGGATATGAAATGGACGAGCGACCAATAAAACAACATGTATTATGGGGTTGAATGCTTTTTGCTATTCACAAAATAAAACAAAAGCAGTCATGCAAATATCTGAATTTTCACAGCACAGCAAAATCAGTTGCACCATTCAATTCCGCTCGTCCAGACGGGGAGAATTCAATCACATTCATTCGATGCGACGTTTCTTATTGGATTTAATGAGCGACAACATTTTGACCCCAAACCGAGAGGATTCTGGGATGTTTGTGTATTTTTGGTAATAACTCTGGAAGGAAACGTCGCAGACCCATCAAGGTGGTACTCGTACTTCTCGGCTCGTCGAGAGGAATCCAAATATATGAATGCTTAAGCTATGGAATATGAAATGGACGAGCGACCAATAAAACAACATGTATTATGGGGTTGAATGCTTTTTACTATTCACAAAATAAAACAAAAGCAGTCATGCAAATATCTGAATTTTCACAGGACAGCAATATCAGTTGCACCATTCAATTCCGCTCGTCCAGACGGGGAGAATTCAATCACATTCATTCGATGCGACGTTTCTTATTGGATTTAATGAGCGACAACATTTTGACCCCAAACCGAGAGGATTCTGGGATGTTTGTGTTTTTTTGGTAATAACTCTGGAAGGAAACGTCGCATACCCATCAAGGTGGTACTCGTACTGCTCGCCTCGTCGAAAGGAATCCAAATATATGAATGGTTAAGCTATGGGATATGAAATGGACGAGCGACCAATAAAACAACATGTATTATGGGGTTGAATGCTTTTTGCTATTCACAAAATAAAACAAAAGCAGTCATGCAAATATCTGAATTTTCACAGCACAGCAAAATCAGTTGCACCATTCAATTCCGCTCGTCCAGACGGGGAGAATTCAATCACATTCATTCGATGCGACGTTTCTTATGGGATTTAATGAGCGACAACATTTTGACCCCAAACCGAGAGGATTCTGGGATGTTTGTGTATTTTTGGTAATAACTCTGGAAGGAAACGTCGCAGACCCATCAAGGTGGTACTCGTACTGCTCGCCTCGTCGAGAGGAATCCAAATATATGAATGCTTAAGCTATGGGATATGAAATGGACGAGCGACCAATAAAACAACATGTATTATGGGGTTGAATGCTTTTTGCTATTCACAAAATAAAACAAAAGCAGTCATGCAAATATCTGAATTTTCACAGCACAGCAAAATCAGTTGCACCATTCAATTCCGCTCTTCCAGACGGGGAGAATTCAATCACATTCATTCGATGCGACGTTTCTTATGGGATTTAATGAGCGACAACATTTTGACCCCAAACCGAGAGGATTCTGGGATTTTTGTGGTTTTTTGGTAATAACTCTGGAAGGAAACGTCGCAGACCCATCAAGGTGGTACTCGTTCTGCTCGCCTCGTCGAGAGGAATCCAAATTTATGAATGGTTATGCTATGTGATATGAAATGGACGAGCGACCAATAAAACAGCATGTATTATGGGGTTGAATGCTTTTTGCTATTCACAAAATAAAACAAAAGCAGTCATGCAAATATCTGAATTTTCACAGCACAGCAAAATCAGTTGCACCATTCAATTCCGCTCGTCCAGACGGGGAGAATTCAATCACATTCATTCGATGCGACGTTTCTTATGGGATTTAATGAGCGACAACATTTTGACCCCAAACCGAGAGGATTCTGGGATGTTTGTGTTTTTTTGGTAATAACTCTGGAAGGAAACGTCGCATACCCATCAAGGTGGTACTCGTACTGCTCGCCTCGTCGAAAGGAATCCAAATATATGAATGGTTAAGCTATGGGATATGAAATGGACGAGCGACCAATAAAACAGCATGTATTATGGGGTTGAATGCTTTTTGCTATTCACAAAATAAAACAAAAGCAGTCATGCAAATATCTGAATTTTCACAGCACAGCAAAATCAGTTGCACCATTCAATTCCGCTCGTCCAGACGGGGAGAATTCAATCACATTCATTCGATGCGACGTTTCTTATGGGATTTAATGAGCGACAACATTTTGAGCCCAAACCGAGAGGATTCTGGGATGTTTGTGGTTTTTTGGTAATAACTCTGGAAGGAAACGTCGCAGACCCATCAAGGTGGTACTCGTACTGCTCGCCTCGTCGAGAGGAATCCAAATATATGAATGGTTATGCTATGTGATATGAAATGGACGAGCGACCAATAAAACAGCATGTATTATGGGGTTGAATGCTTTTTGCTATTCACAAAATAAAACAAAAGCAGTCATGCAAATATCTGAATTTTCACAGCACAGCAAAATCAGTTGCACCATTCAATTCCGCTCGTCCAGACGGGGAGAATTCAATCACATTCATTCGATGCGACGTTTCTTATGGGATTTAATGAGCGACAACATTTTGACCCCAAACCGAGAGGATTCTGGGATGTTTGTGTTTTTTTGGTAATAACTCTGGAAGGAAACGTCGCATACCCATCAAGGTGGTACTCGTACTGCTCGCCTCGTCGAAAGGAATCCAAATATATGAATGGTTAAGCTATGGGATATGAAATGGACGAGCGACCAATAAAACAGCATGTATTATGGGGTTGAATGCTTTTTGCTATTCACAAAATAAAACAAAAGCAGTCATGCAAATATCTGAATTTTCACAGCACAGCAAAATCAGTTGCACCATTCAATTCCGCTCGTCCAGACGGGGAGAATTCAATCACATTCATTCGATGCGACGTTTCTTATGGGATTTAATGAGCGACAACATTTTGAGCCCAAACCGAGAGGATTCTGGGATGTTTGTGGTTTTTTGGTAATAACTCTGGAAGGAAACGTCGCAGACCCATCAAGGTGGTACTCGTACTGCTCGCCTCGTCGAGAGGAATCCAAATATATGAATGGTTATGCTATGTGATATGAAATGGACGAGCGACCAATAAAACAGCATGTATTATGGGGTTGAATGCTTTTTGCTATTCACAAAATAAAACAAAAGCAGTCATGCAAATATCTGAATTTTCACAGCACAGCAAAATCAGTTGCACCATTCAATTCCGCTCGTCCAGACGGGGAGAATTCAATCACATTCATTCGATGCGACGTTTCTTATGGGATTTAATGAGCGACAACATTTTGACCCCAAACCGAGAGGATTCTGGGATGTTTGTGTTTTTTTGGTAATAACTCTGGAAGGAAACGTCGCATACCCATCAAGGTGGTACTCGTACTGCTCGCCTCGTCGAAAGGAATCCAAATATATGAATGGTTAAGCTATGGGATATGAAATGGACGAGCGACCAATAAAACAGCATGTATTATGGGGTTGAATGCTTTTTGCTATTCACAAAATAAAACAAAAGCAGTCATGCAAATATCTGAATTTTCACAGCACAGCAAAATCAGTTGCACCATTCAATTCCGCTCGTCCAGACGGGGAGAATTCAATCACATTCATTCGATGCGACGTTTCTTATGGGATTTAATGAGCGACAACATTTTGACCCCAAACCGAGAGGATTCTGGGATGTTTGTGGTTTTTTGGTAATAACTCTGGAAGAAAACGTCGCAGACCCATCAAGGTGGTAGTCGTACTGCTCGCCTTATCGAGAGGAATCCAAATATATGAGTTGTTAAGCTATGGGATATGAAATGGACGAGCGACCAATAAAACAACATGTATTATGGGGTTGAATGCTTTTTGCTATTCACAAAATAAAACAAAAGCAGTCATGCAAATATCTGAATTTTCACAGCACAGCAAAATCAGTTGCACCATTCAATTCCGCTCGTCCAGACGGGGAGAATTCAATCACATTCATTCGATGCGACGTTTCTTATGGGATTTAATGAGCGACAACATTTTGACCCCAAACCGAGAGGATTCTGGGATGTTTGTGTTTTTTTGGTAATAACTCTGGAAGGAAACGTCGCATACCCATCAAGGTGGTACTCGTACTGCTCGCCTCGTCGAAAGGAATCCAAATATATGAATGGTTAAGCTATGGGATATGAAATGGACGAGCGACCAATAAAACAGCATGTATTATGGGGTTGAATGCTTTTTGCTATTCACAAAATAAAACAAAAGCAGTCATGCAAATATCTGAATTTTCACAGCACAGCAAAATCAGTTGCACCATTCAATTCCGCTCGTCCAGACGGGGAGAATTCAATCACATTCATTCGATGCGACGTTTCTTATGGGATTTAATGAGCGACAACATTTTGAGCCCAAACCGAGAGGATTCTGGGATGTTTGTGGTTTTTTGGTAATAACTCTGGAAGGAAACGTCGCAGACCCATCAAGGTGGTACTCGTACTGCTCGCCTCGTCGAGAGGAATCCAAATATATGAATGGTTATGCTATGTGATATGAAATGGACGAGCGACCAATAAAACAGCATGTATTATGGGGTTGAATGCTTTTTGCTATTCACAAAATAAAACAAAAGCAGTCATGCAAATATCTGAATTTTCACAGCACAGCAAAATCAGTTGCACCATTCAATTCCGCTCGTCCAGACGGGGAGAATTCAATCACATTCATTCGATGCGACGTTTCTTATGGGATTTAATGAGCGACAACATTTTGACCCCAAACCGAGAGGATTCTGGGATGTTTGTGTTTTTTTGGTAATAACTCTGGAAGGAAACGTCGCATACCCATCAAGGTGGTACTCGTACTGCTCGCCTCGTCGAAAGGAATCCAAATATATGAATGGTTAAGCTATGGGATATGAAATGGACGAGCGACCAATAAAACAGCATGTATTATGGGGTTGAATGCTTTTTGCTATTCACAAAATAAAACAAAAGCAGTCATGCAAATATCTGAATTTTCACAGCACAGCAAAATCAGTTGCACCATTCAATTCCGCTCGTCCAGACGGGGAGAATTCAATCACATTCATTCGATGCGACGTTTCTTATGGGATTTAATGAGCGACAACATTTTGACCACAAACCGAGAGGATTCTGGGATGTTTGTGGTTTTTTGGTAATAACTCTGGAAGAAAACGTCGCAGACCCATCAAGGTGGTAGTCGTACTGCTCGCCTTATCGAGAGGAATCCAAATATATGAGTTGTTAAGCTATGGGATATGAAATGGACGAGCGACCAATAAAACAACATGTATTATGGGGTTGAATGCTTTTTGCTATTCACAAAATAAAACAAAAGCAGTCATGCAAATATCTGAATTTTCACAGCACAGCAAAATCAGTTGCACCATTCAATTCCGCTCGTCCAGACGGGGAGAATTCAATCACATTCATTCGATGCGACGTTTCTTATGGGATTTAATGAGCGACAACATTTTGACCCCAAACCGAGAGGATTCTGGGATGTTTGTGGTTTTTTGGTAATAACTCTGGAAGGAAACGTCGCAGACCCATCAAGGTGGTACTCGTACTGCTCGCCTCGTCGAGAGGAATCCAAATATATGAATGCTTAAGCTATGGGATATGAAATGGACGAGCGACCAATAAAACAACATGTATTATGGGGTTGAATGCTTTTTGCTATTCACAAAATAAAACAAAATCAGTCATGCAAATATCTGAATTTTCACAGCACAGCAAAATCAGTTGCACCATTCAATTCCGCTCTTCCAGACGGGGATAATTCAATCACATTCATTCGATGCGACGTTTCTTATGGGATTTAATGAGCGACAACATTTTGACCCCAAACCGAGAGGATTCTGGGATGTTTGTGTTTTTTTGGTAATAACTCTGGAAGGAAACGTCGCAGACCCATCAAGGTGGTACTCGTACTGCTCGCCTCGTCGAGAGGAATCCAAATATATGAATGGTTAAGCTATGTGATATGAAATGGACGAGCGACCAATAAAACAGCATGTATTATGGGGTTGAATGCTTTTTGCTATTCACAAAATAAAACAAAAGCAGTCATGCAAATATCTGAATTTTCACAGCACAGCAAAATCAGTTGCACCATTCAATTCCGCTCGTCCAGACGGGGAGAATTCAATCACATTCATTCGATGCGACGTTTCTTATTGGATTTAATGAGCGACAACATTTTGAGCCCAAACCGAGAGGATTCTGGGATGTTTGTGTTTTTTTGGTAATAACTCTGGAAGGAAACGTCGCATACCCATCAAGGTGGTACTCGTACTGCTCGCCTCGTCGAAAGGAATCCAAATATATGAATGGTTAAGCTATGGGATATGAAATGGACGAGCGACCAATAAAACAGCATGTATTATGGGGTTGAATGCTTTTTGCTATTCACAAAATAAAACAAAAGCAGTCATGCAAATATCTGAATTTTCACAGCACAGCAAAATCAGTTGCACCATTCAATTCCGCTCGTCCAGACGGGGAGAATTCAATCACATTCATTCGATGCGACGTTTCTTATGGGATTTAATGAGCGACAACATTTTGACCCCAAACCGAGAGGATTCTGGGATGTTTGTGGTTTTTTGGTAATAACTCTGGAAGGAAACGTTCCAGACCCATCAAGGTGGTACTCGTACTGCTCGGCTCGTCGAGAGGAATCCAAATCTATGAATGATTAAGCTATCGGATATGAAATGGACGAGCGACCAATAAAACAACATGTATTATGGGGTTGAATGCTTTTTGCTATTCACAAAATAAAACAAAAGCAGTCATGCAAATATCTGAATTTTCACAGCACAGCAAAATCAGTTGCACCATTCAATTCCGCTCGTCCAGACGGGGAGAATTCAATCACATTCATTCGATGCGACGTTTCTTATTGGATTTAATGAGCGACAACATTTTGACCCCAAACCGAGAGGATTCTGGGATGTTTGTGTATTTTTGGTAATAACTCTGGAAGGAAACGTCGCAGACCCATCAAGGTGGTACTCGTACTTCTCGGCTCGTCGAGAGGAATCCAAATATATGAATGCTTAAGCTATGGAATATGAAATGGACGAGCGACCAATAAAACAACATGTATTATGGGGTTGAATGCTTTTTACTATTCACAAAATAAAACAAAAGCAGTCATGCAAATATCTGAATTTTCACAGGACAGCAATATCAGTTGCACCATTCAATTCCGCTCGTCCAGACGGGGAGAATTCAATCACATTCATTCGATGCGACGTTTCTTATTGGATTTAATGAGCGACAACATTTTGACCCCAAACCGAGAGGATTCTTGGATGTTTGTGGTTTTTTGGTAATAACTCTGGAAGGAAACGTCGCAGACCCATCAAGGTGGTACTCGTACTGCACGCCTCGTCGAGAGGAATCCAAATATATGAATGCTTAAGCTATGGAATATGAAATGGACGAGCGACCAATAAAACAACATGTATTATGGGGTTGAATGCTTTTTGCTATTCACAAAATAAAACAAAAGCAGTCATGCAAATATCTGAATTTTCACAGGACAGCAATATCAGTTGCACCATTCAATTCCGCTCGTCCAGACGGGGAGAATTCAATCACATTCATTCGATGCGACGTTTCTTATGGGATTTAATGAGCGACAACATTTTGACCCCAAACCGAGAGGATTCTGGGATGTTTGTGGTTTTTTGGTAATAACTCTGGAAGGAAACGTCGCAGACCCATCAAGGTGGTACTCGTACTGCTCGCCTCGTCGAGAGGAATCCAAATATATGAATGCTTAAGCTATGGGATATGAAATGGACGAGCGACCAATAAAACAACATGTATTATGGGGTTGAATGCTTTTTGCTATTCACAAAATAAAACAAAATCAGTCATGCAAATATCTGAATTTTCACAGCACAGCAAAATCAGTTGCACCATTCAATTCCGCTCTTCCAGACGGGGATAATTCAATCACATTCATTCGATGCGACGTTTCTTATGGGATTTAATGAGCGACAACATTTTGACCCCAAACCGAGAGGATTCTGGGATGTTTGTGTTTTTTTGGTAATAACTCTGGAAGGAAACGTCGCAGACCCATCAAGGTGGTACTCGTACTGCTCGCCTCGTCGAGAGGAATCCAAATATATGAATGGTTAAGCTATGTGATATGAAATGGACGAGCGACCAATAAAACAGCATGTATTATGGGGTTGAATGCTTTTTGCTATTCACAAAATAAAACAAAAGCAGTCATGCAAATATTTGAATTTTCACAGCACAGCAAAATCAGTTGCACCATTCAATTCCGCTCGTCCAGACGGGGAGAATTCAATCACATTCATTCGATGCGACGTTTCTTATGGGATTTAATGAGCGACAACATTTTGAGCCCAAACCGAGAGGATTCTGGGATGTTTGTGTTTTTTTGGTAATAACTCTGGAAGGAAACGTCGCATACCCATCAAGGTGGTACTCGTACTGCTCGCCTCGTCGAAAGGAATCCAAATATATGAATGGTTAAGCTATGGGATATGAAATGGACGAGCAACCAATAAAACAGCATGTATTATGGGGTTGAATGCTTTTTGCTATTCACAAAATAAAACAAAAGCAGTCATGCAAATATCTGAATTTTCACAGCACAGCAAAATCAGTTGCACCATTCAATTCCGCTCGTCCAGACGGGGAGAATTCAATCACATTCATTCGATGCGACGTTTCTTATGGGATTTAATGAGCGACAACATTTTGACCCCAAACCGAGAGGATTCTGGGATGTTTGTGGTTTTTTGGTAATAACTCTGGAAGGAAACGTTCCAGACCCATCAAGGTGGTACTCGTACTGCTCGGCTCGTCGAGAGGAATCCAAATCTATGAATGCTTAAGCTATCGGATATGAAATGGACGAGCGACCAATAAAACAACATGTATTATGGGGTTGAATGCTTTTTGCTATTCACAAAATAAAACAAAAGCAGTCATGCAAATATCTGAATTTTCACAGCACAGCAAAATCAGTTGCACCATTCAATTCCGCTCGTCCAGACGGGGAGAATTCAATCACATTCATTCGATGCGACGTTTCTTATTGGATTTAATGAGCGACAACATTTTGACCCCAAACCGAGAGGATTCTGGGATGTTTGTGGTTTTTTGGTAATAACTCTGGAAGGAAACGTCGCAGACCCATCAAGGTGGTACTCGAACTGCTCGCCTCGTCGAGAGGAATCCAAATATATGAATGGTTAAGCTATGGGATATGAAATGGACGAGCGACCAATAAAACAACATGTATTATGGGTTGAATGCTTTTTGCTATTCATAAAATAAAACAAAAGCAGTCATGCAAATATCTGAATTTTCACAGCACAGCAAAATCAGTTGCACCATTCAATTCCGCTCGTCCAGACGGGGAGAATTCAATCACATTCATTCGATGCGACGTTTCTTATTGGATTTAATGAGCGACAACATTTTGACCCCAAACCGAGAGGATTCTTGGATGTTTGTGGTTTTTTGGTAATAACTCTGGAAGGAAACGTCGCAGACCCATCAAGGTGGTACTCGTACTGCTCGCCTCGTCGAGAGGAATCCAAATATATGAATGCTTAAGCTATGGAATATGAAATGGACGAGCGACCAATAAAACAACATGTATTATGGGGTTGAATGCTTTTTGCTATTCACAAAATAAAACAAAAGCAGTCATGCAAATATCTGAATTTTCACAGGACAGCAATATCAGTTGCACCATTCAATTCCGCTCGTCCAGACGGGGAGAATTCAATCACATTCATTCGATGCGACGTTTCTTATGGGATTTAATGAGCGACAACATTTTGACCCCAAACCGAGAGGATTCTGGGATGTTTGTGGTTTTTTGGTAATAACTCTGGAAGGAAACGTCGCAGACCCATCAAGGTGGTACTCGTACTGCTCGGCTCGTCGAGAGGAATCCAAATCTATGAATGTTAAGCTATCGGATATGAAATGGACGAGCGACCAATAAAACAACATGTATTATGGGGTTGAATGCTTTTTGCTATTCACAAAATAAAACAAAAGCAGTCATGCAAATATCTGAATTTTCACAGCACAGCAAAATCAGTTGCACCATTCAATTCCGCTCGTCCAGACGGGGAGAATTCAATCACATTCATTCGATGCGACGTTTCTTATGGGATTTAATGAGCGACAACATTTTGACCCCAAACCGAGAGGATTCTGGGATGTTTGTGGTTTTTTGGTAATAACTCTGGAATAAAACGTCGCAGACCCATCAAGGTGGTAGTCGTACTGCTCGCCTTATCGAGAGGAATCCAAATATATGAGTTGTTAAGCTATGGGATATGAAATGGACGAGCGACCAATAAAACAACATGTATTATGGGGTTGAATGCTTTTTGCTATTCACAAAATAAAACAAAAGCAGTCATGCAAATATCTGAATTTTCACAGCACAGCAAAATCAGTTGCACCATTCAATTCTGCTCGTCCAGACGGGGAGAATTCAATCACATTCATTCGATGCGACGTTTCTTATGGGATTTAATGAGCGACAACATTTTGACCCCAAACCGAGAGGATTCTGGGATGTTTGTGGTTTTTTGGTAATAACTCTGGAAGGAAACGTCGCAGACCCATCAAGGTGGTACTCGTACTGCTCGCCTCGTCGAGAGGAATCCAAATGTATGAATGCTTAAGCTATGGGATATGAAATGGACGAGCGACCAATAAAACAACATGTATTATGGGGTTGAATGCTTTTTGCTATTCACAAAATAAAACAAAATCAGTCATGCAAATATCTGAATTTTCACAGCACAGCAAAATCAGTTGCACCATTCAATTCCGCTCTTCCAGACGGGGAGAATTCAATCACATTCATTCGATGCGACGTTTCTTATGGGATTTAATGAGCGACAACATTTTGACCCCAAACCGAGAGGATTCTGGGATGTTTGTGTTTTTTTGGTAATAACTCTGGAAGGAAACGTCGCAGACCCATCAAGGTGGTACTCGTACTGCTCGCCTCGTCGAGAGGAATCCAAATATATGAATGGTTAAGCTATGTGATATGAAATGGACGAGCGACCAATAAAACAGCATGTATTATGGGGTTGAATGCTTTTTGCTATTCACAAAATAAAACAAAAGCAGTCATGCAAATATCTGAATTTTCACAGCACAGCAAAATCAGTTGCACCATTCAATTCCGCTCGTCCAGACGGGGAGAATTCAATCACATTCATTCGATGCGACGTTTCTTATGGGATTTAATGAGCGACAACATTTTGAGCCCAAACCGAGAGGATTCTGGGATGTTTGTGTTTTTTTGGTAATAACTCTGGAAGGAAACGTCGCAGACCCATCAAGGTGGTACTCGTACTGCTCGCCTCGTCGAAAGGAATCCAAATATATGAATGGTTAAGCTATGGGATATGAAATGGACGAGCGACCAATAAAACAGCATGTATTATGGGGTTGAATGCTTTTTGCTATTCACAAAATAAAACAAAAGCAGTCATGCAAATATCTGAATTTTCACAGCACAGCAAAATCAGTTGCACCATTCAATTCCGCTCGTCCAGACGGGGAGAATTCAATCACATTCATTCGATGCGACGTTTCTTATGGGATTTAATGAGCGACAACATTTTGACCCCAAACCGAGAGGATTCTGGGATGTTTGTGGTTTTTTGGTAATAACTCTGGAAGGAAACGTTCCAGACCCATCAAGGTGGTACTCGTACTGCTCGGCTCGTCGAGAGGAATCCAAATCTATGAATGATTAAGCTATCGGATATGAAATGGACGAGCGACCAATAAAACAACATGTATTATGGGGTTGAATGCTTTTTGCTATTCACAAAATTAAACAAAAGCAGTCATGCAAATATCTGAATTTTCACAGGAAAGCAATATCAGTTGCACCATTCAATTCCGCTCGTCCAGACGGGGAGAATTCAATCACGTTCATTCGATGCGACGTTTCTTATGGGATTTAATGAGCGACAACATTTTGACCCCAAACCGAGAGGATTCTGGGATGTTTGTGGTTTTTTGGTAATAACTCTGGAAGGAAACGTCGCAGACCCATCAAGGTGGTACTCGAACTGCTCGCCTCGTCGAGAGGAATCCAAATATATGAATGGTTAAGCTATGGGATATGAAATGGACGAGCGACCAATAAAACAACATGTATTATGGGTTGAATGCTTTTTGCTATTCATAAAATAAAACAAAAGCAGTCATGCAAATATCTGAATTTTCACAGCACAGCAAAATCAGTTGCACCATTCAATTCCGCTCGTCCAGACGGGGAGAATTCAATCACATTCATTCGATGCGACGTTTCTTATTGGATTTAATGAGCGACAACATTTTGACCCCAAACCGAGAGGATTCTGGGATGTTTGTGGTTTTTTGGTAATAACTCTGGAAGGAAACGTCGCAGACCCATCAAGGTGGTACTCGAACTGCTCGCCTCGTCGAGAGGAATCCAAATATATGAATGGTTAAGCTATGGGATATGAAATGGACGAGCGACCAATAAAACAACATGTATTATGGGTTGAATGCTTTTTGCTATTCATAAAATAAAACAAAAGCAGTCATGCAAATATCTGAATTTTCACAGCACAGCAAAATCAGTTGCACCATTCAATTCCGCTCGTCCAGACGGGGAGAATTCAATCACATTCATTCGATGCGACGTTTCTTATTGGATTTAATGAGCGACAACATTTTGACCCCAAACCGAGAGGATTCTGGGATGTTTGTGGTTTTTTGGTAATAACTCTGGAAGGAAACGTCGCAGACCCATCAAGGTGGTACTCGTACTGCTCGGCTCGTCGAGAGGAATCCAAATCTATGAATGGTTAAGCTATCGGATATGAAATGGACGAGCGACCAATAAAACAACATGTATTATGGGGTTGAATGCTTTTTGCTATTCACAAAATAAAACAAAAGCAGTCATGCAAATATCTGAATTTTCACAGCACAGCAAAATCAGTTGCACCATTCAATTCCGCTCGTCCAGACGGGGAGAATTCAATCACATTCATTCGATGCGACGTTTCTTATTGGATTTAATGAGCGACAACATTTTGACCCCAAACCGAGAGGATTCTGGGATGTTTGTGGTTTTTTGGTAATAACTCTGGAAGGAAACGTCGCAGACCCATCAAGGTGGTACTCGTACTGCTCGGCTCGTCGAGAGGAATCCAAATCTATGAATGGTTAAGCTATCGGATATGAAATGGACGAGCGACCAATAAAACAACATGTATTATGGGGTTGAATGCTTTTTGCTATTCACAAAATAAAACAAAAGCAGTCATGCAAATATCTGAATTTTCACAGGAAAGCAATATCAGTTGCACCATTCAATTCCGCTCGTCCAGACGGGGAGAATTCAATCACGTTCATTCGATGCGACGTTTCTTATGGGATTTAATGAGCGACAACATTTTGACCCCAAACCGAGAGGATTCTGGGATGTTTGTGGTTTTTTGGTAATAACTCTGGAAGGAAACGTCGCAGACCCATCAAGGTGGTACTCGTACTGCTCGGCTCGTCGAGAGGAATCCAAATCTATGAATGTTAAGCTATCGGATATGAAATGGACGAGCGACCAATAAAACAACATGTATTATGGGGTTGAATGCTTTTTGCTATTCACAAAATAAAACAAAAGCAGTCATGCAAATATCTGAATTTTCACAGCACAGCAAAATCAGTTGCACCATTCAATTCCGCTCGTCCAGACGGGGAGAATTCAATCACATTCATTCGATGCGACGTTTCTTATTGGATTTAATGAGCGACAACATTTTGACCCCAAACCGAGAGGATTCTTGGATGTTTGTGGTTTTTTGGTAATAACTCTGGAAGGAAACGTCGCAGACCCATCAAGGTGGTACTCGTACTGCTCGCCTCGTCGAGAGGAATCCAAATATATGAATGCTTAAGCTATGGAATATGAAATGGACGAGCGACCAATAAAACAACATGTATTATGGGGTTGAATGCTTTTTGCTATTCACAAAATAAAACAAAAGCAGTCATGCAAATATCTGAATTTTCACAGGACAGCAATATCAGTTGCACCATTCAATTCCGCTCGTCCAGACGGGGAGAATTCAATCACATTCATTCGATGCGACGTTTCTTATGGGATTTAATGAGCGACAACATTTTGACCCCAAACCGAGAGGATTCTGGGATGTTTGTGGTTTTTTGGTAATAACTCTGGAAGGAAACGTCGCAGACCCATCAAGGTGGTACTCGTACTGCTCGGCTCGTCGAGAGGAATCCAAATCTATGAATGTTAAGCTATCGGATATGAAATGGACGAGCGACCAATAAAACAACATGTATTATGGGGTTGAATGCTTTTTGCTATTCACAAAATAAAACAAAAGCAGTCATGCAAATATCTGAATTTTCACAGCACAGCAAAATCAGTTGCACCATTCAATTCCGCTCGTCCAGACGGGGAGAATTCAATCACATTCATTCGATGCGACGTTTCTTATGGGATTTAATGAGCGACAACATTTTGACCCCAAACCGAGAGGATTCTGGGATGTTTGTGGTTTTTTGGTAATAACTCTGGAATAAAACGTCGCAGACCCATCAAGGTGGTAGTCGTACTGCTCGCCTTATCGAGAGGAATCCAAATATATGAGTTGTTAAGCTATGGGATATGAAATGGACGAGCGAACAATAAAACAACATGTATAATGGGGTTGAATGCTTTTTGCTATTCACAAAATAAAACAAAAGCAGTCATGCAAATATCTGAATTTTCACAGCACAGCAAAATCAGTTGCACCATTCAATTCTGCTCGTCCAGACGGGGAGAATTCAATCACATTCATTCGATGCGACGTTTCTTATGGGATTTAATGAGCGACAACATTTTGACCCCAAACCGAGAGGATTCTGGGATGTTTGTGGTTTTTTGGTAATAACTCTGGAAGGAAACGTCGCAGACCCATCAAGGTGGTACTCGTACTGCTCGCCTCGTCGAGAGGAATCCAAATGTATGAATGCTTAAGCTATGGGATATGAAATGGACGAGCGACCAATAAAACAACATGTATTATGGGGTTGAATGCTTTTTGCTATTCACAAAATAAAACAAAATCAGTCATGCAAATATCTGAATTTTCACAGCACAGCAAAATCAGTTGCACCATTCAATTCCGCTCTTCCAGACGGGGAGAATTCAATCACATTCATTCGATGCGACGTTTCTTATGGGATTTAATGAGCGACAACATTTTGACCCCAAACCGAGAGGATTCTGGGATGTTTGTGTTTTTTTGGTAATAACTCTGGAAGGAAACGTCGCAGACCCATCAAGGTGGTACTCGTACTGCTCGCCTCGTCGAGAGGAATCCAAATATATGAATGGTTAAGCTATGTGATATGAAATGGACGAGCGACCAATAAAACAGCATGTATTATGGGGTTGAATGCTTTTTGCTATTCACAAAATAAAACAAAAGCAGTCATGCAAATATCTGAATTTTCACAGCACAGCAAAATCAGTTGCACCATTCAATTCCGCTCGTCCAGACGGGGAGAATTCAATCACATTCATTCGATGCGACGTTTCTTATGGGATTTAATGAGCGACAACATTTTGAGCCCAAACCGAGAGGATTCTGGGATGTTTGTGTTTTTTTGGTAATAACTCTGGAAGGAAACGTCGCAGACCCATCAAGGTGGTACTCGTACTGCTCGCCTCGTCGAAATGAATCCAAATATATGAATGGTTAAGCTATGGGATATGAAATGGACGAGCGACCAATAAAACAGCATGTATTATGGGGTTGAATGCTTTTTGCTATTCACAAAATAAAACAAAAGCAGTCATGCAAATATCTGAATTTTCACAGCACAGCAAAATCAGTTGCACCATTCAATTCCGCTCGTCCAGACGGGGAGAATTCAATCACATTCATTCGATGCGACGTTTCTTATGGGATTTAATGAGCGACAACATTTTGACCCCAAACCGAGAGGATTCTGGGATGTTTGTGGTTTTTTGGTAATAACTCTGGAAGGAAACGTTCCAGACCCATCAAGGTGGTACTCGTACTGCTCGGCTCGTCGAGAGGAATCCAAATCTATGAATGATTAAGCTATCGGATATGAAATGGACGAGCGACCAATAAAACAACATGTATTATGGGGTTGAATGCTTTTTGCTATTCACAAAATTAAACAAAAGCAGTCATGCAAATATCTGAATTTTCACAGGAAAGCAATATCAGTTGCACCATTCAATTCCGCTCGTCCAGACGGGGAGAATTCAATCACGTTCATTCGATGCGACGTTTCTTATGGGATTTAATGAGCGACAACATTTTGACCCCAAACCGAGAGGATTCTGGGATGTGTGTGGTTTTTTGGTAATAACTCTGGAAGGAAACGTCGCAGACCCATCAAGGTGGTACTCGAACTGCTCGCCTCGTCGAGAGGAATCCAAATATATGAATGGTTAAGCTATGGGATATGAAATGGACGAGCGACCAATAAAACAACATGTATTATGGGTTGAATGCTTTTTGCTATTCATAAAATAAAACAAAAGCAGTCATGCAAATATCTGAATTTTCACAGCACAGCAAAATCAGTTGCACCATTCAATTCCGCTCGTCCAGACGGGGAGAATTCAATCACATTCATTCGATGCGACGTTTCTTATTGGATTTAATGAGCGACAACATTTTGACCCCAAACCGAGAGGATTCTGGGATGTTTGTGGTTTTTTGGTAATAACTCTGGAAGGAAACGTCGCAGACCCATCAAGGTGGTACTCGAACTGCTCGCCTCGTCGAGAGGAATCCAAATATATGAATGGTTAAGCTATGGGATATGAAATGGACGAGCGACCAATAAAACAACATGTATTATGGGTTGAATGCTTTTTGCTATTCATAAAATAAAACAAAAGCAGTCATGCAAATATCTGAATTTTCACAGCACAGCAAAATCAGTTGCACCATTCAATTCCGCTCGTCCAGACGGGGAGAATTCAATCACATTCATTCGATGCGACGTTTCTTATTGGATTTAATGAGCGACAACATTTTGACCCCAAACCGAGAGGATTCTGGGATGTTTGTGGTTTTTTGGTAATAACTCTGGAAGGAAACGTCGCAGACCCATCAAGGTGGTACTCGTACTGCTCGGCTCGTCGAGAGGAATCCAAATCTATGAATGGTTAAGCTATCGGATATGAAATGGACGAGCGACCAATAAAACAACATGTATTATGGGGTTGAATGCTTTTTGCTATTCACAAAATAAAACAAAAGCAGTCATGCAAATATCTGAATTTTCACAGCACAGCAAAATCAGTTGCACCATTCAATTCCGCTCGTCCAGACGGGGAGAATTCAATCACATTCATTCGATGCGACGTTTCTTATTGGATTTAATGAGCGACAACATTTTGACCCCAAACCGAGAGGATTCTGGGATGTTTGTGGTTTTTTGGTAATAACTCTGGAAGGAAACGTCGCAGACCCATCAAGGTGGTACTCGTACTGCTCGGCTCGTCGAGAGGAATCCAAATCTATGAATGGTTAAGCTATCGGATATGAAATGGACGAGCGACCAATAAAACAACATGTATTATGGGGTTGAATGCTTTTTGCTATTCACAAAATAAAACAAAAGCAGTCATGCAAATATCTGAATTTTCACAGGAAAGCAATATCAGTTGCACCATTCAATTCCGCTCGTCCAGACGGGGAGAATTCAATCACGTTCATTCGATGCGACGTTTCTTATGGGATTTAATGAGCGACAACATTTTGACCCCAAACCGAGAGGATTCTGGGATGTTTGTGGTTTTTTGGTAATAACTCTGGAAGGAAACGTCGCAGACCCATCAAGGTGGTACTCGAACTGCTCGCCTCGTCGAGCGGAATCAAAATATATGAATGGTTAAGCTATGGGATATGAAATGGACGAGCGACCAATAAAACAACATGTATTATGGGTTGAATGCTTTTTGCTATTCATAAAATAAAACAAAAGCAGTCATGCAAATATCTGAATTTTCACAGGACAGCAATATAAGTTGCACCATTCAATTCCGCTCGTCCAGACGGGGAGAATTCAATCACATTCATTCGATGCGACGTTTCTTATGGGATTTAATGAGCGACAACATTTTGACCCCAAACCGAGAGGATTCTGGGATGTTTGTGGTTTTTTGGTAATAACTCTGGAAGGAAACGTCGCAGACCCATCAAGGTGGTACTCGTACTGCTCGGCTCGTCGAGAGGAATCCAAATCTATGAATGGTTAAGCTATCGGATATGAAATGGACGAGCGACCAATAAAACAACATGTATTATGGGGTTGAATGCTTTTTGCTATTCACAAAATAAAACAAAAGCAGTCATGCAAATATCTGAATTTTCACAGGAAAGCAATATCAGTTGCACCATTCAATTCCGCTCGTCCAGACGGGGAGAATTCAATCACGTTCATTCGATGCGACGTTTCTTATGGGATTTAATGAGCGACAACATTTTGACCCCAAACCGAGAGGATTCTGGGATGTTTGTGGTTTTTTGGTAATAACTCTGGAAGGAAACGTCGCAGACCCATCAAGGTGGTACTCGAACTGCTCGCCTCGTCGAGCGGAATCAAAATATATGAATGGTTAAGCTATGGGATATGAAATGGACGAGCGACCAATAAAACAACATGTATTATGGGTTGAATGCTTTTTGCTATTCATAAAATAAAACAAAAGCAGTCATGCAAATATCTGAATTTTCACAGGACAGCAATATAAGTTGCACCATTCAATTCCGCTCGTCCAGACGGGGAGAATTCAATCACATTCATTCGATGCGACGTTTCTTATGGGATTTAATGAGCGACAACATTTTGACCCCAAACCGAGAGGATTCTGGGATGTTTGTGGTTTTTTGGTAATAACTCTGGAAGGAAACGTCGCAGACCCATCAAGGTGGTACTCGTACTGCTCGGCTCGTCGAGAGGAATCCAAATCTATGAATGGTTAAGCTATCGGATATGAAATGGACGAGCGACCAATAAAACAACATGTATTATGGGGTTGAATGCTTTTTGCTATTCACAAAATAAAACAAAAGCAGTCATGCAAATATCTGAATTTTCACAGGAAAGCAATATCAGTTGCACCATTCAATTCCGCTCGTCCAGACGGGGAGAATTCAATCACGTTCATTCGATGCGACGTTTCTTATGGGATTTAATGAGCGACAACATTTTGACCCCAAACCGAGAGGATTCTGGGATGTTTGTGGTTTTTTGGTAATAACTCTGGAAGGAAACGTCGCAGACCCATCAAGGTGGTACTCGAACTGCTCGCCTCGTCGAGAGGAATCCAAATATATGAATGGTTAAGCTATGGGATATGAAATGGACGAGCGACCAATAAAACAACATGTATTATGGGTTGAATGCTTTTTGCTATTCATAAAATAAAACAAAAGCAGTCATGCAAATATCTGAATTTTCACAGCACAGCAAAATCAGTTGCACCATTCAATTCCGCTCGTCCAGACGGGGAGAATTCAATCACATTCATTCGATGCGACGTTTCTTATTGGATTTAATGAGCGACAACATTTTGACCCCAAACCGAGAGGATTCTGGGATGTTTGTGGTTTTTTGGTAATAACTCTGGAAGGAAACGTCGCAGACCCATCAAGGTGGTACTCGTACTGCTCGGCTCGTCGAGAGGAATCCAAATCTATGAATGGTTAAGCTATCGGATATGAAATGGACGAGCGACCAATAAAACAACATGTATTATGGGGTTGAATGCTTTTTGCTATTCACAAAATAAAACAAAAGCAGTCATGCAAATATCTGAATTTTCACAGCACAGCAAAATCAGTTGCACCATTCAATTCCGCTCGTCCAGACGGGGAGAATTCAATCACATTCATTCGATGCGACGTTTCTTATTGGATTTAATGAGCGACAACATTTTGACCCCAAACCGAGAGGATTCTGGGATATTTGTGTATTTTTGGTAATAACTCTGGAAGGAAACGTCGCAGACCCATCAAGGTGGTACTCGTACTGCTCGCCTCGTCGAGAGGAATCCAAATATATGAATGCTTAAGCTATGGAATATGAAATGGACGAGCGACCAATAAAACAACATGTATTATGGGGTTGAATGCTTTTTGCTATTCACAAAATAAAACAAAAGCAGTCATGCAAATATCTGAATTTTCACAGGACAGCAATATAAGTTGCACCATTCAATTCCGCTCGTCCAGACGGGGAGAATTCAATCACATTCATTCGATGCGACGTTTCTTATGGGATTTAATGAGCGACAACATTTTGACCCCAAACCGAGAGGATTCTGGGATGTTTGTGGTTTTTTGGTAATAACTCTGGAAGGAAACGTCGCAGACCCATCAAGGTGGTACTCGTACTGCTCGGCTCGTCGAGAGGAATCCAAATCTATGAATGGTTAAGCTATCGGATATGAAATGGACGAGCGACCAATAAAACAGCATGTATTATGGGGTTGAATGCTTTTTGCTATTCACAAAATAAAACAAAAGCAGTCATGCAAATATCTGAATTTTCACAGCACAGCAAAATCAGTTGCACCATTCAATTCCGCTCGTCCAGACGGGGAGAATTCAATCACATTCATTCGATGCGACGTTTCTTATTGGATTTAATGAGCGACAACATTTTGACCCCAAACCGAGAGGATTCTGGGATGTTTGTGTATTTTTGGTAATAACTCTGGAAGGAAACGTCGCAGACCCATCAAGGTGGTACTCGTACTTCTCGCCTCGTCGAGAGGAATCCAAATATATGAATGCTTAAGCTATGGAATATGAAATGGACGAGCGACCAATAAAACAACATGTATTATGGGGTTGAATGCTTTTTGCTATTCACAAAATAAAACAAAAGCAGTCATGCAAATATCTGAATTTTCACAGGACAGCAATATCAGTTGCACCATTCAATTCCGCTCGTCCAGACGGGGAGAATTCAATCACATTCATTCGATGCGACGTTTCTTATGGGATTTAATGAGCGACAACATTTTGACCCCAAACCGAGAGGATTCTGGGATGTTTGTGGTTTTTTGGTAATAACTCTGGAAGGAAACGTCGCAGACCCATCAAGGTGGTACTCGAACTGCTCGCCTCGTCGAGAGGAATTCAAATATATGAATGGTTAAGCTATGGGATATGAAATGGACGAGCGACCAATAAAACAACATGTATTATGGGGTTGAATGCTTTTTGCTATTCACAAAATAAAACAAAAGCAGTCATGCAAATATCTGAATTTTCACAGGACAGCAATATCAGTTGCACCATTCAATTCCGCTCGTCCAGACGGGGAGAATTCAATCACATTCATTCGATGCGACGTTTCTTATGGGATTTAATGAGCGACAACATTTTGACCCCAAACCGAGAGGATTCTGGGATGTTTGTGGTTTTTTGGTAATAACTCTGGAACGAAACGTCGCAGACCCATCAAGGTGGTACTCGTACTGCTCGGCTCGTCGAGAGGAATCCAAATCTATGAATGGTTAAGCTATCGGATATGAAATGGACGAGCGACCAATAAAACAACATGTATTATGGGGTTGAATGCTTTTTGCTATTCACAAAATAAAACAAAAGCAGTCATGCAAATATCTGAATTTTCACAGCACAGCAAAATCAGTTGCACCATTCAATTCCGCTCGTCCAGACGGGGAGAATTCAATCACATTCATTCGATGCGACGTTTCTTATTGGATTTAATGAGCGACAACATTTTGACCCCAAACCGAGAGGATTCTGGGATATTTGTGTATTTTTGGTAATAACTCTGGAAGGAAACGTCGCAGACCCATCAAGGTGGTACTCGTACTGCTCGCCTCGTCGAGAGGAATCCAAATATATGAATGCTTAAGCTATGGAATATGAAATGGACGAGCGACCAATAAAACAACATGTATTATGGGGTTGAATGCTTTTTGCTATTCACAAAATAAAACAAAAGCAGTCATGCAAATATCTGAATTTTCACAGGACAGCAATATAAGTTGCACCATTCAATTCCGCTCGTCCAGACGGGGAGAATTCAATCACATTCATTCGATGCGACGTTTCTTATGGGATTTAATGAGCGACAACATTTTGACCCCAAACCGAGAGGATTCTGGGATGTTTGTGGTTTTTTGGTAATAACTCTGGAAGGAAACGTCGCAGACCCATCAAGGTGGTACTCGTACTGCTCGGCTCGTCGAGAGGAATCCAAATCTATGAATGGTTAAGCTATCGGATATGAAATGGACGAGCGACCAATAAAACAGCATGTATTATGGGGTTGAATGCTTTTTGCTATTCACAAAATAAAACAAAAGCAGTCATGCAAATATCTGAATTTTCACAGCACAGCAAAATCAGTTGCACCATTCAATTCCGCTCGTCCAGACGGGGAGAATTCAATCACATTCATTCGATGCGACGTTTCTTATTGGATTTAATGAGCGACAACATTTTGACCCCAAACCGAGAGGATTCTGGGATGTTTGTGTATTTTTGGTAATAACTCTGGAAGGAAACGTCGCAGACCCATCAAGGTGGTACTCGTACTTCTCGCCTCGTCGAGAGGAATCCAAATATATGAATGCTTAAGCTATGGAATATGAAATGGACGAGCGACCAATAAAACAACATGTATTATGGGGTTGAATGCTTTTTGCTATTCACAAAATAAAACAAAAGCAGTCATGCAAATATCTGAATTTTCACAGGACAGCAATATCAGTTGCACCATTCAATTCCGCTCGTCCAGACGGGGAGAATTCAATCACATTCATTCGATGCGACGTTTCTTATGGGATTTAATGAGCGACAACATTTTGACCCCAAACCGAGAGGATTCTGGGATGTTTGTGGTTTTTTGGTAATAACTCTGGAAGGAAACGTCGCAGACCCATCAAGGTGGTACTCGAACTGCTCGCCTCGTCGAGAGGAATTCAAATATATGAATGGTTAAGCTATGGGATATGAAATGGACGAGCGACCAATAAAACAACATGTATTATGGGGTTGAATGCTTTTTGCTATTCACAAAATAAAACAAAAGCAGTCATGCAAATATCTGAATTTTCACAGGACAGCAATATCAGTTGCACCATTCAATTCCGCTCGTCCAGACGGGGAGAATTCAATCACATTCATTCGATGCGACGTTTCTTATGGGATTTAATGAGCGACAACATTTTGACCCCAAACCGAGAGGATTCTGGGATGTTTGTGGTTTTTTGGTAATAACTCTGGAAGGAAACGTCGCAGACCCATCAAGGTGGTACTCGTACTGCTCGGCTCGTCGAGAGGAATCCAAATCTATGAATGGTTAAGCTATCGGATATGAAATGGACGAGCGACCAATAAAACAACATGTATTATGGGGTTGAATGCTTTTTGCTATTCACAAAATAAAACAAAAGCAGTCATGCAAATATCTGAATTTTCACAGCACAGCAAAATCAGTTGCACCATTCAATTCCGCTCATCCAGACGGGGAGAATTCAATCACATTCATTCGATGCGACGTTTCTTATTGGATTTAATGAGCGACAACATTTTGACCCCAAACCGAGAGGATTCTGGGATATTTGTGTATTTTTGGTAATAACTCTGGAAGGAAACGTCGCAGACCCATCAAGGTGGTACTCGTACTGCTCGCCTCGTCGAGAGGAATCCAAATATATGAATGCTTAAGCTATGGAATATGAAATCGACGAGCGACCAATAAAACAACATGTATTATGGGGTTGAATGCTTTTTGCTATTCACAAAATAAAACAAAAGCAGTCATGCAAATATCTGAATTTTCACAGGACAGCAATATCAGTTGCACCATTCAATTCCGCTCGTCCAGACGGGGAGAATTCAATCACATTCATTCGATGCGACGTTTCTTATGGGATTTAATGAGCGACAACATTTTGACCCCAAACCGAGAGGATTCTGGGATGTTTGTGGTTTTTTGGTAATAACTCTGGAAGGAAACGTCGCAGACCCATCAAGGTGGTACTCGAACTGCTCGCCTCGTCGAGCGGAATCCAAATATATGAATGGTTAAGCTATGGGATATGAAATGGACGAGCGACCAATAAAACAACATGTATTATGGGTTGAATGCTTTTTGCTATTCATAAAATAAAACAAAAGCAGTCATGCAAATATCTGAATTTTCACAGCACAGCAAAATCAATTGCACCATTCAATTCCGCTCGTCCAGACGGGGAGAATTCAATCACATTCATTCGATGCGACGTTTCTTATTGGATTTAATGAGCGACAACATTTTGACCCCAAACCGAGAGGATTCTGGGATGTTTGTGGTTTTTTGGTAATAACTCTGGAACGAAACGTCGCAGACCCATCAAGGTGGTACTCGTACTGCTCGGCTCGTCGAGAGGAATCCAAATCTATGAATGGTTAAGCTATCGGATATGAAATGGACGAGCGACCAATAAAACAACATGTATTATGGGGTTGAATGCTTTTTGCTATTCACAAAATAAAACAAAAGCAGTCATGCAAATATCTGAATTTTCACAGCACAGCAAAATCAGTTGCACCATTCAATTCCGCTCGTCCAGACGGGGAGAATTCAATCACATTCATTCGATGCGACGTTTCTTATTGGATTTAATGAGCGACAACATTTTGACCCCAAACCGAGAGGATTCTGGGATGTTTGTGTATTTTTGGTAATAACTCTGGAAGGAAACGTCGCAGACCCATCAAGGTGGTACTCGTACTTCTCGCCTCGTCGAGAGGAATCCAAATATATGAATGCTTAAGCTATGGAATATGAAATGGACGAGCGACCAATAAAACAACATGTATTATGGGGTTGAATGCTTTTTGCTATTCACAAAATAAAACAAAAGCAGTCATGCAAATATCTGAATTTTCACAGGACAGCAATATCAGTTGCACCATTCAATTCCGCTCGTCCAGACGGGGAGAATTCAATCACATTCATTCGATGCGACGTTTCTTATGGGATTTAATGAGCGACAACATTTTGACCCCAAACCGAGAGGATTCTGGGATGTTTGTGGTTTTTTGGTAATAACTCTGGAAGGAAACGTCGCAGACCCATCAAGGTGGTACTCGAACTGCTCGCCTCGTCGAGCGGAATCCAAATATATGAATGGTTAAGCTATGGGATATGAAATGGACGAGCGACCAATAAAACAACATGTATTATGGGGTTGAATGCTTTTTGCTATTCACAAAATAAAACAAAAGCAGTCATGCAAATATCTGAATTTTCACAGCACAGCAAAATCAGTTGCACCATTCAATTCCGCTCGTCCAGACGGGGAGAATTCAATCACATTCATTCGATGCGACGTTTCTTATTGGATTTAATGAGCGACAACATTTTGACCCCAAACCGAGAGGATTCTGGGATGTTTGTGTATTTTTGGTAATAACTCTGGAAGGAAACGTCGCAGACCCATCAAGGTGGTACTCGTACTTCTTGCCTCGTCGAGAGGAATCCAAATATATGAATGCTTAAGCTATGGAATATGAAATGGACGAGCGACCAATAAAACAACATGTATTATGGGGTTGAATGCTTTTTGCTATTCATAAAATAAAACAAAAGCAGTCATGCAAATATCTGAATTTTCACAGCACAGCAAAATCAGTTGCACCATTCAATTCCGCTCGTCCAGACGGGGAGAATTCAATCACATTCATTCGATGCGACGTTTCTTATTGGATTTAATGAGCGACAACATTTTGACCCCAAACCGAGAGGATTCTGGGATGTTTGTGTATTTTTGGTAATAACTCTGGAAGGAAACGTCGCAGACCCATCAAGGTGGTACTCGTACTTCTCGCCTCGTCGAGAGGAATCCAAATATGTGAATGCTTAAGCTAGGGAATATGAAATGGACGAGCGACCAATAAAACAACATGTATTATGGGGTTGAATGCTTTTTGCTATTCACAAAATAAAACAAAAGCAGTCATGCAAATATCTGAATTTTCACAGGACAGCAATATCAGTTGCACCATTCAATTCCGCTCTTCCAGACGGGGAGAATTCAATCACATTCATTCGATGCGACGTTTCTTATGGGATTTAATGAGCGACAACATTTTGACCCCAAACCGAGAGGATTCTGGGATGTTTGTGGTTTTTTGGTAATAACTCTGGAAGGAAACGTCGCAGACCCATCAAGGTGGTACTCGAACTGCTCGCCTCGTCGAGCGGAATCCAATTTATGAATGGTTAAGCTATGGGATATGAAATGGACGAGCGACCAATAAAACAACATGTATTATGGGGTTGAATGCTTTTTGCTATTCACAAAATAAAACAAAAGCAGTCATGCAAATATCTGAATTTTCACAGGACAGAAATATCAGTTGCACTATTCAATTCCGCTCGTCCAGACGGGGAGAATTCAATCACATTCATTCGATGCGACGTTTCTTATGGGATTTAATGAGCGACAACATTTTGACCCCAAACCGAGAGGATTCTGGGATGTTTGTGGTTTTTTGGTAATAACTCTGGAAGGAAACGTCGCAGACCCATCAAGGTGGTACTCGAACTGCTCGCCTCGTCGAGAGGAATTCAAATATATGAATGGTTAAGCTATGGGATATGAAATGGACGAGCGACCAATAAAACAACATGTATTATGGGGTTGAATGCTTTTTGCTATTCACAAAATAAAACAAAAGCAGTCATGCAAATATCTGAATTTTCACAGGACAGCAATATCAGTTGCACCATTCAATTCCGCTCGTCCAGACGGGGAGAATTCAATCACATTCATTCGATGCGACGTTTCTTATGGGATTTAATGAGCGACAACATTTTGACCCCAAACCGAGAGGATTCTGGGATGTTTGTGGTTTTTTGGTAATAACTCTGGAAGGAAACGTCGCAGACCCATCAAGGTGGTACTCGTACTGCTCGGCTCGTCGAGAGGAATCCAAATCTATGAATGGTTAAGCTATCGGATATGAAATGGACGAGCGACCAATAAAACAACATGTATTATGGGGTTGAATGCTTTTTGCTATTCACAAAATAAAACAAAAGCAGTCATGCAAATATCTGAATTTTCACAGCACAGCAAAATCAGTTGCACCATTCAATTCCGCTCGTCCAGACGGGGAGAATTCAATCACATTCATTCGATGCGACGTTTCTTATTGGATTTAATGAGCGACAACATTTTGACCCCAAACCGAGAGGATTCTGGGATGTTTGTGTATTTTTGGTAATAACTCTGGAAGGAAACGTCGCAGACCCATCAAGGTGGTACTCGTACTTCTCGCCTCGTCGAGAGGAATCCAAATATGTGAATGCTTAAGCTAGGGAATATGAAATGGACGAGCGACCAATAAAACAACATGTATTATGGGGTTGAATGCTTTTTGCTATTCACAAAATAAAACAAAAGCAGTCATGCAAATATCTGAATTTTCACAGGACAGCAATATCAGTTGCACCATTCAATTCCGCTCTTCCAGACGGGGAGAATTCAATCACATTCATTCGATGCGACGTTTCTTATGGGATTTAATGAGCGACAACATTTTGACCCCAAACCGAGAGGATTCTGGGATGTTTGTGGTTTTTTGGTAATAACTCTGGAAGGAAACGTCGCAGACCCATCAAGGTGGTACTCGAACTGCTCGCCTCGTCGAGCGGAATCCAATTTATGAATGGTTAAGCTATGGGATATGAAATGGACGAGCGACCAATAAAACAACATGTATTATGGGGTTGAATGCTTTTTGCTATTCACAAAATAAAACAAAAGCAGTCATGCAAATATCTGAATTTTCACAGGACAGCAATATCAGTTGCACCATTCAATTCCGCTCGTCCAGACGGGGAGAATTCAATCACATTCATTCGATGCGACGTTTCTTATGGGATTTAATGAGCGACAACATTTTGACCCCAAACCGAGAGGATTCTGGGATGTTTGTGGTTTTTTGGTAATAACTCTGGAAGGAAACGTCGCAGACCCATCAAGGTGGTACTCGAACTGCTCGCCTCGTCGAGAGGAATTCAAATATATGAATGGTTAAGCTATGGGATATGAAATGGACGAGCGACCAATAAAACAACATGTATTATGGGGTTGAATGCTTTTTGCTATTCACAAAATAAAACAAAAGCAGTCATGCAAATATCTGAATTTTCACAGGACAGCAATATCAGTTGCACCATTCAATTCCGCTCGTCCAGACGGGGAGAATTCAATCACATTCATTCGATGCGACGTTTCTTATGGGATTTAATGAGCGACAACATTTTGACCCCAAACCGAGAGGATTCTGGGATGTTTGTGGTTTTTTGGTAATAACTCTGGAAGGAAACGTCGCAGACCCATCAAGGTGGTACTCGTACTGCTCGGCTCGTCGAGAGGAATCCAAATCTATGAATGGTTAAGCTATCGGATATGAAATGGACGAGCGACCAATAAAACAACATGTATTATGGGGTTGAATGCTTTTTGCTATTCACAAAATAAAACAAAAGCAGTCATGCAAATATCTGAATTTTCACAGCACAGCAAAATCAGTTGCACCATTCAATTCCGCTCATCCAGACGGGGAGAATTCAATCACATTCATTCGATGCGACGTTTCTTATTGGATTTAATGAGCGACAACATTTTGACCCCAAACCGAGAGGATTCTGGGATATTTGTGTATTTTTGGTAATAACTCTGGAAGGAAACGTCGCAGACCCATCAAGGTGGTACTCGTACTGCTCGCCTCGTCGAGAGGAATCCAAATATATGAATGCTTAAGCTATGGAATATGAAATCGACGAGCGACCAATAAAACAACATGTATTATGGGGTTGAATGCTTTTTGCTATTCACAAAATAAAACAAAAGCAGTCATGCAAATATCTGAATTTTCACAGGACAGCAATATCAGTTGCACCATTCAATTCCGCTCGTCCAGACGGGGAGAATTCAATCACATTCATTCGATGCGACGTTTCTTATGGGATTTAATGAGCGACAACATTTTGACCCCAAACCGAGAGGATTCTGGGATGTTTGTGGTTTTTTGGTAATAACTCTGGAAGGAAACGTCGCAGACCCATCAAGGTGGTACTCGAACTGCTCGCCTCGTCGAGCGGAATCCAAATATATGAATGGTTAAGCTATGGGATATGAAATGGACGAGCGACCAATAAAACAACATGTATTATGGGTTGAATGCTTTTTGCTATTCATAAAATAAAACAAAAGCAGTCATGCAAATATCTGAATTTTCACAGCACAGCAAAATCAATTGCACCATTCAATTCCGCTCGTCCAGACGGGGAGAATTCAATCACATTCATTCGATGCGACGTTTCTTATTGGATTTAATGAGCGACAACATTTTGACCCCAAACCGAGAGGATTCTGGGATGTTTGTGGTTTTTTGGTAATAACTCTGGAACGAAACGTCGCAGACCCATCAAGGTGGTACTCGTACTGCTCGGCTCGTCGAGAGGAATCCAAATCTATGAATGGTTAAGCTATCGGATATGAAATGGACGAGCGACCAATAAAACAACATGTATTATGGGGTTGAATGCTTTTTGCTATTCACAAAATAAAACAAAAGCAGTCATGCAAATATCTGAATTTTCACAGCACAGCAAAATCAGTTGCACCATTCAATTCCGCTCGTCCAGACGGGGAGAATTCAATCACATTCATTCGATGCGACGTTTCTTATTGGATTTAATGAGCGACAACATTTTGACCCCAAACCGAGAGGATTCTGGGATGTTTGTGTATTTTTGGTAATAACTCTGGAAGGAAACGTCGCAGACCCATCAAGGTGGTACTCGTACTTCTCGCCTCGTCGAGAGGAATCCAAATATATGAATGCTTAAGCTATGGAATATGAAATGGACGAGCGACCAATAAAACAACATGTATTATGGGGTTGAATGCTTTTTGCTATTCACAAAATAAAACAAAAGCAGTCATGCAAATATCTGAATTTTCACAGGACAGCAATATCAGTTGCACCATTCAATTCCGCTCGTCCAGACGGGGAGAATTCAATCACATTCATTCGATGCGACGTTTCTTATGGGATTTAATGAGCGACAACATTTTGACCCCAAACCGAGAGGATTCTGGGATGTTTGTGGTTTTTTGGTAATAACTCTGGAAGGAAACGTCGCAGACCCATCAAGGTGGTTCTCGAACTGCTCGCCTCGTCGAGCGGAATCCAAATATATGAATGGTTAAGCTATGGGATATGAAATGGACGAGCGACCAATAAAACAACATGTATTATGGGGTTGAATGCTTTTTGCTATTCACAAAATAAAACAAAAGCAGTCATGCAAATATCTGAATTTTCACAGCACAGCAAAATCAGTTGCACCATTCAATTCCGCTCGTCCAGACGGGGAGAATTCAATCACATTCATTCGATGCGACGTTTCTTATTGGATTTAATGAGCGACAACATTTTGACCCCAAACCGAGAGGATTCTGGGATGTTTGTGTATTTTTGGTAATAACTCTGGAAGGAAACGTCGCAGACCCATCAAGGTGGTACTCGTACTTCTCGCCTCGTCGAGAGGAATCCAAATATATGAATGCTTAAGCTATGGAATATGAAATGGACGAGCGACCAATAAAACAACATGTATTATGGGGTTGAATGCTTTTTGCTATTCACAAAATAAAACAAAAGCAGTCATGCAAATATCTGAATTTTCACAGGACAGCAATATCAGTTGCACCATTCAATTCCGCTCGTCCAGACGGGGAGAATTCAATCACATTCATTCGATGCGACGTTTCTTATGGGATTTAATGAGCGACAACATTTTGACCCCAAACCGAGAGGATTCTGGGATGTTTGTGGTTTTTTGGTAATAACTCTGGAAGGAAACGTCGCAGACCCATCAAGGTGGTTCTCGAACTGCTCGCCTCGTCGAGCGGAATCCAAATATATGAATGGTTAAGCTATGGGATATGAAATGGACGAGCGACCAATAAAACAACATGTATTATGGGGTTGAATGCTTTTTGCTATTCACAAAATAAAACAAAAGCAGTCATGCAAATATCTGAATTTTCACAGCACAGCAAAATCAGTTGCACCATTCAATTCCGCTCGTCCAGACGGGGAGAATTCAATCACATTCATTCGATGCGACGTTTCTTATTGGATTTAATGAGCGACAACATTTTGACCCCAAACCGAGAGGATTCTGGGATGTTTGTGTATTTTTGGTAATAACTCTGGAAGGAAACGTCGCAGACCCATCAAGGTGGTACTCGTACTTCTTGCCTCGTCGAGAGGAATCCAAATATATGAATGCTTAAGCTATGGAATATGAAATGGACGAGCGACCAATAAAACAACATGTATTATGGGGTTGAATGCTTTTTGCTATTCATAAAATAAAACAAAAGCAGTCATGCAAATATCTGAATTTTCACAGCACAGCAAAATCATTTGCACCATTCAATTCCGCTCGTCCAGACGGGGAGAATTCAATCACATTCATTCGATGCGACGTTTCTTATTGGATTTAATGAGCGACAACATTTTGACCCCAAACCGAGAGGATTCTGGGATGTTTGTGTATTTTTGGTAATAACTCTGGAAGGAAACGTCGCAGACCCATCAAGGTGGTACTCGTACTTCTCGCCTCGTCGAGAGGAATCCAAATATGTGAATGCTTAAGCTAGGGAATATGAAATGGACGAGCGACCAATAAAACAACATGTATTATGGGGTTGAATGCTTTTTGCTATTCACAAAATAAAACAAAAGCAGTCATGCAAATATCTGAATTTTCACAGGACAGCAATATCAGTTGCACCATTCAATTCCGCTCTTCCAGACGGGGAGAATTCAATCACATTCATTCGATGCGACGTTTCTTATGGGATTTAATGAGCGACAACATTTTGACCCCAAACCGAGAGGATTCTGGGATGTTTGTGGTTTTTTGGTAATAACTCTGGAAGGAAACGTCGCAGACCCATCAAGGTGGTACTCGAACTGCTCGCCTCGTCGAGCGGAATCCAATTTATGAATGGTTAAGCTATGGGATATGAAATGGACGAGCGACCAATAAAACAACATGTATTATGGGGTTGAATGCTTTTTGCTATTCACAAAATAAAACAAAAGCAGTCATGCAAATATCTGAATTTTCACAGGACAGCAATATCAGTTGCACCATTCAATTCCGCTCGTCCAGACGGGGAGAATTCAATCACATTCATTCGATGCGACGTTTCTTATGGGATTTAATGAGCGACAACATTTTGAGCCCAAACCGAGAGGATTCTGGGATGTTTGTGTTTTTTTGGTAATAACTCTGGAAGGAAACGTCGCATACCCATCAAGGTGGTACTCGTACTGCTCGCCTCGTCGAAAGGAATCCAAATATATGAATGGTTAAGCTATGGGATATGAAATGGACGAGCGACCAATAAAACAGCATGTATTATGGGGTTGAATGCTTTTTGCTATTCACAAAATAAAACAAAAGCAGTCATGCAAATATCTGAATTTTCACAGCACAGCAAAATCAGTTGCACCATTCAATTCCGCTCGTCCAGACGGGGAGAATTCAATCACATTCATTCGATGCGACGTTTCTTATTGGATTTAATGAGCGACAACATTTTGACCCCAAACCGAGAGGATTCTGGGATGTTTGTGTATTTTTGGTAATAACTCTGGAAGGAAACGTCGCAGACCCATCAAGGTGGTACTCGTACTTCTCGCCTCGTCGAGAGGAATCCAAATATATGAATGCTTAAGCTATGGAATATGAAATGGACGAGCGACCAATAAAACAACATGTATTATGGGGTTGAATGCTTTTTGCTATTCACAAAATAAAACAAAAGCAGTCATGCAAATATCTGAATTTTCACAGGACAGCAATATCAGTTGCACCATTCAATTCCGCTCGTCCAGACGGGGAGAATTCAATCACATTCATTCGATGCGACGTTTCTTATGGGATTTAATGAGCGACAACATTTTGACCCCAAACCGAGAGGATTCTGGGATGTTTGTGGTTTTTTGGTAATAACTCTGGAAGGAAACGTCGCAGACCCATCAAGGTGGTACTCGAACTGCTCGCCTCGTCGAGAGGAATTCAAATATGTGAATGGTTAAGCTATGGGATATGAAATGGACGAGCGACCAATAAAACAACATGTATTATGGGGTTGAATGCTTTTTGCTATTCACAAAATAAAACAAAAGCAGTCATGCAAATATCTGAATTTTCACAGGACAGCAATATCAGTTGCACCATTCAATTCCGCTCGTCCAGACGGGGAGAATTCAATCACATTCATTCGATGCGACGTTTCTTATGGGATTTAATGAGCGACAACATTTTGACCCCAAACCGAGAGGATTCTGGGATGTTTGTGGTTTTTTGGTAATAACTCTGGAAGGAAACGTCGCAGACCCATCAAGGTGGTACTCGTACTGCTCGGCTCGTCGAGAGGAATCCAAATCTATGAATGGTTAAGCTATCGGATATGAAATGGACGAGCGACCAATAAAACAACATGTATTATGGGGTTGAATGCTTTTTGCTATTCACAAAATAAAACAAAAGCAGTCATGCAAATATCTGAATTTTCACAGCACAGCAAAATCAGTTGCACCATTCAATTCCGCTCGTCCAGACGGGGAGAATTCAATCACATTCATTCGATGCGACGTTTCTTATTGGATTTAATGAGCGACAACATTTTGACCCCAAACCGAGAGGATTCTGGGATGTTTGTGTATTTTTGGTAATAACTCTGGAAGGAAACGTCGCAGACCCATCAAGGTGGTACTCGTACTTCTTGCCTCGTCGAGAGGAATCCAAATATATGAATGCTTAAGCTATGGAATATGAAATGGACGAGCGACCAATAAAACAACATGTATTATGGGGTTGAATGCTTTTTGCTATTCATAAAATAAAACAAAAGCAGTCATGCAAATATCTGAATTTTCACAGCACAGCAAAATCAGTTGCACCATTCAATTCCGCTCGTCCAGACGGGGAGAATTCAATCACATTCATTCGATGCGACGTTTCTTATTGGATTTAATGAGCGACAACATTTTGACCCCAAACCGAGAGGATTCTGGGATGTTTGTGTATTTTTGGTAATAACTCTGGAAGGAAACGTCGCAGACCCATCAAGGTGGTACTCGTACTTCTCGCCTCGTCGAGAGGAATCCAAATATGTGAATGCTTAAGCTAGGGAATATGAAATGGACGAGCGACCAATAAAACAACATGTATTATGGGGTTGAATGCTTTTTGCTATTCACAAAATAAAACAAAAGCAGTCATGCAAATATCTGAATTTTCACAGGACAGCAATATCAGTTGCACCATTCAATTCCGCTCTTCCAGACGGGGAGAATTCAATCACATTCATTCGATGCGACGTTTCTTATGGGATTTAATGAGCGACAACATTTTGACCCCAAACCGAGAGGATTCTGGGATGTTTGTGGTTTTTTGGTAATAACTCTGGAAGGAAACGTCGCAGACCCATCAAGGTGGTACTCGAACTGCTCGCCTCGTCGAGCGGAATCCAATTTATGAATGGTTAAGCTATGGGATATGAAATGGACGAGCGACCAATAAAACAACATGTATTATGGGGTTGAATGCTTTTTGCTATTCACAAAATAAAACAAAAGCAGTCATGCAAATATCTGAATTTTCACAGCACAGCAAAATCAGTTGCACCATTCAATTCCGCTCGTCCAGACGGGGAGAATTCAATCACATTCATTCGATGCGACGTTTCTTATTGGATTTAATGAGCGACAACATTTTGACCCCAAACCGAGAGGATTCTGGGATGTTTGTGTATTTTTGATAATAACTCTGGAAGGAAACGTCGCAGACCCATCAAGGTGGTACTCGTACTTCTCGCCTCGTCGAGAGGAATCCAAATATATGAATGCTTAAGCTATGGAATATGAAATGGACGAGCGACCAATAAAACAACATGTATTATGGGGTTGAATGCTTTTTGCTATTCACAAAATAAAACAAAAGCAGTCATGCAAATATCTGAATTTTCACAGGACAGCAATATCAGTTGCACCATTCAATTCCGCTCGTCCAGACGGGGAGAATTCAATCACATTCATTCGATGCGACGTTTCTTATGGGATTTAATGAGCGACAACATTTTGACCCCAAACCGAGAGGATTCTGGGATGTTTGTGGTTTTTTGGTAATAACTCTGGAACGAAACGTCGCAGACCCATCAAGGTGGTACTCGTACTGCTCGGCTCGTCGAGAGGAATCCAAATCTATGAATGGTTAAGCTATCGGATATGAAATGGACGAGCGACCAATAAAACAACATGTATTATGGGGTTGAATGCTTTTTGCTATTCACAAAATAAAACAAAAGCAGTCATGCAAATATCTGAATTTTCACAGCACAGCAAAATCAGTTGCACCATTCAATTTCGCTCGTCCAGACGGGGAGAATTCAATCACATTCATTCGATGCGACGTTTCTTATTGGATTTAATGAGCGACAACATTTTGACCCCAAACCGAGAGGATTCTGGGATGTTTGTGTATTTTTGATAATAACTCTGGAAGGAAACGTCGCAGACCCATCAAGGTGGTACTCGTACTTCTCGCCTCGTCGAGAGGAATCCAAATATATGAATGCTTAAGCTATGGAGTATGAAATGGACGAGCGACCAATAAAACAACATGTATTATGGGGTTGAATGCTTTTTGCTATTCACAAAATAAAACAAAAGCAGTCATGCAAATATCTGAATTTTCACAGGACAGCAATATCAGTTGCACCATTCAATTCCGCTCGTCCAGACGGGGAGAATTCAATCACATTCATTCGATGCGACGTTTCTTATGGGATTTAATGAGCGACAACATTTTGACCCCAAACCGAGAGGATTCTGGGATGTTTGTGGTTTTTTGGTAATAACTCTGGAACGAAACGTCGCAGACCCATCAAGGTGGTACTCGTACTGCTCGGCTCGTCGAGAGGAATCCAAATCTATGAATGTTTAAGCTATCGGATATGAAATGGACGAGCGACCAATAAAACAACATGTATTATGGGGTTGAATGCTTTTTGCTATTCACAAAATAAAACAAAAGCAGTCATGCAAATATCTGAATTTTCACAGCACAGCAAAATCAGTTGCACCATTCAATTCCGCTCGTCCAGACGGGGAGAATTCAATCACATTCATTCGATGCGACGTTTCTTATTGGATTTAATGAGCGACAACATTTTGACCCCAAACCGAGAGGATTCTGGGATGTTTGTGTATTTTTGGTAATAACTCTGGAAGGAAACGTCGCAGACCCATCAAGGTGGTACTCGTACTTCTCGCCTCGTCGAGAGGAATCCAAATATATGAATGCTTAAGCTATGGAATATGAAATGGACGAGCGACCAATAAAACAACATGTATTATGGGGTTGAATGCTTTTTGCTATTCACAAAATAAAACAAAAGCAGTCATGCAAATATCTGAATTTTCACAGGACAGCAATATCAGTTGCACCATTCAATTCCGCTCGTCCAGACGGGGAGAATTCAAGCACATTCATTCGATGCGACGTTTCTTATTGGATTTAATGAGCGACAACATTTTGACCCCAAACCGAGAGTATTCTGGGATGTTTGTGGTTTTTTGGTAATAACTCTGGAAGGAAACGTCGCAGACCCATCAAGGTGGTACTCGAACTGCTCGCCTCGTCGAGCGGAATCCAAATCTATGAATGGTTAAGCTATGGGATATGAAATGGACGAGCGACCAATAAAACAACATGTATTATGGGGTTGAATGCTTTTTGCTATTCACAAAATAAAACAAAAGCAGTCATGCAAATATTTGAATTTTCACAGCACAGCAAAATCAGTTGCACCATTCAATTCCGCTCGTCCAGACGGGGAGAATTCAATCACATTCATTCGATGCGACGTTTCTTATTGGATTTAATGAGCGACAACATTTTGACCCCAAACCGAGAGGATTCTGGGATGTTTGTGTATTTTTGGTAATAACTCTGGAAGGAAACGTCGCAGACCCATCAAGGTGGTACTCGTACTTCTTGCCTCGTCGAGAGGAATCCAAATATATGAATGCTTAAGCTATGGAATATGAAATGGACGAGCGACCAATAAAACAACATGTATTATGGGGTTGAATGCTTTTTGCTATTCACAAAATAAAACAAAAGCAGTCATGCAAATATCTGAATTTTCACAGGACAGCAATATCAGTTGCACCATTCAATTCCGCTCGTCCAGACGGGGAGAATTCAATCACATTCATTCGATGCGACGTTTCTTATGGGATTTAATGAGCGACAACATTTTGACCCCAAACCGAGAGGATTCTGGGATGTTTGTGGTTTTTTGGTAATAACTCTGGAAGGAAACGTCGCAGACCCATCAAGGTGGTACTCGAACTGCTCGCCTCATCGAGAGGAATCCAAATATATGAATGGTTAAGCTATGGGATATGAAATGGACGAGCGACCAATAAAACAACATGTATTATGGGTTGAATGCTTTTTGCTATTCATAAAATAAAACAAAAGCAGTCATGCAAATATCTGAATTTTCACAGCACAGCAAAATCAGTTGCACCATTCAATTCCGCTCGTCCAGACGGGGAGAATTCAATCACATTCATTCGATGCGACGTTTCTTATTGGATTTAATGAGCGACAACATTTTGACCCCAAACCGAGAGGATTCTGGGATGTTTGTGTATTTTTGGTAATAACTCTGGAAGGAAACGTCGCAGACCCATCAAGGTGGTACTCCTACTGCTCGCCTCGTCGAGAGGAATCCAAATATATGAATGCTTAAGCTATGGAATATGAAATGGACGAGCGACCAATAAAACAACATGTATTATGGGGTTGAATGCTTTTTGCTATTCACAAAATAAAACAAAAGCAGTCATGCAAATATCTGAATTTTCACAGGACAGCAATATCAGTTGCACCATTCAATTCCGCTCGTCCAGACGGGGAGAATTCAATCACATTCATTCGATGCGACGTTTCTTATGGGATTTAATGAGCGACAACATTTTGACCCCAAACCGAGAGGATTCTGGGATGTTTGTGGTTTTTTGGTAATAACTCTGGAAGGAAACGTCGCAGACCCATCAAGGTGGTACTCGAACTGCTCGCCTCGTCGAGCGGAATCCAAATATATGAATGGTTAAGCTATGGGATATGAAATGGACGAGCGACCAATAAAACAACATGTATTATGGGTTGAATGCTTTTTGCTATTCATAAAATAAAACAAAAGCAGTCATGCAAATATCTGAATTTTCACAGCACAGCAAAATCAGTTGCACCATTCAATTCCGCTCGTCCAGACGGGGAGAATTCAATCACATTCATTCGATGCGACGTTTCTTATTGGATTTAATGAGCGACAACATTTTGACCCCAAACCGAGAGGATTCTGGGATGTTTGTGGTTTTTTGGTAATAACTCTGGAACGAAACGTCGCAGACCCATCAAGGTGGTACTCGTACTGCTCGGCTCGTCGAGAGGAATCCAAATCTATGAATGGTTAAGCTATCGGATATGAAATGGACGAGCGACCAATAAAACAACATGTATTATGGGGTTGAATGCTTTTTGCTATTCACAAAATAAAACAAAAGCAGTCATGCAAATATCTGAATTTTCACAGCACAGCAAAATCAGTTGCACCATTCAATTCCGCTCGTCCAGACGGGGAGAATTCAATCACATTCATTCGATGCGACGTTTCTTATTGGATTTAATGAGCGACAACATTTTGACCCCAAACCGAGAGGATTCTGGGATGTTTGTGTATTTTTGATAATAACTCTGGAAGGAAACGTCGCAGACCCATCAAGGTGGTACTCGTACTTCTCGCCTCGTCGAGAGGAATCCAAATATATGAATGCTTAAGCTATGGAGTATGAAATGGACGAGCGACCAATAAAACAACATGTATTATGGGGTTGAATGCTTTTTGCTATTCACAAAATAAAACAAAAGCAGTCATGCAAATATCTGAATTTTCACAGCACAGCAAAATCAGTTGCACCATTCAATTCCGCTCGTCCAGACGGGGAGAATTCAATCACATTCATTCGATGCGACGTTTCTTATTGGATTTAATGAGCGACAACATTTTGACCCCAAACCGAGAGGATTCTGGGATGTTTGTGTATTTTTGGTAATAACTCTGGAAGGAAACGTCGCAGACCCATCAAGGTGGTACTCGTACTTCTCGCCTCGTCGAGAGGAATCCAAATATATGAATGCTTAAGCTATGGAATATGAAATGGACGAGCGACCAATAAAACAACATGTATTATGGGGTTGAATGCTTTTTGCTATTCACAAAATAAAACAAAAGCAGTCATGCAAATATCTGAATTTTCACAGGACAGCAATATCAGTTGCACCATTCAATTCCGCTCGTCCAGACGGGGAGAATTCAAGCACATTCATTCGATGCGACGTTTCTTATTGGATTTAATGAGCGACAACATTTTGACCCCAAACCGAGAGGATTCTGGGATGTTTGTGGTTTTTTGGTAATAACTCTGGAAGGAAACGTCGCAGACCCATCAAGGTGGTACTCGAACTGCTCGCCTCGTCGAGCGGAATCCAAATATATGAATGGTTAAGCTATGGGATATGAAATGGACGAGCGACCAATAAAACAACATGTATTATGGGGTTGAATGCTTTTTGCTATTCACAAAATAAAACAAAAGCAGTCATGCAAATATTTGAATTTTCACAGCACAGCAAAATCAGTTGCACCATTCAATTCCGCTCGTCCAGACGGGGAGAATTCAATCACATTCATTCGATGCGACGTTTCTTATTGGATTTAATGAGCGACAACATTTTGACCCCAAACCGAGAGGATTCTGGGATGTTTGTGTATTTTTGGTAATAACTCTGGAAGGAAACGTCGCAGACCCATCAAGGTGGTACTCGTACTTCTTGCCTCGTCGAGAGGAATCCAAATATATGAATGCTTAAGCTATGGAATATGAAATGGACGAGCGACCAATAAAACAACATGTATTATGGGGTTGAATGCTTTTTGCTATTCACAAAATAAAACAAAAGCAGTCATGCAAATATCTGAATTTTCACAGGACAGCAATATCAGTTGCACCATTCAATTCCGCTCGTCCAGACGGGGAGAATTCAATCACATTCATTCGATGCGACGTTTCTTATGGGATTTAATGAGCGACAACATTTTGACCCCAAACCGAGAGGATTCTGGGATGTTTGTGGTTTTTTGGTAATAACTCTGGAAGGAAACGTCGCAGACCCATCAAGGTGGTACTCGAACTGCTCGCCTCGTCGAGAGGAATCCAAATATATGAATGGTTAAGCTATGGGATATGAAATGGACGAGCGACCAATAAAACAACATGTATTATGGGTTGAATGCTTTTTGCTATTCATAAAATAAAACAAAAGCAGTCATGCAAATATCTGAATTTTCACAGCACAGCAAAATCAGTTGCACCATTCAATTCCGCTCGTCCAGACGGGGAGAATTCAATCACATTCATTCGATGCGACGTTTCTTATTGGATTTAATGAGCGACAACATTTTGACCCCAAACCGAGAGGATTCTGGGATGTTTGTGTATTTTTGGTAATAACTCTGGAAGGAAACGTCGCAGACCCATCAAGGTGGTACTCCTACTGCTCGCCTCGTCGAGAGGAATCCAAATATATGAATGCTTAAGCTATGGAATATGAAATGGACGAGCGACCAATAAAACAACATGTATTATGGGGTTGAATGCTTTTTGCTATTCACAAAATAAAACAAAAGCAGTCATGCAAATATCTGAATTTTCACAGGACAGCAATATCAGTTGCACCATTCAATTCCGCTCGTCCAGACGGGGAGAATTCAATCACATTCATTCGATGCGACGTTTCTTATGGGATTTAATGAGCGACAACATTTTGACCCCAAACCGAGAGGATTCTGGGATGTTTGTGGTTTTTTGGTAATAACTCTGGAAGGAAACGTCGCAGACCCATCAAGGTGGTACTCGAACTGCTCGCCTCGTCGAGCGGAATCCAAATATATGAATGGTTAAGCTATGGGATATGAAATGGACGAGCGACCAATAAAACAACATGTATTATGGGTTGAATGCTTTTTGCTATTCATAAAATAAAACAAAAGCAGTCATGCAAATATCTGAATTTTCACAGCACAGCAAAATCAGTTGCACCATTCAATTCCGCTCGTCCAGACGGGGAGAATTCAATCACATTCATTCGATGCGACGTTTCTTATTGGATTTAATGAGCGACAACATTTTGACCCCAAACCGAGAGGATTCTGGGATGTTTGTGGTTTTTTGGTAATAACTCTGGAACGAAACGTCGCAGACCCATCAAGGTGGTACTCGTACTGCTCGGCTCGTCGAGAGGAATCCAAATCTATGAATGGTTAAGCTATCGGATATGAAATGGACGAGCGACCAATAAAACAACATGTATTATGGGGTTGAATGCTTTTTGCTATTCACAAAATAAAACAAAAGCAGTCATGCAAATATCTGAATTTTCACAGCACAGCAAAATCAGTTGCACCATTCAATTCCGCTCGTCCAGACGGGGAGAATTCAATCACATTCATTCGATGCGACGTTTCTTATTGGATTTAATGAGCGACAACATTTTGACCCCAAACCGAGAGGATTCTGGGATGTTTGTGTATTTTTGGTAATAACTCTGGAAGGAAACGTCGCAGACCCATCAAGGTGGTACTCGTACTTCTCGCCTCGTCGAGAGGAATCCAAATATATGAATGCTTAAGCTATGGAATATGAAATGGACGAGCGACCAATAAAACAACATGTATTATGGGGTTGAATGCTTTTTGCTATTCACAAAATAAAACAAAAGCAGTCATGCAAATATCTGAATTTTCACAGGACAGCAATATCAGTTGCACCATTCAATTCCGCTCGTCCAGACGGGGAGAATTCAATCACATTCATTCGATGCGACGTTTCTTATGGGATTTAATGAGCGACAACATTTTGACCCCAAACCGAGAGGATTCTGGGATGTTTGTGGTTTTTTGGTAATAACTCTGGAAGGAAACGTCGTAGACCCATCAAGGTGGTACTCGAACTGCTCGCCTCGTCGAGCGGAATCCAAATATATGAATGGTTAGGCTATGGGATATGAAATGGACGAGCGACCAATAAAACAACATGTATTATGGGTTGAATGCTTTTTGCTATTCATAAAATAAAACAAAAGCAGTCATGCAAATATCTGAATTTTCACAGCACAGCAAAATCAGTTGCACCATTCAATTCCGCTCGTCCAGACGGGGAGAATTCAATCACATTCATTCGATGCGACGTTTCTTATTGGATTTAATGAGCGACAACATTTTGACCCCAAACCGAGAGGATTCTGGGATGTTTGTGGTTTTTTGGTAATAACTCTGGAACGAAACGTCGCAGACCCATCAAGGTGGTACTCGTACTGCTCGGCTCGTCGAGAGGAATCCAAATCTATGAATGGTTAAGCTATCGGATATGAAATGGACGAGCGACCAATAAAACAACATGTATTATGGGGTTGAATGCTTTTTGCTATTCACAAAATAAAACAAAAGCAGTCATGCAAATATCTGAATTTTCACAGCACAGCAAAATCAGTTGCACCATTCAATTCCGCTCGTCCAGACGGGGAGAATTCAATCACATTCATTCGATGCGACGTTTCTTATGGGATTTAATGAGCGACAACATTTTGACCCCAAACCGAGAGGATTCTGGGATGTTTGTGGTTTTTTGGTAATAACTCTGGAACGAAACGTCGCAGACCCATCAAGGTGGTACTCGTACTGCTCGGCTCGTCGAGAGGAATCCAAATCTATGAATGGTTAGGCTATCGGATATGAAATGGACGAGCGACCAATAAAACAACATGTATTATGGGGTTGAATGCTTTTTGCTATTCACAAAATAAAACAAAAGCAGTCATGCAAATATCTGAATTTTCACAGCACAGCAAAATCAGTTGCACCATTCAATTCCGCTCGTCCAGACGGGGAGAATTCAATCACATTCATTCGATGCGACGTTTCTTATTGGATTTAATGAGCGACAACATTTTGACCCCAAACCGAGAGGATTCTGGGATGTTTGTGTATTTTTGGTAATAACTCTGGAAGGAAACGTCGCAGACCCATCAAGGTGGTACTCGTACTTCTCGCCTCGTCGAGAGGAATCCAAATATATGAATGCTTATGCTATGGAATATGAAATGGACGAGCGACCAATAAAACAACATGTATTATGGGGTTGAATGCTTTTTGCTATTCACAAAATAAAACAAAAGCAGTCATGCAAATATCTGAATTTTCACAGGACAGCAATATCAGTTGCACCATTCAATTCCGCTCGTCCAGACGGGGAGAATTCAATCACATTCATTCGATGCGACGTTTCTTATGGGATTTAATGAGCGACAACATTTTGACCCCAAACCGAGAGGATTCTGGGATGTTTGTGGTTTTTTGGTAATAACTCTGGAAGGAAACGTCGCAGACCCATCAAGGTGGTACTCGAACTGCTCGCCTCGTCGAGCGGAATCCAAATATATGAATGGTTAAGCTATGGGATATGAAATGGACGAGCGACCAATAAAACAACATGTATTATGGGTTGAATGCTTTTTGCTATTCATAAAATAAAACAAAAGCAGTCATGCAAATATCTGAATTTTCACAGCACAGCAAAATCAGTTGCACCATTCAATTCCGCTCGTCCAGACGGGGAGAATTCAATCACATTCATTCGATGCGACGTTTCTTATGGGATTTAATGAGCGACAACATTTTGACCCCAAACCGAGAGGATTCTGGGATGTTTGTGGTTTTTTGGTAATAACTCTGGAACGAAACGTCGCAGACCCCTCAAGGTGGTACTCGTACTGCTCGGCTCGTCGAGAGGAATCCAAATCTATGAATGGTTAAGCTATCGGATATGAAATGGACGAGCGACCAATAAAACAACATGTATTATGGGGTTGAATGCTTTTTGCTCTTCACAAAATAAAACAAAAGCAGTCATGCAAATATCTGAATTTTCACAGCACAGCAAAATCAGTTGCACCATTCAATTCCGCTCGTCCAGACGGGGAGAATTCAATCACATTCATTCGATGCGACGTTTCTTATTGGATTTAATGAGCGACAACATTTTGACCCCAAACCGAGAGGATTCTGGGATGTTTGTGTATTTTTGGTAATAACTCTGGAAGGAAACGTCGCAGACCCATCAAGGTGGTACTCGTACTTCTTGCCTCGTCGAGAGGAATCCAAATATATGAATGCTTAAGCTATGGAATATGAAATGGACGAGCGACCAATAAAACAACATGTATTATGGGGTTGAATGCTTTTTGCTATTCACAAAATAAAACAAAAGCAGTCATGCAAATATCTGAATTTTCACAGGACAGCAATATCAGTTGCACCATTCAATTCCGCTCGTCCAGACGGGGAGAATTCAATCACATTCATTCGATGCGACGTTTCTTATGGGATTTAATGAGCGACAACATTTTGACCCCAAACCGAGAGGATTCTGGGATGTTTGTGGTTTTTTGGTAATAACTCTGGAAGGAAACGTCGCAGACCCATCAAGGTGGTACTCGAACTGCTCGCCTCGTCGAGAGGAATCCAAATATATGAATGTTTAAGCTATGGGATATGAAATGGACGAGCGACCAATAAAACAACATGTATTATGGGTTGAATGTTTTTTGCTATTCATAAAATAAAACAAAGCAGTCATGCAAATATCTGAATTTTCACAGCACAGCAAAATCAGTTGCACCATTCAATTCCGCTCGTCCAGACGGGGAGAATTCAATCACATTCATTCGATGCGACGTTTCTTATTGGATTTAATGAGCGACAACATTTTGACCCCAAACCGAGAGGATTCTGGGATGTTTGTGGTTTTTTGGTAATAACTCTGGAACGAAACGTGGCAGACCCATCAAGGTGGTACTCGTACTGCTCGGCTCGTCGAGAGGAATCCAAATCTATGAATGGTTAAGCTATCGGATATGAAATGGACGAGCGACCAATAAAAAAACATGTATTATGGGGTTGAATGCTTTTTGCTATTCACAAAATAAAACAAAAGCAGTCATGCAAATATCTGAATTTTCACAGGACAGCAATATCAGTTGCACCATTCAATTCCGCTCGTCCAGACGGGGAGAATTCAATCACATTCATTCGATGCGACGTTTCTTATTGGATTTAATGAGCGACAACATTTTGACCCCAAACCGAGAGGATTCTGGGATGTTTGTGGTTTTTTGGTAATAACTCTGGAAGGAAACGTCGCAGACCCATCAAGGTGGTACTCGTACTGCTCGGCTCGTCGAGAGGAATCCAAATCTATGAATGGTTAAGCTATCGGATATGAAATGGACGAGCGACCAATAAAACAACATGTATTATGCGGTTGAATGCTTTTTGCTATTCACAAAATAAAACAAAAGCAGTCATGCAAATATCTGAATTTTCACAGCACAGCAAAATCAGTTGCACCATTCAATTCCGCTTATCCAGACGGGGAGAATTCAATCACATTCATTCGATGCGACGTTTCTTATTGGATTTAATGAGCGACAACATTTTGACCCCAAACCGAGAGGATTCTGGGATATTTGTGTATTTTTGGTAATAACTCTGGAAGGAAACGTCGCAGACCCATCAAGGTGGTACTCGTACTGCTCGCCTCGTCGAGAGGAATCCAAATATATGAATGCTTAAGCTATGGAATATGAAATGGACGAGCGACCAATAAAACAACATGTATTATGGGGTTGAATGCTTTTTGCTATTCACAAAATCAAACAAAAGCAGTCATGCAAATATCTGAATTTTCACAGCACAGCAAAATCAGTTGCACCATTCAATTCCGCTTATCCAGACGGGGAGAATTCAATCACATTCATTCGATGCGACGTTTCTTATTGGATTTAATGAGCGACAACATTTTGACCCCAAACCGAGAGGATTCTGGGATATTTGTGTATTTTTGGTAATAACTCTGGAAGGAAACGTCGCAGACCCATCAAGGTGGTACTCGTACTGCTCGCCTCGTCGAGAGGAATCCAAATATATGAATGCTTAAGCTATGGAATATGAAATGGACGAGCGACCAATAAAACAACATGTATTATGGGGTTGAATGCTTTTTGCTATTCACAAAATCAAACAAAAGCAGTCATGCAAATATCTGAATTTTCACAGGACAGCAATATCAGTTGCACCATTCAATTCCGCTCGTCCAGACGGGGAGAATTCAATCACATTCATTCGATGCGACGTTTCTTATGGGATTTAATGAGCGACAACATTTTGACCCCAAACCGAGAGGATTCTGGGATGTTTGTGGTTTTTTTGGTAATAACTCTGGAAGGAAACGTCGCAGACCCATCAAGGTGGTACTCGAACTGCTCGCCTCGTCGAGCGGAATCCAAATATATGAATGGTTAAGCTATGGGATATGAAATGGACGAGCGACCAATAAAACAACATGTATTATGGGTTGAATGCTTTTTGCTATTCATAAAATAAAACAAAAGCAGTCATGCAAATATCTGAATTTTCACAGCACAGCAAAATCAGTTGCACCATTCAATTCCGCTCGTCCAGACGGGGAGAATTCAATCACATTCATTCGATGCGACGTTTCTTATTGGATTTAATGAGCGACAACATTTTGACCCCAAACCGAGAGGATTCTGGGATGTTTGTGGTTTTTTGGTAATAACTCTGGAACGAAACGTCGCAGACCCATCAAGGTGGTACTCGTACTGCTCGGCTCGTCGAGAGGAATCCAAATCTATGAATGGTTAAGCTATCGGATATGAAATGGACGAGCGACCAATAAAACAACATGTATTATGGGGTTGAATGCTTTTTGCTATTCACAAAATAAAACAAAAGCAGTCATGCAAATATCTGAATTTTCACAGCACAGCAAAATCAGTTGCACCATTCAATTCCGCTCGTCCAGACGGGGAGAATTCAATCACATTCATTCGATGCGACGTTTCTTATTGGATTTAATGAGCGACAACATTTTGACCCCAAACCGAGAGGATTCTGGGATGTTTGTGTATTTTTGGTAATAACTCTGGAAGGAAACGTCGTAGACCCATCAAGGTGGTACTCGAACTGCTCGCCTCGTCGAGAGGAATCCAAATATATGAATGGTTAAGCTATGGGATATGAAATGGACGAGCGACCAATAAAACAACATGTATTATGGGTTGAATGCTTTTTGCTATTCATAAAATAAAACAAAAGCAGTCATGCAAATATCTGAATTTTCACAGCACAGCAAAATCAGTTGCACCATTCAATTCCGCTCGTCCAGACGGGGAGAATTCAATCACATTCATTCGATGCGACGTTTCTTATTGGATTTAATGAGCGACAACATTTTGACCCCAAACCGAGAGGATTCTGGGATGTTTGTGGTTTTTTGGTAATAACTCTGGAACGAAACGTCGCAGACCCATCAAGGTGGTACTCGTACTGCTCGGCTCGTCGAGAGGAATCCAAATCTATGAATGGTTAAGCTATCGGATATGAAATGGACGAGCGACCAATAAAACAACATGTATTATGGGGTTGAATGCTTTTTGCTATTCACAAAATAAAACAAAAGCAGTCATGCAAATATCTGAATTTTCACAGCACAGCAAAATCAGTTGCACCATCAATTCCGCTCGTCCAGACGGGGAGAATTCAATCACATTCATTCGATGCGACGTTTCTTATTGGATTTAATGAGCGACAACATTTTGACCCCAAACCGAGAGGATTCTGGGATGTTTGTGTATTTTTGGTAATAACTCTGGAAGGAAACGTCGCAGACCCATCAAGGTGGTACTCGTACTTCTCGCCTCGTCGAGAGGAATCCAAATATATGAATGCTTAAGCTATGGAATATGAAATGGACGAGCGACCAATAAAACAACATGTATTATGGGGTTGAATGCTTTTTGCTATTCACAAAATAAAACAAAAGCAGTCATGCAAATATCTGAATTTTCACAGGACAGCAATATCAGTTGCACCATTCAATTCCGCTCGTCCAGACGGGGAGAATTCAATCACATTCATTCGATGCGACGTTTCTTATGGGATTTAATGAGCGACAACATTTTGACCCCAAACCGAGAGGATTCTGGGATGTTTGTGGTTTTTTGGTAATAACTCTGGAAGGAAACGTCGTAGACCCATCAAGGTGGTACTCGAACTGCTCGCCTCGTCGAGCGGAATCCAAATATATGAATGGTTAAGCTATGGGATATGAAATGGACGAGCGACCAATAAAACAACATGTATTATGGGTTGAATGCTTTTTGCTATTCATAAAATAAAACAAAAGCAGTCATGCAAATATCTGAATTTTCACAGCACAGCAAAATCAGTTGCACCATTCAATTCCGCTCGTCCAGACGGGGAGAATTCAATCACATTCATTCGATGCGACGTTTCTTATTGGATTTAATGAGCGACAACATTTTGACCCCAAACCGATAGGATTCTGGGATGTTTGTGGTTTTTTGGTAATAACTCTGGAAGGAAACGTCGCAGACCCATCAAGGTGGTACTCGTACTGCTCGGCTCGTCGAGAGGAATCCAAATCTATGAATGGTTAAGCTATCGGATATGAAATGGACGAGCGACCAATAAAACAACATGTATTATGGGGTTGAATGCTTTTTGCTATTCACAAAATAAAACAAAAGCAGTCATGCAAATATCTGAATTTTCACAGCACAGCAAAATCAGTTGCACCATTCAATTCCGCTCGTCCAGACGGGGAGAATTCAATCACATTCATTCGATGCGACGTTTCTTATGGGATTTAATGAGCGACAACATTTTGACCCCAAACCGAGAGGATTCTGGGATGTTTGTGGTTTTTTGGTAATAACTCTGGAACGAAACGTCGCAGACCCATCAAGGTGGTACTCGTACTGCTCGGCTCGTCGAGAGGAATCCAAATCTATGAATGGTTAAGCTATCGGATATGAAATGGACGAGCGACCAATAAAACAACATGTATTATGGGGTTGAATGCTTTTTGCTATTCACAAAATAAAACAAAAGCAGTCATGCAAATATCTGAATTTTCACAGCACAGCAAAATCAGTTGCACCATTCAATTCCGCTCGTCCAGACGGGGAGAATTCAATCACATTCATTCGATGCGACGTTTCTTATTGGATTTAATGAGCGACAACATTTTGACCCCAAACCGAGAGGATTCTGGGATGTTTGTGTATTTTTGGTAATAACTCTGGAAGGAAACGTCGCAGACCCATCAAGGTGGTACTCGTACTTCTCGCCTCGTCGAGAGGAATCCAAATATATGAATGCTTAAGCTATGGAATATGAAATGGACGAGCGACCAATAAAACAACATGTATTATGGGGTTGAATGCTTTTTGCTATTCACAAAATAAAACAAAAGCAGTCATGCAAATATCTGAATTTTCACAGGACAGCAATATCAGTTGCACCATTCAATTCCGCTCGTCCAGACGGGGAGAATTCAATCACATTCATTCGATGCGACGTTTCTTATGGGATTTAATGAGCGACAACATTTTGACCCCAAACCGAGAGGATTCTGGGATGTTTGTGGTTTTTTGGTAATAACTCTGGAAGGAAACGTCGCAGACCCATCAAGGTGGTACTCGAACTGCTCGCCTCGTCGAGCGGAATCCAAATATATGAATGGTTAAGCTATGGGATATGAAATGGACGAGCGACCAATAAAACAACATGTATTATGGGTTGAATGCTTTTTGCTATTCATAAAATAAAACAAAAGCAGTCATGCAAATATCTGAATTTTCACAGCACAGCAAAATCAGTTGCACCATTCAATTCCGCTCGTCCAGACGGGGAGAATTCAATCACTTTCATTCGATGCGACGTTTCTTATTGGATTTAATGAGCGACAACATTTTGACCCCAAACCGAGAGGATTCTGGGATGTTTGTGGTTTTTTGGTAATAACTCTGGAACGAAACGTCGCAGACCCATCAAGGTGGTACTCGTACTGCTCGGCTCGTCGAGAGGAATCCAAATCTATGAATGGTTAAGCTATCGGATATGAAATGGACGAGCGACCAATAAAAAAACATGTATTATTGGGTTGAATGCTTTTTGCTATTCACAAAATAAAACAAAAGCAGTCATGCAAATATCTGAATTTTCACAGGACAGCAATATCAGTTGCACCATTCAATTCCGCTCGTCCAGACGGGGAGAATTCAATCACATTCATTCGATGCGACGTTTCTTATTGGATTTAATGAGCGACAACATTTTGACCCCAAACCGAGAGGATTCTGGGATGTTTGTGGTTTTTTGGTAATAACTCTGGAAGGAAACGTCGCAGACCCATCAAGGTGGTACTCGTACTGCTCGGCTCGTCGAGAGGAATCCAAATCTATGAATGGTTAAGCTATCGGATATGAAATGGACGAGCGACCAATAAAACAACATGTATTATGCGGTTGAATGCTTTTTGCTATTCACAAAATAAAACAAAAGCAGTCATGCAAATATCTGAATTTTCACAGCACAGCAAAATCAGTTGCACCATTCAATTCCGCTCATCCAGACGGGGAGAATTCAATCACATTCATTCGATGCGACGTTTCTTATTGGATTTAATGAGCGACAACATTTTGACCCCAAACCGAGAGGATTCTGGGATATTTGTGTATTTTTGGTAATAACTCTGGAAGGAAACGTCGCAGACCCATCAAGGTGGTACTCGTACTGCTCGCCTCGTCGAGAGGAATCCAAATATATGAATGCTTAAGCTATGGAATATGAAATGGACGAGCGACCAATAAAACAACATGTATTATGTGGTTGAATGCTTTTTGCTATTCACAAAATAAAACAAAAGCAGTCATGCAAATATCTGAATTTTCACAGGACAGCAAAATCAGTTGCACCATTCAATTCCGCTCGTCCAGACGGGGAGAATTCAATCACATTCATTCGATGCGACGTTTCTTATGGGATTTAATGAGCGACAACATTTTGACCCCAAACCGAGAGGATTCTGGGATGTTTGTGGTTTTTTGGTAATAACTCTGGAAGGAAACGTCGCAGACCCATCAAGGTGGTACTCGAACTGCTCGCCTCGTCGAGCCGAATCCAAATATATGAATGGTTAAGCTATGGGATATGAAATGGACGAGCGACCAATAAAACAACATGTATTATGGGTTGAATGCTTTTTGCTATTCATAAAATAAAACAAAAGCAGTCATGCAAACATCTGAATTTTCACAGCACAGCAAAATCAGTTGCACCATTCAATTCCACTCGTCCAGACGGGGAGAATTCAATCACATTCATTCGATGCGACGTTTCTTATTGGATTTAATGAGCGACAACATTTTGACCCCAAACCGAGAGGATTCTGGGATGTTTGTGGTTTTTTGGTAATAACTCTGGAACGAAACGTCGCAGACCCATCAAGGTGGTACTCGTACTGCTCGGCTCGTCGAGAGGAATCCAAATCTATGAATGGTTAAGCTATCGGATATGAAATGGACGAGCGACCAATAAAACAACATGTATTATGGGGTTGAATGCTTTTTGCTATTCACAAAATAAAACAAAAGCAGTCATGCAAATATCTGAATTTTCACAGCACAGCAAAATCAGTTGCACCATTCAATTCCGCTCGTCCAGACGGGGAGAATTCAATCACATTCATTCGATGCGACGTTTCTTATTGGATTTAATGAGCGACAAAATTTTGACCCCAAACCGAGAGGATTCTGGGATGTTTGTGGTTTTTTGGTAATAACTCTGGAACGAAACGTCGCAGACCCATCAAGGTGGTACTCGTACTGCTCGGCTCGTCGAGAGGAATCCAAATCTATGAATGGTTAAGCTATCGGATATGAAATGGACGAGCGACCAATAAAACAACATGTATTATGGGGTTGAATGCTTTTTGCTATTCACAAAATAAAACAAAAGCAGTCATGCAAATATCTGAATTTTCACAGGACAGCAAAATCAGTTGCACCATTCAATTCCGCTCGTCCAGACGGGGAGAATTCAATCACATTCATTCGATGCGACGTTTCTTATGGGATTTAATGAGCGACAACATTTTGACCCCAAACCGAGAGGATTCTGGGATGTTTGTGGTTTTTTGGTAATAACTCTGGAAGGAAACGTCGCAGACCCATCAAGGTGGTACTCGTACTGCTCGGCTCGTCGAGAGGAATCCAAATATATGAATGCTTAAGCTATGGAATATGAAATGGACGAGCGACCAATAAAACAACATGTATTATGTGGTTGAATGCTTTTTGCTATTCACAAAATAAAACAAAAGCAGTCATGCAAATATCTGAATTTTCACAGGACAGCAAAATCAGTTGCACCATTCAATTCCGCTCGTCCAGACGGGGAGAATTCAATCACATTCATTCGATGCGACGTTTCTTATGGGATTTAATGAGCGACAACATTTTGACCCCAAACCGAGAGGATTCTGGGATGTTTGTGGTTTTTTGGTAATAACTCTGGAAGGAAACGTCGCAGACCCATCAAGGTGGTACTCGAACTGCTCGCCTCGTCGAGCCGAATCCAAATATATGAATGGTTAAGCTATGGGATATGAAATGGACGAGCGACCAATAAAACAACATGTATTATGGGTTGAATGCTTTTTGCTATTCATAAAATAAAACAAAAGCAGTCATGCAAACATCTGAATTTTCACAGCACAGCAAAATCAGTTGCACCATTCAATTCCACTCGTCCAGACGGGGAGAATTCAATCACATTCATTCGATGCGACGTTTCTTATTGGATTTAATGAGCGACAACATTTTGACCCCAAACCGAGAGGATTCTGGGATGTTTGTGGTTTTTTGGTAATAACTCTGGAACGAAACGTCGCAGACCCATCAAGGTGGTACTCGTACTGCTCGGCTCGTCGAGAGGAATCCAAATCTATGAATGGTTAAGCTATCGGATATGAAATGGACGAGCGACCAATAAAACAACATGTATTATGGGGTTGAATGCTTTTTGCTATTCACAAAATAAAACAAAAGCAGTCATGCAAATATCTGAATTTTCACAGCACAGCAAAATCAGTTGCACCATTCAATTCCGCTCGTCCAGACGGGGAGAATTCAATCACATTCATTCGATGCGACGTTTCTTATTGGATTTAATGAGCGACAACATTTTGACCCCAAACCGAGAGGATTCTGGGATGTTTGTGGTTTTTTGGTAATAACTCTGGAACGAAACGTCGCAGACCCATCAAGGTGGTACTCGTACTGCTCGGCTCGTCGAGAGGAATCCAAATCTATGAATGGTTAAGCTATCGGATATGAAATGGACGAGCGACCAATAAAACAACATGTATTATGGGGTTGAATGCTTTTTGCTATTCACAAAATAAAACAAAAGCAGTCATGCAAATATCTGAATTTTCACAGCACAGCAAAATCAGTTGCACCATTCAATTCCGCTCGTCCAGACGGGGAGAATTCAATCACATTCATTCGATGCGACGTTTCTTATGGGATTTAATGAGCGACAACATTTTGACCCCAAACCGAGAGGATTCTGGGATGTTTGTGGTTTTTTGGTAATAACTCTGGAACGAAACGTCGCAGACCCATCAAGGTGGTACTCGTACTGCTCGGCTCGTCGAGAGGAATCCAAATCTATGAATGGTTAAGCTATCGGATATGAAATGGACGAGCGACCAATAAAACAACATGTATTATGGGGTTGAATGCTTTTTGCTATTCACAAAATAAAACAAAAGCAGTCATGCAAATATCTGAATTTTCACAGCACAGCAAAATCAGTTGCACCATTCAATTCCGCTCGTCCAGACGGGGAGAATTCAATCACATTCATTCGATGCGACGTTTCTTATTGGATTTAATGAGCGACAACATTTTGACCCCAAACCGAGAGGATTCTGGGATGTTTGTGGTTTTTTGGTAATAACTCTGGAACGAAACGTCGCAGACCCATCAAGGTGGTACTCGTACTGCTCGGCTCGTCGAGAGGAATCCAAATCTATGAATGGTTAAGCTATCGGATATGAAATGGACGAGCGACCAATAAAACAACATGTATTATGGGGTTGAATGCTTTTTGCTATTCACAAAATAAAACAAAAGCAGTCATGCAAATATCTGAATTTTCACAGCACAGCAAAATCAGTTGCACCATTCAATTCCGCTCGTCCAGACGGGGAGAATTCAATCACATTCATTCGATGCGACGTTTCTTATGGGATTTAATGAGCGACAACATTTTGACCCCAAACCGAGAGGATTCTGGGATGTTTGTGGTTTTTTGGTAATAACTCTGGAACGAAACGTCGCAGACCCATCAAGGTGGTACTCGTACTGCTCGGCTCGTCGAGAGGAATCCAAATCTATGAATGGGTAAGCTATCGGATATGAAATGGACGAGCGACCAATAAAACAACATGTATTATGGGGTTGAATGCTTTTTGCTATTCACAAAATAAAACAAAAGCAGTCATGCAAATATCTGAATTTTCACAGCACAGCAAAATCAGTTGCACCATTCAATTCCGCTCGACCAGACGGGGAGAATTCAATCACATTCATTCGATGCGACGTTTCTTATTGGATTTAATGAGCGACAACATTTTGACCCCAAACCGAGAGGATTCTGGGATGTTTGTGTATTTTTGGTAATAACTCTGGAAGGAAACGTCGCAGACCCATCAAGGTGGTACTCGTACTTCTCGCCTCGTCGAGAGGAATCCAAATATATGAATGCTTAAGCTATGGAATATGAAATGGACGAGCGACCAATAAAACAACATGTATTATGGGGTTGAATGCTTTTTGCTATTCACAAAATAAAACAAAAGCAGTCATGCAAATATCTGAATTTTCACAGGACAGCAATATCAGTTGCACCATTCAATTCCGCTCGTCCAGACGGGGAGAATTCAATCACATTCATTCGATGCGACGTTTCTTATGGGATTTAATGAGCGACAACATTTTGACCCCAAACCGAGAGGATTCTGGGATGTTTGTGGTTTTTTGGTAATAACTCTGGAAGGAAACGTCGCAGACCCATCAAGGTGGTACTCGAACTGCTCGCCTCGTCGAGAGGAATCCAAATATATGAATGGTTAAGCTATGGGATATGAAATGGACGAGCGACCAATAAAACAACATGTATTATGGGTTGAATGCTTTTTGCTATTCATAAAATAAAACAAAAGCAGTCATGCAAATATCTGAATTTTCACAGCACAGCAAAATCAGTTGCACCATTCAATTCCGCTCGTCCAGACGGGGAGAATTCAATCACATTCATTCGATGCGACGTTTCTTATGGGATTTAATGAGCGACAACATTTTGACCCCAAACCGAGAGGATTCTGGGATGTTTGTGGTTTTTTGGTAATAACTCTGGAACGAAACGTCGCAGACCCATCAAGGTGGTACTCGTACTGCTCGGCTCGTCGAGAGGAATCCAAATCTATGAATGGTTAAGCTATCGGATATGAAATGGACGAGCGACCAATAAAACAACATGTATTATGGGGTTGAATGCTTTTTGCTATTCACAAAATAAAACAAAAGCAGTCATGCAAATATCTGAATTTTCACAGCACCTCAAAATCAGTTGCACCATTCAATTCCGCTCGTCCAGACGGGGAGAATTCAATCACATTCATTCGATGCGACGTTTCTTATTGGATTTAATGAGCGACAACATTTTGACCCCAAACCGAGAGGATTCTGGGATGTTTGTGTATTTTTGGTAATAACTCTGGAAGGAAACGTCGCAGACCCATCAAGGTGGTACTCGTACTTCTCGCCTCGTCGAGAGGAATCCAAATATATGAATGGTTAAGCTATGGAATATGAAATGGACGAGCGACCAATAAAACAACATGTATTATGGGGTTGAATGCTTTTTGCTATTCACAAAATAAAACAAAAGCAGTCATGCAAATATCTGAATTTTCACAGGACAGCAATATCAGTTGCACCATTCAATTCCGCTCGTCCAGACGGGGAGAATTCAATCACATTCATTCGATGCGACGTTTCTTATGGGATTTAATGAGCGACAACATTTTGACCCCAAACCGAGAGGATTCTGGGATGTTTGTGGTTTTTTGGTAATAACTCTGGAAGGAAACGTCGCAGACCCATCAAGGTGGTACTCGAACTGCTCGCCTCGTCGAGCGGAATCCAAATATATGAATGGTTAAGCTATGGGATATGAAATGGACGAGCGACCAATAAAACAACATGTATTATGGGTTGAATGCTTTTTGCTATTCATAAAATAAAACAAAAGCAGTCATGCAAATATCTGAATTTTCACAGCACAGCAAAATCAGTTGCACCATTCAATTCCGCTCGTCCAGACGGGGAGAATTCAATCACATTCATTCGATGCGACGTTTCTTATGGGATTTAATGAGCGACAACATTTTGACCCCAAACCGAGAGGATTCTGGGATGTTTGTGGTTTTTTGGTAATAACTCTGGAAGGAAACGTCGCAGACCCATCAAGGTGGTACTCGTACTGCTCGGCTCGTCGAGAGGAATCCAAATCTATGAATGGTTAAGCTATCGGATATGAAATGGACGAGCGACCAATAAAACAACATGTATTATGGGGTTGAATGCTTTTTGCTATTCACAAAATAAAACAAAAGCAGTCATGCAAATATCTGAATTTTCACAGCACCTCAAAATCAGTTGCACCATTCAATTCCGCTCGTCCAGACGGGGAGAATTCAATCACATTCATTCGATGCGACGTTTCTTATGGGATTTAATGAGCGACAACATTTTGACCCCAAACCGAGAGGATTCTGGGATGTTTGTGGTTTTTTGGTAATAACTCTGGAACGAAACGTCGCAGACCCATCAAGGTGGTACTCGTACTGCTCGGCTCGTCGAGAGGAATCCAAATATATGAATGGTTAAGCTATCGGATATGAAATGGACGAGCGACCAATAAAACAACATGTATTATGGGGTTGAATGCTTTTTGCTATTCACAAAATAAAACAAAAGCAGTCATGCAAATATCTGAATTTTCACAGCACAGCAAAATCAGTTGCACCATTCAATTCCGCTCGTCCAGACGGGGAGAATTCAATCACATTCATTCGATGCGACGTTTCTTATTGGATTTAATGAGCGACAACATTTTGACCCCAAACCGAGAGGATTCTGGGATGTTTGTGGTTTTTTGGTAATAACTCTGGAACGAAACGTCGCAGACCCATCAAGGTGGTACTCGTACTGCTCGGCTCGTCGAGAGGAATCCAAATCTATGAATGGTTAAGCTATCGGATATGAAATGGACGAGCGACCAATAAAACAACATGTATTATGGGGTTGAATGCTTTTTGCTATTCACAAAATAAAACAAAAGCAGTCATGCAAATATCTGAATTTTCACAGCACAGCAAAATCAGTTGCACCATTCAATTCCGCTCGTCCAGACGGGGAGAATTCAATCACATTCATTCGATGCGACGTTTCTTATTGGATTTAATGAGCGACAACATTTTGACCCCAAACCGAGAGGATTCTGGGATGTTTGTGGTTTTTTGGTAATAACTCTGGAACGAAACGTCGCAGACCCATCAAGGTGGTACTCGTACTGCTCGGCTCGTCGAGAGGAATCCAAATCTATGAATGGTTAAGCTATCGGATATGAAATGGACGAGCGACCAATAAAACAACATGTATTATGGGGTTGAATGCTTTTTGCTATTCACAAAATAAAACAAAAGCAGTCATGCAAATATCTGAATTTTCACAGCACAGCAAAATCAGTTGCACCATTCAATTCCGCTCGTCCAGACGGGGAGAATTCAATCACATTCATTCGATGCGACGTTTCTTATGGGATTTAATGAGCGACAACATTTTGACCCCAAACCGAGAGGATTCTGGGATGTTTGTGGTTTTTTGGTAATAACTCTGGAACGAAACGTCGCAGACCCATCAAGGTGGTACTCGTACTGCTCGGCTCGTCGAGAGGAATCCAAATCTATGAATGGTTAAGCTATCGGATATGAAATGGACGAGCGACCAATAAAACAACATGTATTATGGGGTTGAATGCTTTTTGCTATTCACAAAATAAAACAAAAGCAGTCATGCAAATATCTGAATTTTCACAGCACAGCAAAATCAGTTGCACCATTCAATTCCGCTCGTCCAGACGGGGAGAATTCAATCACATTCATTCGATGCGACGTTTCTTATTGGATTTAATGAGCGACAACATTTTGACCCCAAACCGAGAGGATTCTGGGATGTTTGTGGTTTTTTGGTAATAACTCTGGAACGAAACGTCGCAGACCCATCAAGGTGGTACTCGTACTGCTCGGCTCGTCGAGAGGAATCCAAATCTATGAATGGTTAAGCTATCGGATATGAAATGGACGAGCGACCAATAAAACAACATGTATTATGGGGTTGAATGCTTTTTGCTATTCACAAAATAAAACAAAAGCAGTCATGCAAATATCTGAATTTTCACAGCACAGCAAAATCAGTTGCACCATTCAATTCCGCTCGTCCAGACGGGGAGAATTCAATCACATTCATTCGATGCGACGTTTCTTATTGGATTTAATGAGCGACAACATTTTGACCCCAAACCGAGAGGATTCTGGGATGTTTGTGGTTTTTTGGTAATAACTCTGGAACGAAACGTCGCAGACCCATCAAGGTGGTACTCGTACTGCTCGGCTCGTCGAGAGGAATCCAAATCTATGAATGGTTAAGCTATCGGATATGAAATGGACGAGCGACCAATAAAACAACATGTATTATGGGGTTGAATGCTTTTTGCTATTCACAAAATAAAACAAAAGCAGTCATGCAAATATCTGAATTTTCACAGCACAGCAAAATCAGTTGCACCATTCAATTCCGCTCGTCCAGACGGGGAGAATTCAATCACATTCATTCGATGCGACGTTTCTTATGGGATTTAATGAGCGACAACATTTTGACCCCAAACCGAGAGGATTCTGGGATGTTTGTGGTTTTTTGGTAATAACTCTGGAACGAAACGTCGCAGACCCATCAAGGTGGTACTCGTACTGCTCGGCTCGTCGAGAGGAATCCAAATCTATGAATGGTTAAGCTATCGGATATGAAATGGACGAGCGACCAATAAAACAACATGTATTATGGGGTTGAATGCTTTTTGCTATTCACAAAATAAAACAAAAGCAGTCATGCAAATATCTGAATTTTCACAGCACAGCAAAATCAGTTGCACCATTCAATTCCGCTCGTCCAGACGGGGAGAATTCAATCACATTCATTCGATGCGACGTTTCTTATTGGATTTAATGAGCGACAACATTTTGACCCCAAACCGAGAGGATTCTGGGATGTTTGTGGTTTTTTGGTAATAACTCTGGAACGAAACGTCGCAGACCCATCAAGGTGGTACTCGTACTGCTCGGCTCGTCGAGAGGAATCCAAATCTATGAATGGTTAAGCTATCGGATATGAAATGGACGAGCGACCAATAAAACAACATGTATTATGGGGTTGAATGCTTTTTGCTATTCACAAAATAAAACAAAAGCAGTCATGCAAATATCTGAATTTTCACAGCACAGCAAAATCAGTTGCACCATTCAATTCCGCTCGTCCAGACGGGGAGAATTCAATCACATTCATTCGATGCGACGTTTCTTATTGGATTTAATGAGCGACAACATTTTGACCCCAAACCGAGAGGATTCTGGGATGTTTGTGGTTTTTTGGTAATAACTCTGGAACGAAACGTCGCAGACCCATCAAGGTGGTACTCGTACTGCTCGGCTCGTCGAGAGGAATCCAAATCTATGAATGGTTAAGCTATCGGATATGAAATGGACGAGCGACCAATAAAACAACATGTATTATGGGGTTGAATGCTTTTTGCTATTCACAAAATAAAACAAAAGCAGTCATGCAAATATCTGAATTTTCACAGCACAGCAAAATCAGTTGCACCATTCAATTCCGCTCGTCCAGACGGGGAGAATTCAATCACATTCATTCGATGCGACGTTTCTTATGGGATTTAATGAGCGACAACATTTTGACCCCAAACCGAGAGGATTCTGGGATGTTTGTGGTTTTTTGGTAATAACTCTGGAACGAAACGTCGCAGACCCATCAAGGTGGTACTCGTACTGCTCGGCTCGTCGAGAGGAATCCAAATCTATGAATGGTTAAGCTATCGGATATGAAATGGACGAGCGACCAATAAAACAACATGTATTATGGGGTTGAATGCTTTTTGCTATTCACAAAATAAAACAAAAGCAGTCATGCAAATATCTGAATTTTCACAGCACAGCAAAATCAGTTGCACCATTCAATTCCGCTCGTCCAGACGGGGAGAATTCAATCACATTCATTCGATGCGACGTTTCTTATTGGATTTAATGAGCGACAACATTTTGACCCCAAACCGAGAGGATTCTGGGATGTTTGTGTATTTTTGGTAATAACTCTGGAAGGAAACGTCGCAGACCCATCAAGGTGGTACTCGTACTTCTCGCCTCGTCGAGAGGAATCCAAATATATGAATGCTTAAGCTATGGAATATGAAATGGACGAGCGACCAATAAAACAACATGTATTATGGGGTTGAATGCTTTTTGCTATTCACAAAATAAAACAAAAGCAGTCATGCAAATATCTGAATTTTCACAGGACAGCAATATCAGTTGCACCATTCAATTCCGCTCGTCCAGACGGGGAGAATTCAATCACATTCATTCGATGCGACGTTTCTTATGGGATTTAATGAGCGACAACATTTTGACCCCAAACCGAGAGGATTCTGGGATGTTGTGGTTTTTTGGTAATAACTCTGGAAGGAAACGTCGCAGACCCATCAAGGTGGTACTCGAACTGCTCGCCTCGTCGAGCGGAATCCAAATATATGAATGGTTAAGCTATGGGATATGAAATGGACGAGCGACCAATAAAACAACATGTATTATGGGTTGAATGCTTTTTGCTATTCATAAAATAAAACAAAAGCAGTCATGCAAATATCTGAATTTTCACAGCACAGCAAAATCAGTTGCACCATTCAATTCCGCTCGTCCAGACGGGGAGAATTCAATCACATTCATTCGATGCGACGTTTCTTATGGGATTTAATGAGCGACAACATTTTGACCCCAAACCGAGAGGATTCTGGGATGTTTGTGGTTTTTTGGTAATAACTCTGGAACGAAACGTCGCAGACCCATCAAGGTGGTACTCGTACTGCTCGGCTCGTCGAGAGGAATCCAAATCTATGAATGGTTAAGCTATCGGATATGAAATGGACGAGCGACCAATAAAACAACATGTATTATGGGGTTGAATGCTTTTTGCTATTCACAAAATAAAACAAAAGCAGTCATGCAAATATCTGAATTTTCACAGCACAGCAAAATCAGTTGCACCATTCAATTCCGCTCGTCCAGACGGGGAGAATTCAATCACATTCATTCGATGCGACGTTTCTTATTGGATTTAATGAGCGACAACATTTTGACCCCAAACCGAGAGGATTCTGGGATGTTTGTGGTTTTTTGGTAATAACTCTGGAACGAAACGTCGCAGACCCATCAAGGTGGTACTCGTACTGCTCGGCTCGTCGAGAGGAATCCAAATCTATGAATGGTTAAGCTATCGGATATGAAATGGACGAGCGACCAATAAAACAACATGTATTATGGGGTTGAATGCTTTTTGCTATTCACAAAATAAAACAAAAGCAGTCATGCAAATATCTGAATTTTCACAGCACAGCAAAATCAGTTGCACCATTCAATTCCGCTCGTCCAGACGGGGAGAATTCAATCACATTCATTCGATGCGACGTTTCTTATGGGATTTAATGAGCGACAACATTTTGACCCCAAACCGAGAGGATTCTGGGATGTTTGTGGTTTTTTGGTAATAACTCTGGAACGAAACGTCGCAGACCCATCAAGGTGGTACTCGTACTGCTCGGCTCGTCGAGAGGAATCCAAATCTATGAATGGTTAAGCTATCGGATATGAAATGGACGAGCGACCAATAAAACAACATGTATTATGGGGTTGAATGCTTTTTGCTATTCACAAAATAAAACAAAAGCAGTCATGCAAATATCTGAATTTTCACAGCACAGCAAAATCAGTTGCACCATTCAATTCCGCTCGTCCAGACGGGGAGAATTCAATCACATTCATTCGATGCGACGTTTCTTATTGGATTTAATGAGCGACAACATTTTGACCCCAAACCGAGAGGATTCTGGGATGTTTGTGGTTTTTTGGTAATAACTCTGGAACGAAACGTCGCAGACCCATCAAGGTGGTACTCGTACTGCTCGGCTCGTCGAGTGGAATCCAAATCTATGAATGGTTAAGCTATCGGATATGAAATGGACGAGCGACCAATAAAACAACATGTATTATGGGGTTGAATGCTTTTTGCTATTCACAAAATAAAACAAAAGCAGTCATGCAAATATCTGAATTTTCACAGCACAGCAAAATCAGTTGCACCATTCAATTCCGCTCGTCCAGACGGGGAGAATTCAATCACATTCATTCGATGCGACGTTTCTTATTGGATTTAATGAGCGACAACATTTTGACCCCAAACCGAGAGGATTCTGGGATGTTTGTGGTTTTTTGGTAATAACTCTGGAACGAAACGTCGCAGACCCATCAAGGTGGTACTCGTACTTCTCGCCTCGTCGAGAGGAATCCAAATATATGAATGCTTAAGCTATGGAATATGAAATGGACGAGCGACCAATAAAACAACATGTATTATGGGGTTGAATGCTTTTTGCTATTCACAAAATAAAACAAAAGCAGTCATGCAAATATCTGAATTTTCACAGGACAGCAATATCAGTTGCACCATTCAATTCCGCTCGTCCAGACGGGGAGAATTCAATCACATTCATTCGATGCGACGTTTCTTATGGGATTTAATGAGCGACAACATTTTGACCCCAAACCGAGAGGATTCTGGGATGTTGTGGTTTTTTGGTAATAACTCTGGAAGGAAACGTCGCAGACCCATCAAGGTGGTACTCGAACTGCTCGCCTCGTCGAGCGGAATCCAAATATATGAATGGTTAAGCTATGGGATATGAAATGGACGAGCGACCAATAAAACAACATGTATTATGGGTTGAATGCTTTTTGCTATTCATAAAATAAAACAAAAGCAGTCATGCAAATATCTGAATTTTCACAGCACAGCAAAATCAGTTGCACCATTCAATTCCGCTCGTCCAGACGGGGAGAATTCAATCACATTCATTCGATGCGACGTTTCTTATGGGATTTAATGAGCGACAACATTTTGACCCCAAACCGAGAGGATTCTGGGATGTTTGTGGTTTTTTGGTAATAACTCTGGAACGAAACGTCGCAGACCCATCAAGGTGGTACTCGTACTGCTCGGCTCGTCGAGAGGAATCCAAATCTATGAATGGTTAAGCTATCGGATATGAAATGGACGAGCGACCAATAAAACAACATGTATTATGGGGTTGAATGCTTTTTGCTATTCACAAAATAAAACAAAAGCAGTCATGCAAATATCTGAATTTTCACAGCACAGCAAAATCAGTTGCACCATTCAATTCCGCTCGTCCAGACGGGGAGAATTCAATCACATTCATTCGATGCGACGTTTCTTATTGGATTTAATGAGCGACAACATTTTGACCCCAAACCGAGAGGATTCTGGGATGTTTGTGGTTTTTTGGTAATAACTCTGGAACGAAACGTCGCAGACCCATCAAGGTGGTACTCGTACTGCTCGGCTCGTCGAGAGGAATCCAAATCTATGAATGGTTAAGCTATCGGATATGAAATGGACGAGCGACCAATAAAACAACATGTATTATGGGGTTGAATGCTTTTTGCTATTCACAAAATAAAACAAAAGCAGTCATGCAAATATCTGAATTTTCACAGCACAGCAAAATCAGTTGCACCATTCAATTCCGCTCGTCCAGACGGGGAGAATTCAATCACATTCATTCGATGCGACGTTTCTTATGGGATTTAATGAGCGACAACATTTTGACCCCAAACCGAGAGGATTCTGGGATGTTTGTGGTTTTTTGGTAATAACTCTGGAACGAAACGTCGCAGACCCATCAAGGTGGTACTCGTACTGCTCGGCTCGTCGAGAGGAATCCAAATCTATGAATGGTTAAGCTATCGGATATGAAATGGACGAGCGACCAATAAAACAACATGTATTATGGGGTTGAATGCTTTTTGCTATTCACAAAATAAAACAAAAGCAGTCATGCAAATATCTGAATTTTCACAGCACAGCAAAATCAGTTGCACCATTCAATTCCGCTCGTCCAGACGGGGAGAATTCAATCACATTCATTCGATGCGACGTTTCTTATTGGATTTAATGAGCGACAACATTTTGACCCCAAACCGAGAGGATTCTGGGATGTTTGTGGTTTTTTGGTAATAACTCTGGAACGAAACGTCGCAGACCCATCAAGGTGGTACTCGTACTGCTCGGCTCGTCGAGTGGAATCCAAATCTATGAATGGTTAAGCTATCGGATATGAAATGGACGAGCGACCAATAAAACAACATGTATTATGGGGTTGAATGCTTTTTGCTATTCACAAAATAAAACAAAAGCAGTCATGCAAATATCTGAATTTTCACAGCACAGCAAAATCAGTTGCACCATTCAATTCCGCTCGTCCAGACGGGGAGAATTCAATCACATTCATTCGATGCGACGTTTCTTATTGGATTTAATGAGCGACAACATTTTGACCCCAAACCGAGAGGATTCTGGGATGTTTGTGGTTTTTTGGTAATAACTCTGGAACGAAACGTCGCAGACCCATCAAGGTGGTACTCGTACTGCTCGGCTCGTCGAGAGGAATCCAAATCTATGAATGGTTAAGCTATCGGATATGAAATGGACGAGCGACCAATAAAACAACATGTATTATGGGGTTGAATGCTTTTTGCTATTCACAAAATAAAACAAAAGCAGTCATGCAAATATCTGAATTTTCACAGCACAGCAAAATCAGTTGCACCATTCAATTCCGCTCGTCCAGACGGGGAGAATTCAATCACATTCATTCGATGCGACGTTTCTTATGGGATTTAATGAGCGACAACATTTTGACCCCAAACCGAGAGGATTCTGGGATGTTTGTGGTTTTTTGGTAATAACTCTGGAACGAAACGTCGCAGACCCATCAAGGTGGTACTCGTACTGCTCGGCTCGTCGAGAGGAATCCAAATCTATGAATGGTTAAGCTATCGGATATGAAATGGACGAGCGACCAATAAAACAACATGTATTATGGGGTTGAATGCTTTTTGCTATTCACAAAATAAAACAAAAGCAGTCATGCAAATATCTGAATTTTCACAGCACAGCAAAATCAGTTGCACCATTCAATTCCGCTCGTCCAGACGGGGAGAATTCAATCACATTCATTCGATGCGACGTTTCTTATTGGATTTAATGAGCGACAACATTTTGACCCCAAACCGAGAGGATTCTGGGATGTTTGTGGTTTTTTGGTAATAACTCTGGAACGAAACGTCGCAGACCCATCAAGGTGGTACTCGTACTGCTCGGCTCATCGAGAGGAATCCAAATCTATGAATGGTTAAGCTATCGGATATGAAATGGACGAGCGACCAATAAAACAACATGTATTATGGGGTTGAATGCTTTTTGCTATTCACAAAATAAAACAAAAGCAGTCATGCAAATATCTGAATTTTCACAGCACAGCAAAATCAGTTGCACCATTCAATTCCGCTCGTCCAGACGGGGAGAATTCAATCACATTCATTCGATGCGACGTTTCTTATTGGATTTAATGAGCGACAACATTTTGACCCCAAACCGAGAGGATTCTGGGATGTTTGTGTATTTTTGGTAATAACTCTGGAAGGAAACGTCGCAGACCCATCAAGGTGGTACTCGTACTTCTCGCCTCGTCGAGAGGAATCCAAATATATGAATGCTTAAGCTATGGAATATGAAATGGACGAGCGACCAATAAAACAACATGTATTATGGGGTTGAATGCTTTTTGCTATTCACAAAATAAAACAAAAGCAGTCATGCAAATATCTGAATTTTCACAGGACAGCAATATCAGTTGCACCATTCAATTCCGCTCGTCCAGACGGGGAGAATTCAATCACATTCATTCGATGCGACGTTTCTTATGGGATTTAATGAGCGACAACATTTTGACCCCAAACCGAGAGGATTCTGGGATGTTTGTGGTTTTTTGGTAATAACTCTGGAAGGAAACGTCGCAGACCCATCAAGGTGGTACTCGAACTGCTCGCCTCGTCGAGCGGAATCCAAATATATGAATGGTTAAGCTATGGGATATGAAATGGACGAGCGACCAATAAAACAACATGTATTATGGGTTGAATGCTTTTTGCTATTCATAAAATAAAACAAAAGCAGTCATGCAAATATCTGAATTTTCACAGCACAGCAAAATCAGTTGCACCATTCAATTCCGCTCGTCCAGACGGGGAGAATTCAATCACATTCATTCGATGCGACGTTTCTTATGGGATTTAATGAGCGACAACATTTTGACCCCAAACCGAGAGGATTCTGGGATGTTTGTGGTTTTTTGGTAATAACTCTGGAACGAAACGTCGCAGACCCATCAAGGTGGTACTCGTACTGCTCGGCTCGTCGAGAGGAATCCAAATCTATGAATGGTTAAGCTATCGGATATGAAATGGACGAGCGACCAATAAAACAACATGTATTATGGGGTTGAATGCTTTTTGCTATTCACAAAATAAAACAAAAGCAGTCATGCAAATATCTGAATTTTCACAGCACCTCAAAATCAGTTGCACCATTCAATTCCGCTCGTCCAGACGGGGAGAATTCAATCACATTCATTCGATGCGACGTTTCTTATTGGATTTAATGAGCGACAACATTTTGACCCCAAACCGAGAGGATTCTGGGATGTTTGTGTATTTTTGGTAATAACTCTGGAAGGAAACGTCGCAGACCCATCAAGGTGGTACTCGTACTTCTCGCCTCGTCGAGAGGAATCCAAATATATGAATGCTTAAGCTATGGAATATGAAATGGACGAGCGACCAATAAAACAACATGTATTATGGGGTTGAATGCTTTTTGCTATTCACAAAATAAAACAAAAGCAGTCATGCAAATATCTGAATTTTCACAGGACAGCAATATCAGTTGCACCATTCAATTCCGCTCGTCCAGTCGGGGAGAATTCAATCACATTCATTCGATGCGACGTTTCTTATGGGATTTAATGAGCGACAACATTTTGACCCCAAACCGAGAGGATTCTGGGATGTTTGTGGTTTTTTGGTAATAACTCTGGAAGGAAACGTCGCAGACCCATCAAGGTGGTACTCGAACTGCTCGCCTCGTCGAGCGGAATCCAAATATATGAATGGTTAAGCTATGGGATATGAAATGGACGAGCGACCAATAAAACAACATGTATTATGGGTTGAATGCTTTTTGCTATTCATAAAATAAAACAAAAGCAGTCATGCAAATATCTGAATTTTCACAGCACAGCAAAATCAGTTGCACCATTCAATTCCGCTCGTCCAGACGGGGAGAATTCAATCACATTCATTCGATGCGACGTTTCTTATGGGATTTAATGAGCGACAACATTTTGACCCCAAACCGAGAGGATTCTGGGATGTTTGTGGTTTTTTGGTAATAACTCTGGAACGAAACGTCGCAGACCCATCAAGGTGGTACTCGTACTGCTCGGCTCGTCGAGAGGAATCCAAATCTATGAATGGTTAAGCTATCGGATATGAAATGGACGAGCGACCAATAAAACAACATGTATTATGGGGTTGAATGATTTTTGCTATTCACAAAATAAAACAAAAGCAGTCATGCAAATATCTGAATTTTCACAGCACCTCAAAATCAGTTGCACCATTCAATTCCGCTCGTCCAGACGGGGAGAATTCAATCACATTCATTCGATGCGACGTTTCTTATGGGATTTAATGAGCGACAACATTTTGACCCCAAACCGAGAGGATTCTGGGATGTTTGTGGTTTTTTGGTAATAACTCTGGAACGAAACGTCGCAGACCCATCAAGGTGGTACTCGTACTGCTCGGCTCGTCGAGAGGAATCCAAATCTATGAATGGTTAAGCTATCGGATATGAAATGGACGAGCGACCAATAAAACAACATGTATTATGGGGTTGAATGCTTTTTGCTATTCACAAAATAAAACAAAAGCAGTCATGCAAATATCTGAATTTTCACAGCACAGCAAAATCAGTTGCACCATTCAATTCCGCTCGTCCAGACGGGGAGAATTCAATCACATTCATTCGATGCGACGTTTCTTATTGGATTTAATGAGCGACAACATTTTGACCCCAAACCGAGAGGATTCTGGGATGTTTGTGGTTTTTTGGTAATAACTCTGGAACGAAACGTCGCAGACCCATCAAGGTGGTACTCGTACTGCTCGGCTCGTCGAGAGGAATCCAAATCTATGAATGGTTAAGCTATCGGATATGAAATGGACGAGCGACCAATAAAACAACATGTATTATGGGGTTGAATGCTTTTTGCTATTCACAAAATAAAACAAAAGCAGTCATGCAAATATCTGAATTTTCACAGCACAGCAAAATCAGTTGCACCATTCAATTCCGCTCGTCCAGACGGGGAGAATTCAATCACATTCATTCGATGCGACGTTTCTTATTGGATTTAATGAGCGACAACATTTTGACCCCAAACCGAGAGGATTCTGGGATGTTTGTGGTTTTTTGGTAATAACTCTGGAACGAAACGTCGCAGACCCATCAAGGTGGTACTCGTACTGCTCGGCTCGTCGAGAGGAATCCAAATCTATGAATGGTTAAGCTATCGGATATGAAATGGACGAGCGACCAATAAAACAACATGTATTATGGGGTTGAATGCTTTTTGCTATTCACAAAATAAAACAAAAGCAGTCATGCAAATATCTGAATTTTCACAGCACAGCAAAATCAGTTGCACCATTCAATTCCGCTCGTCCAGACGGGGAGAATTCAATCACATTCATTCGATGCGACGTTTCTTATGGGATTTAATGAGCGACAACATTTTGACCCCAAACCGAGAGGATTCTGGGATGTTTGTGGTTTTTTGGTAATAACTCTGGAACGAAACGTCGCAGACCCATCAAGGTGGTACTCGTACTGCTCGGCTCGTCGAGAGGAATCCAAATCTATGAATGGTTAAGCTATCGGATATGAAATGGACGAGCGACCAATAAAACAACATGTATTATGGGGTTGAATGCTTTTTGCTATTCACAAAATAAAACAAAAGCAGTCATGCAAATATCTGAATTTTCACAGCACAGCAAAATCAGTTGCACCATTCAATTCCGCTCGTCCAGACGGGGAGAATTCAATCACATTCATTCGATGCGACGTTTCTTATTGGATTTAATGAGCGACAACATTTTGACCCCAAACCGAGAGGATTCTGGGATGTTTGTGGTTTTTTGGTAATAACTCTGGAACGAAACGTCGCAGACCCATCAAGGTGGTACTCGTACTGCTCGGCTCGTCGAGAGGAATCCAAATCTATGAATGGTTAAGCTATCGGATATGAAATGGACGAGCGACCAATAAAACAACATGTATTATGGGGTTGAATGCTTTTTGCTATTCACAAAATAAAACAAAAGCAGTCATGCAAATATCTGAATTTTCACAGCACAGCAAAATCAGTTGCACCATTCAATTCCGCTCGTCCAGACGGGGAGAATTCAATCACATTCATTCGATGCGACGTTTCTTATTGGATTTAATGAGCGACAACATTTTGACCCCAAACCGAGAGGATTCTGGGATGTTTGTGGTTTTTTGGTAATAACTCTGGAACGAAACGTCGCAGACCCATCAAGGTGGTACTCGTACTGCTCGGCTCGTCGAGAGGAATCCAAATCTATGAATGGTTAAGCTATCGGATATGAAATGGACGAGCGACCAATAAAACAACATGTATTATGGGGTTGAATGCTTTTTGCTATTCACAAAATAAAACAAAAGCAGTCATGCAAATATCTGAATTTTTACAGCACAGCAAAATCAGTTGCACCATTCAATTCCGCTCGTCCAGACGGGGAGAATTCAATCACATTCATTCGATGCGACGTTTCTTATTGGATTTAATGAGCGACAACATTTTGACCCCAAACCGAGAGGATTCTGGGATGTTTGTGGTTTTTTGGTAATAACTCTGGAACGAAACGTCGCAGACCCATCAAGGTGGTACTCGTACTGCTCGGCTCGTCGAGAGGAATCCAAATCTATGAATGGTTAAGCTATCGGATATGAAATGGACGAGCGACCAATAAAACAACATGTATTATGGGGTTGAATGCTTTTTGCTATTCACAAAATAAAACAAAAGCAGTCATGCAAATATCTGAATTTTCACAGCACAGCAAAATCAGTTGCACCATTCAATTCCGCTCGTCCAGACGGGGAGAATTCAATCACATTCATTCGATGCGACGTTTCTTATGGGATTTAATGAGCGACAACATTTTGACCCCAAACCGAGAGGATTCTGGGATGTTTGTGGTTTTTTGGTAATAACTCTGGAACGAAACGTCGCAGACCCATCAAGGTGGTACTCGTACTGCTCGGCTCGTCGAGAGGAATCCAAATCTATGAATGGTTAAGCTATCGGATATGAAATGGACGAGCGACCAATAAAACAACATGTATTATGGGGTTGAATGCTTTTTGCTATTCACAAAATAAAACAAAAGCAGTCATGCAAATATCTGAATTTTCACAGCACAGCAAAATCAGTTGCACCATTCAATTCCGCTCGTCCAGACGGGGAGAATTCAATCACATTCATTCGATGCGACGTTTCTTATTGGATTTAATGAGCGACAACATTTTGACCCCAAACCGAGAGGATTCTGGGATGTTTGTGTATTTTTGGTAATAACTCTGGAAGGAAACGTCGCAGACCCATCAAGGTGGTACTCGTACTTCTCGCCTCGTCGAGAGGAATCCAAATATATGAATGCTTAAGCTATGGAATATGAAATGGACGAGCGACCAATAAAACAACATGTATTATGGGGTTGAATGCTTTTTGCTATTCACAAAATAAAACAAAAGCAGTCATGCAAATATCTGAATTTTCACAGGACAGCAATATCAGTTGCACCATTCAATTCCGCTCGTCCAGACGGGGAGAATTCAATCACATTCATTCGATGCGACGTTTCTTATGGGATTTAATGAGCGACAACATTTTGACCCCAAACCGAGAGGATTCTGGGATGTTTGTGGTTTTTTGGTAATAACTCTGGAAGGAAACGTCGCAGACCCATCAAGGTGGTACTCGAACTGCTCGCCTCGTCGAGCGGAATCCAAATATATGAATGGTTAAGCTATGGGATATGAAATGGACGAGCGACCAATAAAACAACATGTATTATGGGTTGAATGCTTTTTGCTATTCATAAAATAAAACAAAAGCAGTCATGCAAATATCTGAATTTTCACAGCACAGCAAAATCAGTTGCACCATTCAATTCCGCTCGTCCAGACGGGGAGAATTCAATCACATTCATTCGATGCGACGTTTCTTATGGGATTTAATGAGCGACAACATTTTGACCCCAAACCGAGAGGATTCTGGGATGTTTGTGGTTTTTTGGTAATAACTCTGGAACGAAACGTCGCAGACCCATCAAGGTGGTACTCGTACTGCTCGGCTCGTCGAGAGGAATCCAAATCTATGAATGGTTAAGCTATCGGATATGAAATGGACGAGCGACCAATAAAACAACATGTATTATGGGGTTGAATGCTTTTTGCTATTCACAAAATAAAACAAAAGCAGTCATGCAAATATCTGAATTTTCACAGCACAGCAAAATCAGTTGCACCATTCAATTCCGCTCGTCCAGACGGGGAGAATTCAATCACATTCATTCGATGCGACGTTTCTTATGGGATTTAATGAGCGACAACATTTTGACCCCAAACCGAGAGGATTCTGGGATGTTTGTGGTTTTTTGGTAATAACTCTGGAACGAAACGTCGCAGACCCATCAAGGTGGTACTCGTACTGCTCGGCTCGTCGAGAGGAATCCAAATCTATGAATGGTTAAGCTATCGGATATGAAATGGACGAGCGACCAATAAAACAACATGTATTATGGGGTTGAATGCTTTTTGCTATTCACAAAATAAAACAAAAGCAGTCATGCAAATATCTGAATTTTCACAGCACAGCAAAATCAGTTGCACCATTCAATTCCGCTCGTCCAGACGGGGAGAATTCAATCACATTCATTCGATGCGACGTTTCTTATGGGATTTAATGAGCGACAACATTTTGACCCCAAACCGAGAGGATTCTGGGATGTTTGTGGTTTTTTGGTAATAACTCTGGAACGAAACGTCGCAGACCCATCAAGGTGGTACTCGTACTGCTCGGCTCGTCGAGAGGAATCCAAATCTATGAATGGTTAAGCTATCGGATATGAAATGGACGAGCGACCAATAAAACAACATGTATTATGGGGTTGAATGCTTTTTGCTATTCACAAAATAAAACAAAAGCAGTCATGCAAATATCTGAATTTTCACAGCACAGCAAAATCAGTTGCACCATTCAATTCCGCTCGTCCAGACGGGGAGAATTCAATCACATTCATTCGATGCGACGTTTCTTATTGGATTTAATGAGCGACAACATTTTGACCCCAAACCGAGAGGATTCTGGGATGTTTGTGGTTTTTTGGTAATAACTCTGGAACGAAACGTCGCAGACCCATCAAGGTGGTACTCGTACTGCTCAGCTCGTCGAGAGGAATCCAAATCTATGAATGGTTAAGCTATCGGATATGAAATGGACGAGCGACCAATAAAACAACATGTATTATGGGGTTGAATGCTTTTTGCTATTCACAAAATAAAACAAAAGCAGTCATGCAAATATCTGAATTTTCACAGCACAGCAAAATCAGTTGCACCATTCAATTCCGCTCGTCCAGACGGGGAGAATTCAATCACATTCATTCGATGCGACGTTTCTTATTGGATTTAATGAGCGACAACATTTTGACCCCAAACCGAGAGGATTCTGGGATGTTTGTGGTTTTTTGGTAATAACTCTGGAACGAAACGTCGCAGACCCATCAAGGTGGTACTCGTACTGCTCGGCTCGTCGAGAGGAATCCAAATCTATGAATGGTTAAGCTATCGGATATGAAATGGACGAGCGACCAATAAAACAACATGTATTATGGGGTTGAATGCTTTTTGCTATTCACAAAATAAAACAAAAGCAGTCATGCAAATATCTGAATTTTCACAGCACAGCAAAATCAGTTGCACCATTCAATTCCGCTCGTCCAGACGGGGAGAATTCAATCACATTCATTCGATGCGACGTTTCTTATGGGATTTAATGAGCGACAACATTTTGACCCCAAACCGAGAGGATTCTGGGATGTTTGTGGTTTTTTGGTAATAACTCTGGAACGAAACGTCGCAGACCCATCAAGGTGGTACTCGTACTGCTCGGCTCGTCGAGAGGAATCCAAATCTATGAATGGTTAAGCTATCGGATATGAAATGGACGAGCGACCAATAAAACAACATGTATTATGGGGTTGAATGCTTTTTGCTATTCACAAAATAAAACAAAAGCAGTCATGCAAATATCTGAATTTTCACAGCACAGCAAAATCAGTTGCACCATTCAATTCCGCTCGTCCAGACGGGGAGAATTCAATCACATTCATTCGATGCGACGTTTCTTATTGGATTTAATGAGCGACAACATTTTGACCCCAAACCGAGAGGATTCTGGGATGTTTGTGGTTTTTTGGTAATAACTCTGGAACGAAACGTCGCAGACCCATCAAGGTGGTACTCGTACTGCTCGGCTCGTCGAGAGGAATCCAAATCTATGAATGGTTAAGCTATCGGATATGAAATGGACGAGCGACCAATAAAACAACATGTATTATGGGGTTGAATGCTTTTTGCTATTCACAAAATAAAACAAAAGCAGTCATGCAAATATCTGAATTTTCACAGCACAGCAAAATCAGTTGCACCATTCAATTCCGCTCGTCCAGACGGGGAGAATTCAATCACATTCATTCAATGCGACGTTTCTTATTGGATTTAATGAGCGACAACATTTTGACCCCAAACCGAGAGGATTCTGGGATGTTTGTGGTTTTTTGGTAATAACTCTGGAACGAAACGTCGCAGACCCATCAAGGTGGTACTCGTACTGCTCGGCTCGTCGAGAGGAATCCAAATCTATGAATGGTTAAGCTATCGGATATGAAATGGACGAGCGACCAATAAAACAACATGTATTATGGGGTTGAATGCTTTTTGCTATTCACAAAATAAAACAAAAGCAGTCATGCAAATATCTGAATTTTCACAGCACAGCAAAATCAGTTGCACCATTCAATTCCGCTCGTCCAGACGGGGAGAATTCAATCACATTCATTCGATGCGACGTTTCTTATGGGATTTAATGAGCGACAACATTTTGACCCCAAACCGAGAGGATTCTGGGATGTTTGTGGTTTTTTGGTAATAACTCTGGAACGAAACGTCGCAGACCCATCAAGGTGGTACTCGTACTGCTCGGCTCGTCGAGAGGAATCCAAATCTATGAATGGTTAAGCTATCGGATATGAAATGGACGAGCGACCAATAAAACAACATGTATTATGGGGTTGAATGCTTTTTGCTCTTCACAAAATAAAACAAAAGCAGTCATGCAAATATCTGAATTTTCACAGCACAGCAAAATCAGTTGCACCATTCAATTCCGCTCGTCCAGACGGGGAGAATTCAATCACATTCATTCGATGCGACGTTTCTTATTGGATTTAATGAGCGACAACATTTTGACCCCAAACCGAGAGGATTCTGGGATGTTTGTGTATTTTTGGTAATAACTCTGGAAGGAAACGTCGCAGACCCATCAAGGTGGTACTCGTAATTCTCGCCTCGTCGAGAGGAATCCAAATATATTAATGCTTAAGCTATGGAATATGAAATGGACGAGCGACCAATAAAACAACATGTATTATGGGTTGAATGCTTTTTGCTATTCATAAAATAAAACAAAAGCAGTCATGCAAATATCTGAATTTTCACAGCACAGCAAAATCAGTTGCACCATTCAATTCCGCTCGTCCAGACGGGGAGAATTCAATCACATTCATTCGATGCGACGTTTCTTATGGGATTTAATGAGCGACAACATTTTGACCCCAAACCGAGAGGATTCTGTGAAGTTTGTGGTTTTTTGGTAATAACTCTGGAAGGAAACGTCGCAGACCCATCAAGGTGGTACTCGAACTGCTCGCCTCGTCGAGCGGAATCCAAATCTATGAATGGTTAAGCTATCGGATATGAAATGGACGAGCGACCAATAAAACAACATGTATTATGGGGTTGAATGCTTTTTGCTATTCACAAAATAAAACAAAAGCAGTCATGCAAATATCTGAATTTTCACAGCACAGCAAAATCAGTTGCACCATTCAATTCCGCTCGTCCAGACGGGGAGAATTCAATCACATTCATTCGATGCGACGTTTCTTATTGGATTTAATGAGCGACAACATTTTGACCCCAAACCGAGAGGATTCTGGGATATTTGTGTATTTTTGGTAATAACTCTGGAAGGAAACGTCGCAGACCCATCAAGGTGGTACTCGTACTGCTCGCCTCGTCGAGAGGAATCCAAATATATGAATGCTTAAGCTATGGAATATGAAATGGACGAGCGACCAATAAAACAACATGTATTATGGGGTTGAATGCTTTTTGCTATTCACAAAATAAAACAAAAGCAGTCATGCAAATATCTGAATTTTCACAGGACAGCAATATCAGTTGCACCATTCAATTCCGCTCGTTCAGACGGGGAGAATTCAATCACATTCATTCGATGCGACGTTTCTTATGGGATTTAATGAGCGACAACATTTTGACCCCAAACCGAGAGGATTCTGGGATGTTTGTGGTTTTTTGGTAATAACTCTGGAGCGAAACGTCGCAGACCCATCAAGGTGGTACTCGTACTGCTCGGCTCGTCGAAAGGAATCCAAATCTATGAATGGTTAAGCTATCGGATATGAAATGGACGAGCGACCAATAAAACAACATGTATTATGGGGTTGAATGCTTTTTGCTATTCACAAAATAAAACAAAAGCAGTCATGCAAATATCTGAATTTTCACAGCACAGCAAAATCAGTTGCACCATTCAATTCCGCTCGTCCAGACGGGGAGAATTCAATCACATTCATTCGATGCGACGTTTCTTATTGGATTTAATGAGCGACAACATTTTGACCCCAAACCGAGAGGATTCTGGGATATTTGTGTATTTTTGGTAATAACTCTGGAAGGAAACGTCGCAGACCCATCAAGTTGGTACTCGTACTGCTCGCCTCGTCGAGAGGAATCCAAATATATGAATGCTTAAGCTATGGAATATGAAATGGACGAGCGACCAATAAAACAACATGTATTATGGGGTTGAATGCTTTTTGCTATTCACAAAATCAAACAAAAGCAGTCATGCAAATATCTGAATTTTCACAGCACAGCAAAATCAGTTGCACCATTCAATTCCGCTCGTCCAGACGGGGAGAATTCAATCACATTCATTCGATGCGACGTTTCTTATTGGATTTAATGAGCGACAACATTTTGACCCCAAACCGAGAGGATTCTGGGATGTTTGTGGTTTTTTGGTAATAACTCTGGAACGAAACGTCGCAGACCCATCAAGGTGGTACTCGTACTGCTCGGCTCGTCGAGAGGAATCCAAATCTATGAATGGTTAAGCTATCGGATATGAAATGGACGAGCGACCAATAAAACAACATGTATTATGGGGTTGAATGCTTTTTGCTATTCACAAAATAAAACAAAAGCAGTCATGCAAATATCTGAATTTTCACAGCACAGCAAAATCAGTTGCACCATTCAATTCCGCTCGTCCAGACGGGGAGAATTCAATCACATTCATTCGATGCGACGTTTCTTATGGGATTTAATGAGCGACAACATTTTGACCCCAAACCGAGAGGATTCTGGGATGTTTGTGGTTTTTTGGTAATAACTCTGGAACGAAACGTCGCAGACCCATCAAGGTGGTACTCGTACTGCTCGGCTCGTCGAGAGGAATCCAAATCTATGAATGGTTAAGCTATCGGATATGAAATGGACGAGCGACCAATAAAACAACATGTATTATGGGGTTGAATGCTTTTTGCTATTCACAAAATAAAACAAAAGCAGTCATGCAAATATCTGAATTTTCACAGCACAGCAAAATCAGTTGCACCATTCAATTCCGCTCGTCCAGACGGGGAGAATTCAATCACATTCATTCGATGCGACGTTTCTTATGGGATTTAATGAGCGACAACATTTTGACCCCAAACCGAGAGGATTCTGTGATGTTTGTGGTTTTTTGGTAATAACTCTGGAAGGAAACGTCGCAGACCCATCAAGGTGGTACTCGAACTGCTCGCCTCGTCGAGCGGAATCCAAATCTATGAATGGTTAAGCTATCGGATATGAAATGGACGAGCGACCAATAAAACAACATGTATTATGGGGTTGAATGCTTTTTGCTATTCACAAAATAAAACAAAAGCAGTCATGCAAATATCTGAATTTTCACAGCACAGCAAAATCAGTTGCACCATTCAATTCCGCTCGTCCAGACGGGGAGAATTCAATCACATTCATTCGATGCGACGTTTCTTATTGGATTTAATGAGCGACAACATTTTGACCCCAAACCGAGAGGATTCTGGGATATTTGTGTATTTTTGGTAATAACTCTGGAAGGAAACGTCGCAGACCCATCAAGGTGGTACTCGTACTGCTCGCCTCGTCGAGAGGAATCCAAATATATGAATGCTTAAGCTATGGAATATGAAATGGACGAGCGACCAATAAAACAACATGTATTATGGGGTTGAATGCTTTTTGCTATTCACAAAATAAAACAAAAGCAGTCATGCAAATATCTGAATTTTCACAGGACAGCAATATCAGTTGCACCATTCAATTCCGCTCGTTCAGACGGGGAGAATTCAATCACATTCATTCGATGCGACGTTTCTTATGGGATTTAATGAGCGACAACATTTTGACCCCAAACCGAGAGGATTCTGGGATGTTTGTGGTTTTTTGGTAATAACTCTGGAACGAAACGTCGCAGACCCATCAAGCTGGTACTCGTACTGCTCGGCTCGTCGAGAGGAATCCAAATCTATGAATGGTTAAGCTATCGGATATGAAATGGACGAGCGACCAATAAAACAACATGTATTATGGGGTTGAATGCTTTTTGCTATTCACAAAATAAAACAAAAGCAGTCATGCAAATATCTGAATTTTCACAGCACAGCAAAATCAGTTGCACCATTCAATTCCGCTCGTCCAGACGGGGAGAATTCAATCACATTCATTCGATGCGACGTTTCTTATTGGATTTAATGAGCGACAACATTTTGACCCCAAACCGAGAGGATTCTGGGATATTTGTGTATTTTTGGTAATAACTCTGGAAGGAAACGTCGCAGACCCATCAAGGTGGTACTCGTACTGCTCGCCTCGTCGAGAGGAATCCAAATATATGAATGCTTAAGCTATGGAATATGAAATGGACGAGCGACCAATAAAACAACATGTATTATGGGGTTGAATGCTTTTTGCTATTCACAAAATAAAACAAAAGCAGTCATGCAAATATCTGAATTTTCACAGCACAGCAAAATCAGTTGCACCATTCAATTCCGCTCGTCCAGACGGGGAGAATTCAATCACATTCATTCGATGCGACGTTTCTTATTGGATTTAATGAGCGACAACATTTTGACCCCAAACCGAGAGGATTCTGGGATGTTTGTGGTTTTTTGGTAATAACTCTGGAACGAAACGTCGCAGACCCATCAAGGTGGTACTCGTACTGCTCGGCTCGTCGAGAGGAATCCAAATCTATGAATGGTTAAGCTATCGGATATGAAATGGACGAGCGACCAATAAAACAACATGTATTATGGGGTTGAATGCTTTTTGCTATTCACAAAATAAAACAAAAGCAGTCATGCAAATATCTGAATTTTCACAGCACAGCAAAATCAGTTGCACCATTCAATTCCGCTCGTCCAGACGGGGAGAATTCAATCACATTCATTCGATGCGACGTTTCTTATTGGATTTAATGAGCGACAACATTTTGACCCCAAACCGAGAGGATTCTGGGATGTTTGTGGTTTTTTGGTAATAACTCTGGAGCGAAACGTCGCAGACCCATCAAGGTGGTACTCGTACTGCTCGGCTCGTCGAAAGGAATCCAAATCTATGAATGGTTAAGCTATCGGATATGAAATGGACGAGCGACCAATAAAACAACATGTATTATGGGGTTGAATGCTTTTTGCTATTCACAAAATAAAACAAAAGCAGTCATGCAAATATCTGAATTTTCACAGCACAGCAAAATCAGTTGCACCATTCAATTCCGCTCGTCCAGACGGGGAGAATTCAATCACATTCATTCGATGCGACGTTTCTTATTGGATTTAATGAGCGACAACATTTTGACCCCAAACCGAGAGGATTCTGGGATATTTGTGTATTTTTGGTAATAACTCTGGAAGGAAACGTCGCAGACCCATCAAGGTGGTACTCGTACTGCTCGCCTCGTCGAGAGGAATCCAAATATATGAATGCTTAAGCTATGGAATATGAAATGGACGAGCGACCAATAAAACAACATGTATTATGGGGTTGAATGCTTTTTGCTATTCACAAAATCAAACAAAAGCAGTCATGCAAATATCTGAATTTTCACAGCACAGCAAAATCAGTTGCACCATTCAATTCCGCTCGTCCAGACGGGGAGAATTCAATCACATTCATTCGATGCGACGTTTCTTATTGGATTTAATGAGCGACAACATTTTGACCCCAAACCGAGAGGATTCTGGGATGTTTGTGGTTTTTTGGTAATAACTCTGGAACGAAACGTCGCAGACCCATCAAGGTGGTACTCGTACTGCTCGGCTCGTCGAGAGGAATCCAAATCTATGAATGGTTAAGCTATCGGATATGAAATGGACGAGCGACCAATAAAACAACATGTATTATGGGGTTGAATGCTTTTTGCTATTCACAAAATAAAACAAAAGCAGTCATGCAAATATCTGAATTTTCACAGCACAGCAAAATCAGTTGCACCATTCAATTCCGCTCGTCCAGACGGGGAGAATTCAATCACATTCATTCGATGCGACGTTTCTTATGGGATTTAATGAGCGACAACATTTTGACCCCAAACCGAGAGGATTCTGGGATGTTTGTGGTTTTTTGGTAATAACTCTGGAACGAAACGTCGCAGACCCATCAAGGTGGTACTCGTACTGCTCGGCTCGTCGAGAGGAATCCAAATCTATGAATGGTTAAGCTATCGGATATGAAATGGACGAGCGACCAATAAAACAACATGTATTATGGGGTTGAATGCTTTTTGCTATTCACAAAATAAAACAAAAGCAGTCATGCAAATATCTGAATTTTCACAGCACAGCAAAATCAGTTGCACCATTCAATTCCGCTCGTCCAGACGGGGAGAATTCAATCACATTCATTCGATGCGACGTTTCTTATGGGATTTAATGAGCGACAACATTTTGACCCCAAACCGAGAGGATTCTGTGATGTTTGTGGTTTTTTGGTAATAACTCTGGAAGGAAACGTCGCAGACCCATCAAGGTGGTACTCGAACTGCTCGCCTCGTCGAGCGGAATCCAAATCTATGAATGGTTAAGCTATCGGATATGAAATGGACGAGCGACCAATAAAACAACATGTATTATGGGGTTGAATGCTTTTTGCTATTCACAAAATAAAACAAAAGCAGTCATGCAAATATCTGAATTTTCACAGCACAGCAAAATCAGTTGCACCATTCAATTCCGCTCGTCCAGACGGGGAGAATTCAATCACATTCATTCGATGCGACGTTTCTTATTGGATTTAATGAGCGACAACATTTTGACCCCAAACCGAGAGGATTCTGGGATATTTGTGTATTTTTGGTAATAACTCTGGAAGGAAACGTCGCAGACCCATCAAGGTGGTACTCGTACTGCTCGCCTCGTCGAGAGGAATCCAAATATATGAATGCTTAAGCTATGGAATATGAAATGGACGAGCGACCAATAAAACAACATGTATTATGGGGTTGAATGCTTTTTGCTATTCACAAAATAAAACAAAAGCAGTCATGCAAATATCTGAATTTTCACAGGACAGCAATATCAGTTGCACCATTCAATTCCGCTCGTTCAGACGGGGAGAATTCAATCACATTCATTCGATGCGACGTTTCTTATGGGATTTAATGAGCGACAACATTTTGACCCCAAACCGAGAGGATTCTGGGATGTTTGTGGTTTTTTGGTAATAACTCTGGAACGAAACGTCGCAGACCCATCAAGCTGGTACTCGTACTGCTCGGCTCGTCGAGAGGAATCCAAATCTATGAATGGTTAAGCTATCGGATATGAAATGGACGAGCGACCAATAAAACAACATGTATTATGGGGTTGAATGCTTTTTGCTATTCACAAAATAAAACAAAAGCAGTCATGCAAATATCTGAATTTTCACAGCACAGCAAAATCAGTTGCACCATTCAATTCCGCTCGTCCAGACGGGGAGAATTCAATCACATTCATTCGATGCGACGTTTCTTATTGGATTTAATGAGCGACAACATTTTGACCCCAAACCGAGAGGATTCTGGGATATTTGTGTATTTTTGGTAATAACTCTGGAAGGAAACGTCGCAGACCCATCAAGGTGGTACTCGTACTGCTCGCCTCGTCGAGAGGAATCCAAATATATGAATGCTTAAGCTATGGAATATGAAATGGACGAGCGACCAATAAAACAACATGTATTATGGGGTTGAATGCTTTTTGCTATTCACAAAATAAAACAAAAGCAGTCATGCAAATATCTGAATTTTCACAGCACAGCAAAATCAGTTGCACCATTCAATTCCGCTCGTCCAGACGGGGAGAATTCAATCACATTCATTCGATGCGACGTTTCTTATTGGATTTAATGAGCGACAACATTTTGACCCCAAACCGAGAGGATTCTGGGATGTTTGTGGTTTTTTGGTAATAACTCTGGAACGAAACGTCGCAGACCCATCAAGGTGGTACTCGTACTGCTCGGCTCGTCGAGAGGAATCCAAATCTATGAATGGTTAAGCTATCGGATATGAAATGGACGAGCGACCAATAAAACAACATGTATTATGGGGTTGAATGCTTTTTGCTATTCACAAAATAAAACAAAAGCAGTCATGCAAATATCTGAATTTTCACAGCACAGCAAAATCAGTTGCACCATTCAATTCCGCTCGTCCAGACGGGGAGAATTCAATCACATTCATTCGATGCGACGTTTCTTATTGGATTTAATGAGCGACAACATTTTGACCCCAAACCGAGAGGATTCTGGGATGTTTGTGGTTTTTTGGTAATAACTCTGGAACGAAACGTCGCAGACCCATCAAGGTGGTACTCGTACTGCTCGGCTCGTCGAGAGGAATCCAAATCTATGAATGGTTAAGCTATCGGATATGAAATGGACGAGCGACCAATAAAACAACATGTATTATGGGGTTGAATGCTTTTTGCTATTCACAAAATAAAACAAAAGCAGTCATGCAAATATCTGAATTTTCACAGCACAGCAAAATCAGTTGCACCATTCAATTCCGCTCGTCCAGACGGGGAGAATTCAATCACATTCATTCGATGCGACGTTTCTTATGGGATTTAATGAGCGACAACATTTTGACCCCAAACCGAGAGGATTCTGGGATGTTTGTGGTTTTTTGGTAATAACTCTGGAACGAAACGTCGCAGACCCATCAAGGTGGTACTCGTACTGCTCGGCTCGTCGAGAGGAATCCAAATCTATGAATGGTTAAGCTATCGGATATGAAATGGACGAGCGACCAATAAAACAACATGTATTATGGGGTTGAATGCTTTTTGCTATTCACAAAATAAAACAAAAGCAGTCATGCAAATATCTGAATTTTCACAGCACAGCAAAATCAGTTGCACCATTCAATTCCGCTCGTCCAGACGGGGAGAATTCAATCACATTCATTCGATGCGACGTTTCTTATTGGATTTAATGAGCGACAACATTTTGACCCCAAACCGAGAGGATTCTGGGATGTTTGTGGTTTTTTGGTAATAACTCTGGAACGAAACGTCGCAGACCCATCAAGGTGGTACTCGTACTGCTCGGCTCGTCGAGAGGAATCCAAATCTATGAATGGTTAAGCTATCGGATATGAAATGGACGAGCGACCAATAAAACAACATGTATTATGGGGTTGAATGCTTTTTGCTATTCACAAAATAAAACAAAAGCAGTCATGCAAATATCTGAATTTTCACAGCACAGCAAAATCAGTTGCACCATTCAATTCCGCTCGTCCAGACGGGGAGAATTCAATCACATTCATTCGATGCGACGTTTCTTATTGGATTTAATGAGCGACAACATTTTGACCCCAAACCGAGAGGATTCTGGGATGTTTGTGGTTTTTTGGTAATAACTCTGGAACGAAACGTCGCAGACCCATCAAGGTGGTACTCGTACTGCTCGGCTCGTCGAGAGGAATCCAAATCTATGAATGGTTAAGCTATCGGATATGAAATGGACGAGCGACCAATAAAACAACATGTATTATGGGGTTGAATGCTTTTTGCTATTCACAAAATAAAACAAAAGCAGTCATGCAAATATCTGAATTTTCACAGCACAGCAAAATCAGTTGCACCATTCAATTCCGCTCGTCCAGACGGGGAGAATTCAATCACATTCATTCGATGCGACGTTTCTTATGGGATTTAATGAGCGACAACATTTTGACCCCAAACCGAGAGGATTCTGGGATGTTTGTGGTTTTTTGGTAATAACTCTGGAACGAAACGTCGCAGACCCATCAAGGTGGTACTCGTACTGCTCGGCTCGTCGAGAGGAATCCAAATCTATGAATGGTTAAGCTATCGGATATGAAATGGACGAGCGACCAATAAAACAACATGTATTATGGGGTTGAATGCTTTTTGCTCTTCACAAAATAAAACAAAAGCAGTCATGCAAATATCTGAATTTTCACAGCACAGCAAAATCAGTTGCACCATTCAATTCCGCTCGTCCAGACGGGGAGAATTCAATCACATTCATTCGATGCGACGTTTCTTATTGGATTTAATGAGCGACAACATTTTGACCCCAAACCGAGAGGATTCTGGGATGTTTGTGTATTTTTGGTAATAACTCTGGAAGGAAACGTCGCAGACCCATCAAGGTGGTACTCGTAATTCTCGCCTCGTCGAGAGGAATCCAAATATATTAATGCTTAAGCTATGGAATATGAAATGGACGAGCGACCAATAAAACAACATGTATTATGGGGTTGAAAGCTTTTTGCTATTCACAAAATAAAACAAAAGCAGTCATGCAAATATCTGAATTTTCACAGGACAGCAATATCAGTTGCACCATTCAATTCCGCTCGTCCAGACGGGGAGAATTCAATCACATTCATTCGATGCGACGTTTCTTATGGGATTTAATGAGCGACAACATTTTGACCCCAAACCGAGAGGATTCTGGGATGTTTGTGGTTTTTTGGTAATAACTCTGGAAGGAAACGTCGCAGACCCATCAAGGTGGTACTCGAACTGCTCGCCTCGTCGAGCGGAATCCAAATATATGAATGGTTAAGCTATGGGATATGAAATGGACGAGCGACCAATAAAACAACATGTATTATGGGTTGAATGCTTTTTGCTATTCATAAAATAAAACAAAAGCAGTCATGCAAATATCTGAATTTTCACAGCACAGCAAAATCAGTTGCACCATTCAATTCCGCTCGTCCAGACGGGGAGAATTCAATCACATTCATTCGATGCGACGTTTCTTATGGGATTTAATGAGCGACAACATTTTGACCCCAAACCGAGAGGATTCTGGGATGTTTGTGGTTTTTTGGTAATAACTCTGGAACGAAACGTCGCAGACCCATCAAGGTGGTACTCGTACTGCTCGGCTCGTCGAGAGGAATCCAAATCTATGAATGGTTAAGCTATCGGATATGAAATGGACGAGCGACCAATAAAACAACATGTATTATGGGGTTGAATGCTTTTTGCTATTCACAAAATAAAACAAAAGCAGTCATGCAAATATCTGAATTTTCACAGCACAGCAAAATCAGTTGCACCATTCAATTCCGCTCGTCCAGACGGGGAGAATTCAATCACATTCATTCGATGCGACGTTTCTTATGGGATTTAATGAGCGACAACATTTTGACCCCAAACCGAGAGGATTCTGTGATGTTTGTGGTTTTTTGGTAATAACTCTGGAAGGAAACGTCGCAGACCCATCAAGGTGGTACTCGAACTGCTCGCCTCGTCGAGCGGAATCCAAATCTATGAATGGTTAAGCTATCGGATATGAAATGGACGAGCGACCAATAAAACAACATGTATTATGGGGTTGAATGCTTTTTGCTATTCACAAAATAAAACAAAAGCAGTCATGCAAATATCTGAATTTTCACAGCACAGCAAAATCAGTTGCACCATTCAATTCCGCTCGTCCAGACGGGGAGAATTCAATCACATTCATTCGATGCGACGTTTCTTATTGGATTTAATGAGCGACAACATTTTGACCCCAAACCGAGAGGATTCTGGGATATTTGTGTATTTTTGGTAATAACTCTGGAAGGAAACGTCGCAGACCCATCAAGGTGGTACTCGTACTGCTCGCCTCGTCGAGAGGAATCCAAATATATGAATGCTTAAGCTATGGAATATGAAATGGACGAGCGACCAATAAAACAACATGTATTATGGGGTTGAATGCTTTTTGCTATTCACAAAATAAAACAAAAGCAGTCATGCAAATATCTGAATTTTCACAGGACAGCAATATCAGTTGCACCATTCAATTCCGCTCGTTCAGACGGGGAGAATTCAATCACATTCATTCGATGCGACGTTTCTTATGGGATTTAATGAGCGACAACATTTTGACCCCAAACCGAGAGGATTCTGGGATGTTTGTGGTTTTTTGGTAATAACTCTGGAACGAAACGTCGCAGACCCATCAAGCTGGTACTCGTACTGCTCGGCTCGTCGAGAGGAATCCAAATCTATGAATGGTTAAGCTATCGGATATGAAATGGACGAGCGACCAATAAAACAACATGTATTATGGGGTTGAATGCTTTTTGCTATTCACAAAATAAAACAAAAGCAGTCATGCAAATATCTGAATTTTCACAGCACAGCAAAATCAGTTGCACCATTCAATTCCGCTCGTCCAGACGGGGAGAATTCAATCACATTCATTCGATGCGACGTTTCTTATTGGATTTAATGAGCGACAACATTTTGACCCCAAACCGAGAGGATTCTGGGATATTTGTGTATTTTTGGTAATAACTCTGGAAGGAAACGTCGCAGACCCATCAAGGTGGTACTCGTACTGCTCGCCTCGTCGAGAGGAATCCAAATATATGAATGCTTAAGCTATGGAATATGAAATGGACGAGCGACCAATAAAACAACATGTATTATGGGGTTGAATGCTTTTTGCTATTCACAAAATAAAACAAAAGCAGTCATGCAAATATCTGAATTTTCACAGGACAGCAATATCAGTTGCACCATTCAATTCCGCTCGTCCAGACGGGGAGAATTCAATCACATTCATTCGATGCGACGTTTCTTATTGGATTTAATGAGCGACAACATTTTGACCCCAAACCGAGAGGATTCTGGGATATTTGTGTATTTTTGGTAATAACTCTGGAAGGAAACGTCGCAGACCCATCAAGGTGGTACTCGTACTGCTCGCCTCGTCGAGAGGAATCCAAATATATGAATGCTTAAGCTATGGAATATGAAATGGACGAGCGACCAATAAAACAACATGTATTATGGGGTTGAATGCTTTTTGCTATTCACAAAATAAAACAAAAGCAGTCATGCAAATATCTGAATTTTCACAGGACAGCAATATCAGTTGCACCATTCAATTCCGCTCGTCCAGACGGGGAGAATTCAATCACATTCATTCGATGCGACGTTTCTTATGGGATTTAATGAGCGACAACATTTTGACCCCAAACCGAGAGGATTCTGGGATGTTTGTGGTTTTTTGGTAATAACTCTGGAAGGAAACGTCGCAGACCCATCAAGGTGGTACTCGAACTGCTCGCCTCGTCGAGCGTAATCCAAATATATGAATGGTTAAGCTATGGGATATGAAATGGACGAGCGACCAATAAAACAACATGTATTATGGGTTGAATGCTTTTTGCTATTCATAAAATAAAACAAAAGCAGTCATGCAAATATCTGAATTTTCACAGCACAGCAAAATCAGTTGCACCATTCAATTCCGCTCGTCCAGACGGGGAGAATTCAATCACATTCATTCGATGCGACGTTTCTTATTGGATTTAATGAGCGACAACATTTTGACCCCAAACCGAGAGGATTCTGGGATGTTTGTGGTTTTTTGGTAATAACTCTGGAACGAAACGTCGCAGACCCATCAAGGTGGTACTCGTACTGCTCGGCTCGTCGAGAGGAATCCAAATCTATGAATGGTTAAGCTATCGGATATGAAATGGACGAGCGACCAATAAAACAACATGCATTATGGGGTTGAATGCTTTTTGCTCTTCACAAAATAAAACAAAAGCAGTCATGCAAATATCTGAATTTTCACAGCACAGCAAAATCAGTTGCACCATTCAATTCCGCTCGTCCAGACGGGGAGAATTCAATCACATTCATTCGATGCGACGTTTCTTATTGGATTTAATGAGCGACAACATTTTGACCCCAAACCGAGAGGATTCTGGGATATTTGTGTATTTTTGGTAATAACTCTGGAAGGAAACGTCGCAGACCCATCAAGGTGGTACTCGTACTGCTCGCCTCGTCGAGAGGAATCCAAATATATGAATGCTTAAGCTATGGAATATGAAATGGACGAGCGACCAATAAAACAACATGTATTATGGGGTTGAATGCTTTTTGCTATTCACAAAATAAAACAAAAGCAGTCATGCAAATATCTGAATTTTCACAGGACAGCAATATCAGTTGCACCATTCAAATTCCGCTCGTCCAGACGGGGAGAATTCAATCACATTCATTCGATGCGACGTTTCTTATTGGATTTAATGAGCGACAACATTTTGACCCCAAACCGAGAGGATTCTGGGATATTTGTGTATTTTTGGTAATAACTCTGGAAGGAAACGTCGCAGACCCATCAAGGTGGTACTCGTACTGCTCGCCTCGTCGAGAGGAATCCAAATATATGAATGCTTAAGCTATGGAATATGAAATGGACGAGCGACCAATAAAACAACATGTATTATGGGGTTGAATGCTTTTTGCTATTCACAAAATAAAACAAAAGCAGTCATGCAAATATCTGAATTTTCACAGGACAGCAATATCAGTTGCACCATTCAATTCCGCTCGTCCAGACGGGAAGAATTCAATCACATTCATTCGATGCGACGTTTCTTATTGGATTTAATGAGCGACAACATTTTGACCCCAAACCGAGAGGATTCTGGGATGTTTGTGGTTTTTTGGTAATAACTCTGGAACGAAACGTCGCAGACCCATCAAGGTGGTACTCGTACTGCTCGGCTCGTCGAGAGGAATCCAAATCTATGAATGGTTAAGCTATCGGATATGAAATGGACGAGCGACCAATAAAACAACATGTATTATGGGGTTGAATGCTTTTTGCTATTCACAAAATAAAACAAAAGCAGTCATGCAAATATCTGAATTTTCACAGCACAGCAAAATCAGTTGCACCATTCAATTCCGCTCGTCCAGACGGGGAGAATTCAATCACATTCATTCGATGCGACGTTTCTTATGGGATTTAATGAGCGACAACATTTTGACCCCAAACCGAGAGGATTCTGGGATGTTTGTGGTTTTTTGGTAATAACTCTGGAAGGAAACGTCGCAGACCCATCAAGGTGGTACTCGAACTGCTCGCCTCGTCGAGCGGAATCCAAATCTATGAATGGTTAAGCTATCGGATATGAAATGGACGAGCGACCAATAAAACAACATGTATTATGGGGTTGAATGCTTTTTGCTATTCACAAAATAAAACAAAAGCAGTCATGCAAATATCTGAATTTTCACAGCACAGCAAAATCAGTTGCACCATTCAATTCCGCTCGTCCAGACGGGGAGAATTCAATCACATTCATTCGATGCGACGTTTCTTATTGGATTTAATGAGCGACAACATTTTGACCCCAAACCGAGAGGATTCTGGGATATTTGTGTATTTTTGGTAATAACTCTGGAAGGAAACGTCGCAGACCCATCAAGGTGGTACTCGTACTGCTCGCCTCGTCGAGAGGAATCCAAATATATGAATGCTTAAGCTATGGAATATGAAATGGACGAGCGACCAATAAAACAACATGTATTATGGGGTTGAATGCTTTTTGCTATTCACAAAATAAAACAAAAGCAGTCATGCAAATATCTGAATTTTCACAGGACAGCAAAATCAGTTGCACCATTCAATTCCGCTCGTTCAGACGGGGAGAATTCAATCACATTCATTCGATGCGACGTTTCTTATGGGATTTAATGAGCGACAACATTTTGACCCCAAACCGAGAGGATTCTGGGATGTTTGTGGTTTTTTGGTAATAACTCTGGAACGAAACGTCGCAGACCCATCAAGGTGGTACTCGTACTGCTCGGCTCGTCGAGAGGAATCCAAATCTATGAATGGTTAAGCTATCGGATATGAAATGGACGAGCGACCAATAAAACAACATGTATTATGGGGTTGAATGCTTTTTGCTATTCACAAAATAAAACAAAAGCAGTCATGCAAATATCTGAATTTTCACAGCACAGCAAAATCAGTTGCACCATTCAATTCCGCTCGTCCAGACGGGGAGAATTCAATCACATTCATTCGATGCGACGTTTCTTATTGGATTTAATGAGCGACAACATTTTGACCCCAAACCGAGAGGATTCTGGGATATTTGTGTATTTTTGGTAATAACTCTGGAAGGAAACGTCGCAGACCCATCAAGGTGGTACTCGTACTGCTCGCCTCGTCGAGAGGAATCCAAATATATGAATGCTTAAGCTATGGAATATGAAATGGACGAGCGACCAATAAAACAACATGTATTATGGGGTTGAATGCTTTTTGCTATTCACAAAATAAAACAAAAGCAGTCATGCAAATATCTGAATTTTCACAGCACAGCAAAATCAGTTGCACCATTCAATTCCGCTCGTCCAGACGGGGAGAATTCAATCACATTCATTCGATGCGACGTTTCTTATGGGATTTAATGAGCGACAACATTTTGACCCCAAACCGAGAGGATTCTGGGATGTTTGTGGTTTTTTGGTAATAACTCTGGAAGGAAACGTCGCAGACCCATCAAGGTGGTACTCGAACTGCTCGCCTCGTCGAGCGGAATCCAAATCTATGAATGGTTAAGCTATCGGATATGAAATGGACGAGCGACCAATAAAACAACATGTATTATGGGGTTGAATGCTTTTTGCTATTCACAAAATAAAACAAAAGCAGTCATGCAAATATCTGAATTTTCACAGCACAGCAAAATCAGTTGCACCATTCAATTCCGCTCGTCCAGACGGGGAGAATTCAATCACATTCATTCGATGCGACGTTTCTTATTGGATTTAATGAGCGACAACATTTTGACCCCAAACCGAGAGGATTCTGGGATATTTGTGTATTTTTGGTAATAACTCTGGAAGGAAACGTCGCAGACCCATCAAGGTGGTACTCGTACTGCTCGCCTCGTCGAGAGGAATCCAAATATATGAATGCTTAAGCTATGGAATATGAAATGGACGAGCGACCAATAAAACAACATGTATTATGGGGTTGAATGCTTTTTGCTATTCACAAAATAAAACAAAAGCAGTCATGAAAATATCTGAATTTTCACAGGACAGCAATATCAGTTGCACCATTCAATTCCGCTCGTTCAGACGGGGAGAATTCAATCACATTCATTCGATGCGACGTTTCTTATGGGATTTAATGAGCGACAACATTTTGACCCCAAACCGAGAGGATTCTGGGATGTTTGTGGTTTTTTGGTAATAACTCTGGAACGAAACGTCGCAGACCCATCAAGGTGGTACTCGAACTGCTCGCCTCGTCGAGCGGAATCCAAATATATGAATGGTTAAGCTATGGGATATGAAATGGACGAGCGACCAATAAAACAACATGTATTATGGGTTGAATGCTTTTTGCTATTCATAAAATAAAACAAAAGCAGTCATGCAAATATCTGAATTTTCACAGCACAGCAAAATCAGTTGCACCATTCAATTCCGCTCGTCCAGACGGGGAGAATTCAATCACATTCATTCGATGCGACGTTTCTTATTGGATTTAATGAGCGACAACATTTTGACCCCAAACCGAGAGGATTCTGGGATGTTTGTGGTTTTTTGGTAATAACTCTGGAACGAAACGTCGCAGACCCATCAAGGTGGTACTCGTACTGCTCGGCTCGTCGAGAGGAATCCAAATCTATGAATGGTTAAGCTATCGGATATGAAATGGACGAGCGACCAATAAAACAACATGTATTATGGGGTTGAATGCTTTTTGCTATTCACAAAATAAAACAAAAGCAGTCATGCAAATATCTGAATTTTCACAGCACAGCAAAATCAGTTGCACCATTCAATTCCGCTCGTCCAGACGGGGAGAATTCAATCACATTCATTCGATGCGACGTTTCTTATGGGATTTAATGAGCGACAACATTTTGACCCCAAACCGAGAGGATTCTGGGATGTTTGTGGTTTTTTGGTAATAACTCTGGAAGGAAACGTCGCAGACCCATCAAGGTGGTACTCGAACTGCTCGCCTCGTCGAGCGGAATCCAAATCTATGAATGGTTAAGCTATCGGATATGAAATGTACGAGCGACCAATAAAACAACATGTATTATGGGGTTGAATGCTTTTTGCTATTCACAAAATAAAACAAAAGCAGTCATGCAAATATCTGAATTTTCACAGCACAGCAAAATCAGTTGCACCATTCAATTCCGCTCGTCCAGACGGGGAGAATTCAATCACATTCATTCGATGCGACGTTTCTTATTGGATTTAATGAGCGACAACATTTTGACCCCAAACCGAGAGGATTCTGGGATATTTGTGTATTTTTGGTAATAACTCTGGAAGGAAACGTCGCAGACCCATCAAGGTGGTACTCGTACTGCTCGCCTCGTCGAGAGGAATCCAAATATATGAATGCTTAAGCTATGGAATATGAAATGGACGAGCGACCAATAAAACAACATGTATTATGGGGTTGAATGCTTTTTGCTATTCACAAAATAAAACAAAAGCAGTCATGCAAATATCTGAATTTTCACAGGACAGCAATATCAGTTGCACCATTCAATTCCGCTCGTTCAGACGGGGAGAATTCAATCACATTCATTCGATGCGACGTTTCTTATGGGATTTAATGAGCGACAACATTTTGACCCCAAACCGAGAGGATTCTGGGATGTTTGTGGTTTTTTGGTAATAACTCTGGAACGAAACGTCGCAGACCCATCAAGGTGGTACTCGTACTGCTCGCCTCGTCGAGAGGAATCCAAATATATGAATGCTTAAGCTATGGAATATGAAATGGACGAGCGACCAATAAAACAACATGTATTATGGGGTTGAATGCTTTTTGCTATTCACAAAATAAAACAAAAGCAGTCATGCAAATATCTGAATTTTCACAGCACAGCAAAATCAGTTGCACCATTCAATTCCGCTCGTCCAGACGGGGAGAATTCAATCACATTCATTCGATGCGACGTTTCTTATTGGATTTAATGAGCGACAACATTTTGACCCCAAACCGAGAGGATTCTGGGATATTTGTGTATTTTTGGTAATAACTCTGGAAGGAAACGTCGCAGACCCATCAAGGTGGTACTCGTACTGCTCGCCTCGTCGAGAGGAATCCAAATATATGAATGCTTAAGCTATGGAATATGAAATGGACGAGCGACCAATAAAACAACATGTATTATGGGGTTGAATGCTTTTTGCTATTCACAAAATAAAACAAAAGCAGTCATGCAAATATCTGAATTTTCACAGGACAGCAATATCAGTTGCACCATTCAATTCCGCTCGTCCAGACGGGGAGAATTCAATCACATTCATTCGATGCGACGTTTCTTATTGGATTTAATGAGCGACAACATTTTGACCCCAAACCGAGAGGATTCTGGGATATTTGTGTATTTTTGGTAATAACTCTGGAAGGAAACGTCGCAGACCCATCAAGGTGGTACTCGTACTGCTCGCCTCGTCGAGAGGAATCCAAATATATGAATGCTTAAGCTATGGAATATGAAATGGACGAGCGACCAATAAAACAACATGTATTATGGGGTTGAATGCTTTTTGCTATTCACAAAATAAAACAAAATCAGTCATGCAAATATCTGAATTTTCACAGGACAGCAATATCAGTTGCACCATTCAATTCCGCTCGTCCAGACGGGGAGAATTCAATCACATTCATTCGATGCGACGTTTCTTATGGGATTTAATGAGCGACAACATTTTGACCCCAAACCGAGAGGATTCTGGGATGTTTGTGGTTTTTTGGTAATAACTCTGGAAGGAAACGTCGCAGACCCATCAAGGTGGTACTCGAACTGCTCGCCTCGTCGAGCGGAATCCAAATATATGAATGGTTAAGCTATGGGATATGAAATGGACGAGCGACCAATAAAACAACATGTATTATGGGTTGAATGCTTTTTGCTATTCATAAAATAAAACAAAAGCAGTCATGCAAATATCTGAATTTTCACAGCACAGCAAAATCAGTTGCACCATTCAATTCCGCTCGTCCAGACGGGGAGAATTCAATCACATTCATTCGATGCGACGTTTCTTATTGGATTTAATGAGCGACAACATTTTGACCCCAAACCGAGAGGATTCTGGGATGTTTGTGGTTTTTTGGTAATAACTCTGGAACGAAACGTCGCAGACCCATCAAGGTGGTACTCGTACTGCTCGGCTCGTCGAGAGGAATCCAAATCTATGAATGGTTAAGCTATCGGATATGAAATGGACGAGCGACCAATAAAACAACATGTATTATGGGGTTGAATGCTTTTTGCTATTCACAAAATAAAACAAAAGCAGTCATGCAAATATCTGAATTTTCACAGCACAGCAAAATCAGTTGCACAATTCAATTCCGCTCGTCCAGACGGGGAGAATTCAATCACATTCATTCGATGCGACGTTTCTTATGGGATTTAATGAGCGACAACATTTTGACCCCAAACCGAAAGGATTCTGGGATGTTTGTGGTTTTTTGGTAATAACTCTGGAAGGAAACGTCGCAGACCCATCAAGGTGGTACTCGAACTGCTCGCCTCGTCGAGCGGAATCCAAATCTATGAATGGTTAAGCTATCGGATATGAAATGGACGAGCGACCAATAAAACAACATGTATTATGGGGTTGAATGCTTTTTGCTATTCACAAAATAAAACAAAAGCAGTCATGCAAATATCTGAATTTTCACAGCACAGCAAAATCAGTTGCACCATTCAATTCCGCTCGTCCAGACGGGGAGAATTCAATCACATTCATTCGATGCGACGTTTCTTATTGGATTTAATGAGCGACAACATTTTGACCCCAAACCGAGAGGATTCTGGGATATTTGTGTATTTTTGGTAATAACTCTGGAAGGAAACGTCGCAGACCCATCAAGGTGGTACTCGTACTGCTCGCCTCGTCGAGAGGAATCCAAATATATGAATGCTTAAGCTATGGAATATGAAATGGACGAGCGACCAATAAAACAACATGTATTATGGGGTTGAATGCTTTTTGCTATTCACAAAATAAAACAAAAGCAGTCATGCAAATATCTGAATTTTCACAGGACAGCAATATCAGTTGCACCATTCAATTCCGCTCGTTCAGACGGGGAGAATTCAATCACATTCATTCGATGCGACGTTTCTTATCGGATTTAATGAGCGACAACATTTTGACCCCAAACCGAGAGGATTCTGGGATGTTTGTGGTTTTTTGGTAATAACTCTGGAACGAAACGTCGCAGACCCATCAAGGTGGTACTCGTACTGCTCGGCTCGTCGAGAGGAATCCAAATCTATGAATGGTTAAGCTATCGGATATGAAATGGACGAGCGACCAATAAAACAACATGTATTATGGGGTTGAATGCTTTTTGCTATTCACAAAATAAAACAAAAGCAGTCATGCAAATATCTGAATTTTCACAGCACAGCAAAATCAGTTGCACCATTCAATTCCGCTCGTCCAGACGGGGAGAAATCAATCACATTCATTCGATGCGACGTTTCTTATTGGATTTAATGAGCGACAACATTTTGACCCCAAACCGAGAGGATTCTGGGATATTTGTGTATTTTTGGTAATAACTCTGGAAGGAAACGTCGCAGACCCATCAAGGTGGTACTCGTACTGCTCGCCTCGTCGAGAGGAATCCAAATATATGAATGCTTAAGCTATGGAATATGAAATGGACGAGCGACCAATAAAACAACATGTATTATGGGGTTGAATGCTTTTTGCTATTCACAAAATAAAACAAAAGCAGTCATGCAAATATCTGAATTTTCACAGGACAGCAATATCAGTTGCACCATTCAATTCCGCTCGTCCAGACGGGGAGAATTCAATCACATTCATTCGATGCGACGTTTCTCATTGGATTTAATGAGCGACAACATTTTGACCCCAAACCGAGAGGATTCTGGGATATTTGTGTATTTTTGGTAATAACTCTGGAAGGAAACGTCGCAGACCCATCAAGGTGGTACTCGTACTGCTCGCCTCGTCGAGAGGAATCCAAATATATGAATGCTTAAGCTATGGAATATGAAATGGACGAGCGACCAATAAAACAACATGTATTATGGGGTTGAATGCTTTTTGCTATTCACAAAATAAAACAAAAGCAGTCATGCAAATATCTGAATTTTCACAGCACAGCAAAATCAGTTGCACCATTCAATTCCGCTCGTCCAGACGGGGAGAATTCAATCACATTCATTCGATGCGACGTTTCTTATTGGATTTAATGAGCGACAACATTTTGACCCCAAACCGAGAGGATTCTGGGATATTTGTGTATTTTTGGTAATAACTCTGGAAGGAAACGTCGCAGACCCATCAAGGTGGTACTCGAACTGCTCGCCTCGTCGAGCGGAATCCAAATCTATGAATGGTTAAGCTATCGGATATGAAATGGACGAGCGACCAATAAAACAACATGTATTATGGGGTTGAATGCTTTTTGCTATTCACAAAATAAAACAAAAGCAGTCATGCAAATATCTGAATTTTCACAGCATAGCAAAATCAGTTGCACCATTCAATTCCGCTCGTCCAGACGGGGAGAATTCAATCACATTCATTCGATGCGACGTTTCTTATTGGATTTAATGAGCGACAACATTTTGACCCCAAACCGAGAGGATTCTGGGATATTTGTGTATTTTTGGTAATAACTCTGGAAGGAAACGTCGCAGACCCATCAAGGTGGTACTCGTACTGCTCGCCTCGTCGAGAGGAATCCAAATATATGAATGATTAAGCTATGGAATATGAAATGGACGAGCGACCAATAAAACAACATGTATTATGGGGTTGAATGCTTTTTGCTATTCACAAAATAAAACAAAAGCAGTCATGCAAATATCTGAATTTTCACAGGACAGCAATATCAGTTGCACCATTCAATTCCGCTCGTCCAGACGGGGAGAATTCAATCACATTCATTCGATGCGACGTTTCTTATGGGATTTAATGAGCGACAACATTTTGACCCCAAACCGAGAGGATTCTGGGATGTTTGTGGTTTTTTGGTAATAACTCTGGAACGAAACGTCGCAGACCCATCAAGGTGGTACTCGTACTGCTCGGCTCATCGAGAGGAATCCAAATCTATGAATGGTTAAGCTATCGGATATGAAATGGACGAGCGACCAATAAAACAACATGTATTATGGGGTTGAATGCTTTTTGCTATTCACAAAATAAAACAAAAGCAGTCATGCAAATATCTGAATTTTCACAGCACAGCAAAATCAGTTGCACCATTCAATTCCGCTCGTCAAGACGGGGAGAATTCAATCACATTCATTCGATGCGACGTTTCTTATTGGATTTAATGAGCGACAACATTTTGACCCCAAACCGAGAGGATTCTGGGATATTTGTGTATTTTTGGTAATAACTCTGGAAGGAAACGTCGCAGACCCATCAAGGTGGTACTCGTACTGCTCGCCTCGTCGAGAGGAATCCAAATATATGAATGCTTAAGCTATGGAATATGAAATGGACGAGCGACCAATAAAACAACATGTATTATGGGGTTGAATGCTTTTTGCTATTCACAAAATAAAACAAAAGCAGTCATGCAAATATCTGAATTTTCACAGGACAGCAATATCAGTTGCACCATTCAATTCCGCTCGTCCAGACGGGGAGAATTCAATCACATTCATTCGATGCGACGTTTCTTATTGGATTTAATGAGCGACAACATTTTGACCCCAAACCGAGAGGATTCTGGGATATTTGTGTATTTTTGGTAATAACTCTGGAAGGAAACGTCGCAGACCCATCAAGGTGGTACTCGTACTGCTCGCCTCGTCGAGAGGAATCCAAATATATGAATGCTTAAGCTATGAAATATGAAATGGACGAGCGACCAATAAAACAACATGTCATATGGGGTTGAATGCTTTTTGCTATTCACAAAATAAAACAAAAGCAGTCATGCAAATATCTGAATTTTCACAGGACAGCAATATCAGTTGCACCATTCAATTCCGCTCGTCCAGACGGGGAGAATTCAATCACATTCATTCGATGCGACGTTTCTTATGGGATTTAATGAGCGACAACATTTTGACCCCAAACCGAGAGGATTCTGGGATGTTTGTGGTTTTTTGGTAATAACTCTGGAAGGAAACGTCGCAGACCCATCAAGGTGGTACTCGTACTGCTCGGCTCGTCGAGAGGAATCCAAATCTATGAATGGTTAAGCTATCGGATATGAAATGGACGAGCGACCAATAAAACAACATGTATTATGGGGTTGAATGCTTTTTGCTATTCACAAAATAAAACAAAAGCAGTCATGCAAATATCTGAATTTTCACAGCACAGCAAAATCAGTTGCACCATTCAATTCCGCTCGTCCAGACGGGGAGAATTCAATCACATTCATTCGATGCGACGTTTCTTATTGGATTTAATGAGCGACAACATTTTGACCCCAAACCGAGAGGATTCTGGGATGTTTGTGGTTTTTTGGTAATAACTCTGGAACGAAACGTCGCAGACCCATCAAGGTGGTACTCGTACTGCTCGGCTCGTCGAGAGGAATCCAAATATATGAATGCTTAAGCTATGGAATATGAAATGGACGAGCGACCAATAAAACAACATGTATTATGGGGTTGAATGCTTTTTGCTATTCACAAAATAAAACAAAAGCATTCATGCAAATATCTGAATTTTCACAGGACAGCAATATCAGTTGCACCATTCAATTCCGCTCGTCCAGACGGGGAGAATTCAATCACATTCATTCGATGCGACGTTTCTTATGGGATTTAATGAGCGACAACATTTTGACCCCAAACCGAGAGGATTCTGGGATGTTTGTGGTTTTTTGGTAATAACTCTGGAAGGAAACGTCGCAGACCCATCAAGGTGGTACTCGAACTGCTCGCCTCGTCGAGCGGAATCAAAATATATGAATGGTTAAGCTATGGGATATGAAATGGACGAGCGACCAATAAAACAACATGTATTATGGGTTGAATGCTTTTTGCTATTCATAAAATAAAACAAAAGCAGTCATGCAAATATGTCCAGACGGGGAGAATTCAATCACATTCATTCGATGCGACGTTTCTTATTGGATTTAATGATCGACAACATTTTGACCCCAAACCGAGAGGATTCTGGGATGTTTGTGGTTTTTTGGTAATAACTCTGGAACGAAACGTCGCAGACCCATCAAGGTGGTACTCGTACTGCTCGGCTCGTCGAGAGGAATCCAAATCTATGAATGGTTAAGCTATCGGATATGAAATGGACGAGCGACCAATAAAACAACATGTATTATGGGGTTGAATGCTTTTTGCTATTCACAAAATAAAACAAAAGCAGTCATGCAAATATCTGAATTTTCACAGCACAGCAAAATCAGTTGCACCATTCAATTCCGCTCGTCCAGACGGGGAGAATTCAATCACATTCATTCGATGCGACGTTTCTTATTGGATTTAATGAGCGACAACATTTTGACCCCAAACCGAGAGGATTCTGGGATATTTGTGTATTTTTGGTAATAACTCTGGAATGAAACGTCGCAGACCCATCAAGGTGGTACTCGTAGTGCTCGCCTCGTCGAGAGGAATCCAAATATATGAATGCTTAAGCTATGGAATATGAAATGGACGAGCGACCAATAAAACAACATGTATTATGGGGTTGAATGCTTTTTGCTATTCACAAAATAAAACAAAAGCAGTCATGCAAATATCTGAATTTTCACAGGACAGCAATATCAGTTGCACCAATCAATTCCGCTCGTCCAGACGGGGAGAATTCAATCACATTCATTCGATGCGACGTTTCTTATGGGATTTAATGAGCGACAACATTTTGACCCCAAACCGAGAGGATTCTGGGATGTTTGTGGTTTTTTGGTAATAACTCTGGAAGGAAACGTCGCAGACCCATCAAGGTGGTATTCGTACTGCTCGCCTCGTCGAGCGGAATCCAAATATATGAATAGTTAAGCTATGGGATATGAAATGGACGAGCGACCAATAAAACAACATGTATTATGGGTTGAATGCTTTTTGCTATTCATAAAATAAAACAAAAGCAGTCATGCAAATATCTGAATTTTCACAGCACAGCAAAATCAGTTGCACCATTCAATTCCGCTCGTCCAGACGGGGAGAATTCAATCACATTCATTCGATGCGACGTTTCTTATTGGATTTAATGAGCGACAACATTTTGACCCCAAACCGAGAGGATTCTGGGATGTTTGTGGTTTTTTGGTAATAACTCTGGAACGAAACGTCGCAGACCCATCAAGGTGGTACTCGTACTGCTCGGCTCGTCGAGAGGAATCCAAATCTATGAATGGTTAAGCTATCGGAGATGAAATGGACGAGCGACCAATAAAACTACATGTATTATGGGGTTGAATGCTTTTTGCTATTCACAAAATAAAACAAAAGCAGTCATGCAAATATCTGAATTTTCACAGCACAGCAAAATCAGTTGCACCATTCAATTCCGCTCGTCCAGACGGGGAGAATTCAATCACATTCATTCGATGCGACGTTTCTTATTGGATTTAATGAGCGACAACATTTTGACCCCAAACCGAGAGGATTCTGGGATGTTTGTGTATTTTTGGTAATAACTCTGGAAGGAAACGTCGCAGACCCATCAAGGTGGTACTCGTACTGCTCGCCTCGTCGAGAGGAATCCAAATATATGAATGCTTAAGCTATGGAATATGAAATGGACGAGCGACCAATAAAACAACATGTATTATGGGGTTGAATGCTTTTTGCTATTCACAAAATAAAACAAAAGCAGTCATGCAAATATCTGAATTTTCACAGGCCAGCAATATTAGTTGCACCATTCAATTCCGCTCGTCCAGACGGGGAGAATTCAATCACATTCATTCGATGCGACGTTTCTTATGGGATTTAATGAGCGACAACATTTTGACCCCAAACCGAGAGGATTCTGGGATGTTTGTGGTTTTTTGGTAATAACTCTGGAAGGAAACGTCGCAGACCCATCAAGGTGGTACTCGAACTGCTCGCCTCGTGGAGCGGAATCCAAATATATGAATGGTTAAGCTATGGGATATGAAATGGACGAGCGACCAATAAAACAACATGTATTATGGGTTGAATGCTTTTTGCTATTCATAAAATAAAACAAAAGCAGTCATGCAAATATCTGAATTTTCACAGCACAGCAAAATCAGTTGCACCATTCAATTCCGCTCGTCCAGACGGGGAGAATTCAATCACATTCATTCGATGCGACGTTTCTTATTGGATTTAATGAGCGACAACATTTTGACCCCAAACCGAGAGGATTCTGGGATGTTTGTGGTTTTTTGGTAATAACTCTGGAACGAAACATCGCAGACCCATCAAGGTGGTACTCGTACTGCTCGGCTCGTCAAGAGGAATCCAAATCTATGAATGGTTAAGCTATCGGATATGAAATGGACGAGCGACCAATAAAACAACATGTATTATGGGGTTGAATGCTTTTTGCTATTCACAAAATAAAATAAAAGCAGTCATGCAAATATCTGAATTTTCACAGCACAGCAAAATCAGTTGCACCATTCAATTCCGCTCGTCCAGACGGGGAGAATTCAATCACATTCATTCGATGCGACGTTTCTTATTGGATTTAATGAGCGACAACATTTTGACCCCAAACCGAGAGGATTCTGGAATGTTTGTGTATTTTTGATAATAACTCTGGAAGGAAACGTCGCAGACCCATCAAGGTGGTACTCGTACTTCTCGCCTCGTCGAGAGGAATCCAAATATATGAATGCTTAAGCTATGGAATATGAAATGGACGAGCGACCAATAAAACAACATGTATTATGGGGTTGAATGCTTTTTGCTATTCACAAAATAAAACAAAAGCAGTCATGCAAATATCTGAATTTTCACAGGACAGCAATATCAGTTGCACCATTCAATTCCGCTCGTCCAGACGGGGAGAATTCAATCACATTCATTCGATGCGACGTTTCTTATGGGATTTAATGAGCGACAACATTTTGACCCCAAACCGAGAGGATTCTGGGATGTTTGTGGTTTTTTGGTAATAACTCTGGAAGGAAACGTCGCAGACCCATCAAGGTGGTACTCGAACTGGTCGCCTCGTCGAGAGGAATCCAAATATATGAATGGTTAAGCTATCGGATATGAAATGGACGAGCGACCAATAAAACAACATGTTTTATGGGGTTGAATGCTTTTTGCTATTCACAAAATAAAACAAAAGCAGTCATGCAAATATCTGAATTTTCACAGCACAGCAAAATCAGTTGCACCATTCAATTCCGCTCGTCCAGACGGGGAGAATTCAATCACATTCATTCGATGCGACGTTTCTTATTGGATTTAATGAGCGACAACATTTTGACCCCAAACCGAGAGGATTCTGGGATGTTTGTGTATTTTTGGTAATAACTCTGGAAGGAAACGTCGCAGACCCATCAAGGTGGTACTCGTACTTCTCGCCTCGTCGAGAGGAATCCAAATATATGAATGCTTAAGCTATGGAATATGAAATGGACGAGCGACCAATAAAACAACATGTATTATGGGGTTGAATGCTTTTTGCTATTCACAAAATAAAACAAAAGCAGTCATGCAAATATCTGAATTTTCACAGGACAGCAATATCAGTTGCACCATTCAATTCCGCTCGTCCAGACGGGGAGAATTCAATCACATTCATTCGATGCGACGTTTCTTATGGGATTTAATGAGCGACAACATTTTGACCCCAAACCGAGAGGATTCTGGGATGTTTGTGGTTTTTTGGTAATAACTCTGGAAGGAAACGTCGCAGACCCATCAAGGTGGTACTCGAACTGCTCGCCTCGTCGAGAGGAATCCAAATATATGAATGGTTAAGCTATCGGATATGAAATGGACGAGCGACCAATAAAACAACATGTATTATGGGGTTGAATGCTTTTTGCTATTCACAAAATAAAACAAAAGCAGTCATGCAAATATCTGAATTTTCACAGCACAGCAAAATCAGTTGCACCATTCAATTCCGCTCGTCCAGACGGGGAGAATTCAATCACATTCATTCGATGCGACGTTTCTTATTGGATTTAATGAGCGACAACATTTTGACCCCAAACCGAGAGGATTCTGGGATGTTTGTGTATTTTTGGTAATAACTCTGGAAGGAAACGTCGCAGACCCATCAAGGTGGTACTCGTACTGCTCGCCTCGTCGAGAGGAATCCAAATATATGAATGCTTAAGCTATGGAATATGAAATGGACGAGCGACCAATAAAACAACATGTATTATGGGGTTGAATGCTTTTTGCTATTCACAAAATAAAACAAAAGCAGTCATGCAAATATCTGAATTTTCACAGGACAGCAATATCAGTTGCACCATTCAATTCCGCTCGTCCAGACGGGGAGAATTCAATCACATTCATTCGATGCGACGTTTCTTATGGGATTTAATGAGCGACAACATTTTGACCCCAAACCGAGAGGATTCTGGGATGTTTGTGTATTTTTGGTAGTAACTCTGGAAGAAAACGTCGCATACCCATCAAGGTGGTACTCGTACTGCTCGCCTCGTCGAGAGGAATCCAAATATATGAATGCTTAAGCTATGGAATATGAAATGGACGAGCGACCAATAAAACAACATGTATTATGGGGTTGAATGCTTTTTGCTATTCACAAAATAAAACAAAAGCAGTCATGCAAATATCTGAATTTTCACAGCACAGCAAAATCAGTTGCACCATTCAATTCCGCTCGTCCAGACGGGGAGAATTCAATCACATTCATTCGATGCGACGTTTCTTATTGGATTTAATGAGCGACAACATTTTGACCCCAAACCGAGAGGATTCTGGGATGTTTGTGTATTTTTGGTAATAACTCTGGAAGGAAACGTCGCAGACCCATCAAGGTGGTACTCGTACTTCTCGCCTCGTCGAGAGGAATCCAAATATATGAATGCTTAAGCTATGGAATATGAAATGGACGAGCGACCAATAAAACAACATGTATTATGGGGTTGAATGCTTTTTGCTATTCACAAAATAAAACAAAAGCAGTCATGCAAATATCTGAATTTTCACAGGACAGCAATATCAGTTGCACCATTCAATTCCGCTCGTCCAGACGGGGAGAATTCAATCACATTCATTCGATGCGACGTTTCTTATGGGATTTAATGAGCGACAACATTTTGACCCCAAACCGAGAGGATTCTGGGATGTTTGTGGTTTTTTGGTAATAACTCTGGAAGGAAACGTCGCAGACCCATCAAGGTGGTACTCGAACTGCTCGCCTCGTCGAGAGGAATCCAAATATATGAATGGTTAAGCTATCGGATATGAAATGGACGAGCGACCAATAAAACAACATGTATTATGGGGTTGAATGCTTTTTGCTATTCACAAAATAAAACAAAAGCAGTCATGCAAATATCTGAATTTTCACAGCACAGCAAAATCAGTTGCACCATTCAATTCCGCTCGTCCAGACGGGGAGAATTCAATCACATTCATTCGATGCGACGTTTCTTATTGGATTTAATGAGCGACAACATTTTGACCCCAAACCGAGAGGATTCTGGGATGTTTGTGTATTTTTGGTAATAACTCTGGAAGGAAACGTCGCAGACCCATCAAGGTGGTACTCGTACTGCTCGCCTCGTCGAGAGGAATCCAAATATATGAATGCTTAAGCTATGGAATATGAAATGGACGAGCGACCAATAAAACAACATGTATTATGGGGTTGAATGCTTTTTGCTATTCACAAAATAAAACAAAAGCAGTCATGCAAATATCTGAATTTTCACAGGACAGCAATATCAGTTGCACCATTCAATTCCGCTCGTCCAGACGGGGAGAATTCAATCACATTCATTCGATGCGACGTTTCTTATGGGATTTAATGAGCGACAACATTTTGACCCCAAACCGAGAGGATTCTGGGATGTTTGTGTATTTTTGGTAGTAACTCTGGAAGAAAACGTCGCATACCCATCAAGGTGGTACTCGTACTGCTCGCCTCGTCGAGAGGAATCCAAATATATGAATGCTTAAGCTATGGAATATGAAATGGACGAGCGACCAATAAAACAACATGTATTATGGGGTTGAATGCTTTTTGCTATTCACAAAATAAAACAAAAGCAGTCATGCAAATATCTGAATTTTCACAGGCCAGCAATATCAGTTGCACCATTCAATTCCGCTCGTCCAGACGGGGAGAATTCAATCACATTCATTCGATGCGACGTTTCTTATGGGATTTAATGAGCGACAACATTTTGACCCCAAACCGAGAGGATTCTGGGATGTTTGTGGTTTTTTGGTAATAACTCTGGAAGGAAACGTCGCAGACCCATCAAGGTGGTACTCGAACTGCTCGCCTCGTGGAGCGGAATCCAAATATATGAATGGTTAAGCTATGGGATATGAAATGGACGAGCGACCAATAAAACAACATGTATTATGGGTTGAATGCTTTTTGCTATTCATAAAATAAAACAAAAGCAGTCATGCAAATATCTGAATTTTCACAGCACAGCAAAATCAGTTGCACCATTCAATTCCGCTCGTCCAGACGGGGAGAATTCAATCACATTCATTCGATGCGACGTTTCTTATTGGATTTAATGAGCGACAACATTTTGACCCCAAACCGAGAGGATTCTGGGATGTTTGTGGTTTTTTGGTAATAACTCTGGAACGAAACATCGCAGACCCATCAAGGTGGTACTCGTACTGCTCGGCTCGTCAAGAGGAATCCAAATCTATGAATGGTTAAGCTATCGGATATGAAATGGACGAGCGACCAATAAAACAACATGTATTATGGGGTTGAATGCTTTTTGCTATTCACAAAATAAAACAAAAGCAGTCATGCAAATATCTGAATTTTCACAGCACAGCAAAATCAGTTGCACCATTCAATTCCGCTCGTCCAGACGGGGAGAATTCAATCACATTCATTCGATGCGACGTTTCTTATTGGATTTAATGAGCGACAACATTTTGACCCCAAACCGAGAGGATTCTGGGATGTTTGTGTATTTTTGGTAATAACTCTGGAAGGAAACGTCGCAGACCCATCAAGGTGGTACTCGTACTTCTCGCCTCGTCGAGAGGAATCCAAATATATGAATGCTTAAGCTATAAAATATGAAATGGACGAGCGACCAATAAAACAACATGTATTATGGGGTTGAATGCTTTTTGCTATTCACAAAATAAAACAAAAGCAGTCATGCAAATATCTGAATTTTCACAGGACAGCAATATCAGTTGCACCATTCAATTCCGCTCGTCCAGACGGGGAGAATTCAATCACATTCATTCGATGCGACGTTTCTTATGGGATTTAATGAGCGACAACATTTTGACCACAAACCGAGAGGATTCTGGGATGTTTGTGGTTTTTTGGTAATAACTCTGGAAGGAAACGTCGCAGACCCATCAAGGTGGTACTCGAACTGCTCGCCTCGTCGAGAGGAATCCAAATATATGAATGGTTAAGCTATCGGATATGAAATGGACGAGCGACCAATAAAACAACATGTATTATGGGGTTGAATGCTTTTTGCTATTCACAAAATAAAACAAAAGCAGTCATGCAAATATCTGAATTTTCACAGCACAGCAAAATCAGTTGCACCATTCAATTCCGCTCGTCCAGACGGGGAGAATTCAATCACATTCATTCGATGCGACGTTTCTTATTGGATTTAATGAGCGACAACATTTTGACCCCAAACCGAGAGGATTCTGGGATGTTTGTGTATTTTTGGTAATAACTCTGGAAGGAAACGTCGCAGACCCATCAAGGTGGTACTCGTACTGCTCGGCTCGTCGAGAGGAATCCAAATCTATGAATGGTTAAGCTATCGGATATGAAATGGACGAGCGACCAATAAAACAACATGTATTATGGGTTGAATGCTTTTTGCTATTCATAAAATAAAACAAAAGCAGTCATGCAAATATCTGAATTTTCACAGCACAGCAAAATCAGTTGCACCATTCAATTCCGCTCGTCCAGACGGGGAGAATTCAATCACATTCATTCGATGCGACGTTTCTTATTGGATTTAATGAGCGACAACATTTTGACCCCAAACCGAGAGGATTCTGGGATGTTTGTGTATTTTTGGTAATAACTCTGGAAGGAAACGTCGCAGACCCATCAAGGTGGTACTCGTACTGCTCGGCTCGTCGAGAGGAATCCAAATCTATGAATGGTTAAGCTATCGGATATGAAATGGACGAGCGACCAATAAAACAACATGTATTATGGGTTGAATGCTTTTTGCTATTCATAAAATAAAACAAAAGCAGTCATGCAAATATCTGAATTTTCACAGCACAGCAAAATCAGTTGCACCATTCAATTCCGCTCGTCCAGACGGGGAGAATTCAATCACATTCATTCGATGCGACGTTTCTTATTGGATTTAATGAGCGACAACATTTTGACCCCAAACCGAGAGGATTCTGGGATGTTTGTGGTTTTTTGGTAATAACTCTGGAAGGAAACGTCGCAGACCCATCAAGGTGGTACTCGTACTGCTCGGCTCGTCGAGAGGAATCCAAATCTATGAATGGTTAAGCTATCGGATATGAAATGGACGAGCGACCAATAAAACAACATGTATTATGGGGTTGAATGCTTTTTGCTATTCACAAAATAAAACAAAAGCAGTCATGCAAATATCTGAATTTTCACAGCACAGCAAAATCAGTTGCACCATTCAATTCCGCTCGTCCAGACGGAGAGAATTCAATCACATTCATTCGATGCGACGTTTCTTATTGGATTTAATGAGCGACAACATTTTGACCCCAAACCGAGAGGATTCTGGGATATTTGTGTATTTTTGGTAATAACTCTGGAAGAAAACGTCGCATACCCATCAAGGTGGTACTCGTACTGCTCGCCTCGTCGAGAGGAATCCAAATATATGAATGCTTAAGCTATGGAATATGAAATGGACGAGCGACCAATAAAACAACATGTATTATGGGGTTGAATGCTTTTTGCTATTCACAAAATAAAACAAAAGCAGTCATGCAAATATCTGAATTTTCACAGCACAGCAAAATCAGTTGCACCATTCAATTCCGCTCGTCCAGACGGGGAGAATTCAATCACATTCATTCGATGCGACGTTTCTTATGGGATTTAATGAGCGACAACATTTTGACCCCAAACCGAGAGGATTCTGGGATGTTTGTGGTTTTTTGGTAATAACTCTGGAAGGCAACGTCGCAGACCCATCAAGGTGGTACTCGTACTGCTCGCCTCGTCGAGCGGAATCCAAATATATGAATAGTTAAGCTATGGGATATGAAATGGACGAGCGACCAATAAAACAACATGTATTATGGGGTTGAATGCTTTTTGCTATTCACAAAATAAAACAAAAGCAGTCATGCAAATATCTGAATTTTCACAGCACAGCAAAATCAGTTGCACCATTCAATTCCGCTCGTCCAGACGGGGAGAATTCAATCACATTCATTCGATGCGACGTTTCTTATTGGATTTAATGAGCGACAACATTTTGACCCCAAACCGAGAGGATTCTGGGATGTTTGTGGTTTTTTGGTAATAACTCTGGAAGGAAACGTCGCAGACCCATCAAGGTGGTACTCGTACTGCTCGGCTCGTCGAGAGGAATCCAAATCTATGAATGGTTAAGCTATCGGATATGAAATGGACGAGCGACCAATAAAACAACATGTATTATGGGGTTGAATGCTTTTTGCTATTCACAAAATAAAACAAAAGCAGTCATGCAAATATCTGAATTTTCACAGCACAGCAAAATCAGTTGCACCATTCAATTCCGCTCGTCCAGACGGAGAGAATTCAATCACATTCATTCAATGCGACGTTTCTTATTGGATTTAATGAGCGACAACATTTTGACCCCAAACCGAGAGGATTCTGGGATATTTGTGTATTTTTGGTAATAACTCTGGAAGAAAACGTCGCATACCCATCAAGGTGGTACTCGTACTGCTCGCCTCGTCGAGAGGAATCCAAATATATGAATGCTTAAGCTATGGAATATGAAATGGACGAGCGACCAATAAAACAACATGTATTATGGGGTTGAATGCTTTTTGCTATTCACAAAATAAAACAAAAGCAGTCATGCAAATATCTGAATTTTCACAGCACAGCAAAATCAGTTGCACCATTCAATTCCGCTCGTCCAGACGGGGAGAATTCAATCACATTCATTCGATGCGACGTTTCTTATGGGATTTAATGAGCGACAACATTTTGACCCCAAACCGAGAGGATTCTGGGATGTTTGTGGTTTTTTGGTAAAAACTCTGGAAGGAAACGTCGCAGACCCATCAAGGTGGTACTCGAACTGCTCGCCTCGTCGAGAGGAATCCAAATATATGAATGGTTAAGCTATCGGATATGAAATGGACGAGCGACCAATAAAACAACATGTATTATGGGGTTGAATGCTTTTTGCTATTCACAAAATAAAACAAAAGCAGTCATGCAAATATCTGAATTTTCACAGCACAGCAAAATCAGTTGCACCATTCAATTCCGCTCGTCCAGACGGGGAGAATTCAATCACATTCATTCGATGCGACGTTTCTTATTGGATTTAATGAGCGACAACATTTTGACCCCAAACCGAGAGGATTCTGGGATGTTTGTGTATTTTTGGTAATAACTCTGGAAGGAAACGTCGCAGACCCATCAAGGTGGTACTCGTACTGCTCGCCTCGTCGAGAGGAATCCAAATATATGAATGCTTAAGATATGGAATATGAAATGGACGAGCGACCAATAAAACAACATGTATTATGGGGTTGAATGCTTTTTGCTATTCACAAAATAAAACAAAAGCAGTCATGCAAATATCTGAATTTTCACAGGACAGCAATATCAGTTGCACCATTCAATTCCGCTCGTCCAGACGGGGAGAATTCAATCACATTCATTCGATGCGACGTTTCTTATGGGATTTAATGAGCGACAACATTTTGTCCCCAAACCGAGAGGATTCTGGGATGTTTGTGGTTTTTTGGTAATAACTCTGGAAGGCAACGTCGCAGACCCATCAAGGTGGTACTCGTACTGCTCGCCTCGTCGAGCGGAATCCAAATATATGAATGGTTAAGCTATGGGATATGAAATGGACGAGCGACCAATAAAACAACATGTATTATGGGGTTGAATGCTTTTTGCTATTCATAAAATAAAACAAAAGCAGTCATGCAAATATCTGAATTTTCACAGCACAGCAAAATCAGTTGCACCATTCAATTCCGCTCGTCCAGACGGGGAGAATTCAATCACATTCATTCGATGCGACGTTTCTTATTGGATTTAATGAGCGACAACATTTTGACCCCAAACCGAGAGGATTCTGGGATGTTTGTGGTTTTTTGGTAATAACTCTGGAAGGAAACGTCGCAGACCCATCAAGGTGGTACTCGTACTGCTCGGCTCGTCGAGAGGAATCCAAATCTATGAATGGTTAAGCTATCGGATATGAAATGGACGAGCGACCAATAAAACAACATGTATTATGGGGTTGAATGCTTTTTGCTATTCACAAAATAAAACAAAAGCAGTCATGCAAATATCTGAATTTTCACAGCACAGCAAAATCAGTTGCACCATTCAATTCCGCTCGTCCAGACGGAGAGAATTCAATCACATTCATTCGATGCGACGTTTCTTATTGGATTTAATGAGCGACAACATTTTGACCCCAAACCGAGAGGATTCTGGGATATTTGTGTATTTTTGGTAATAACTCTGGAAGAAAACGTCGCATACCCATCAAGGTGGTACTCGTACTGCTCGCCTCGTCGAGAGGAATCCAAATATATGAATGCTTAAGCTATGGAATATGAAATGGACGAGCGACCAATAAAACAACATGTATTATGGGGTTGAATGCTTTTTGCTATTCACAAAATAAAACAAAAGCAGTCATGCAAATATCTGAATTTTCACAGCACAGCAAAATCAGTTGCACCATTCAATTCCGCTCGTCCAGACGGGGAGAATTCAATCACATTCATTCGATGCGACGTTTCTTATGGGATTTAATGAGCGACAACATTTTGACCCCAAACCGAGAGGATTCTGGGATGTTTGTGGTTTTTTGGTAATAACTCTGGAAGGCAACGTCGCAGACCCATCAAGGTGGTACTCGTACTGCTCGCCTCGTCGAGCGGAATCCAAATATATGAATGGTTAAGCTATGGGATATGAAATGGACGAGCGACCAATAAAACAACATGTATTATGGGGTTGAATGCTTTTTGCTATTCACAAAATAAAACAAAAGCAGTCATGCAAATATCTGAATTTTCACAGCACAGCAAAATCAGTTGCACCATTCAATTCCGCTCGTCCAGACGGGGAGAATTCAATCACATTCATTCGATGCGACGTTTCTTATTGGATTTAATGAGCGACAACATTTTGACCCCAAACCGAGAGGATTCTGGGATGTTTGTGGTTTTTTGGTAATAACTCTGGAAGGAAACGTCGCAGACCCATCAAGGTGGTACTCGTACTGCTCGGCTCGTCGAGAGGAATCCAAATCTATGAATGGTTAAGCTATCGGATATGAAATGGACGAGCGACCAATAAAACAACATGTATTATGGGGTTGAATGCTTTTTGCTATTCACAAAATAAAACAAAAGCAGTCATGCAAATATCTGAATTTTCACAGCACAGCAAAATCAGTTGCACCATTCAATTCCGCTCGTCCAGACGGAGAGAATTCAATCACATTCATTCGATGCGACGTTTCTTATTGGATTTAATGAGCGACAACATTTTGACCCCAAACCGAGAGGATTCTGGGATATTTGTGTATTTTTGGTAATAACTCTGGAAGAAAACGTCGCATACCCATCAAGGTGGTACTCGTACTGCTCGCCTCGTCGAGAGGAATCCAAATATATGAATGCTTAAGCTATGGAATATGAAATGGACGAGCGACCAATAAAACAACATGTATTATGGGGTTGAATGCTTTTTGCTATTCACAAAATAAAACAAAAGCAGTCATGCAAATATCTGAATTTTCACAGCACAGCAAAATCAGTTGCACCATTCAATTCCGCTCGTCCAGACGGGGAGAATTCAATCACATTCATTCGATGCGACGTTTCTTATGGGATTTAATGAGCGACAACATTTTGACCCCAAACCGAGAGGATTCTGGGATGTTTGTGGTTTTTTGGTAAAAACTCTGGAAGGAAACGTCGCAGACCCATCAAGGTGGTACTCGAACTGCTCGCCTCGTCGAGAGGAATCCAAATATATGAATGGTTAAGCTATCGGATATGAAATGGACGAGCGACCAATAAAACAACATGTATTATGGGGTTGAATGCTTTTTGCTATTCACAAAATAAAACAAAAGCAGTCATGCAAATATCTGAATTTTCACAGCACAGCAAAATCAGTTGCACCATTCAATTCCGCTCGTCCAGACGGGGAGAATTCAATCACATTCATTCGATGCGACGTTTCTTATTGGATTTAATGAGCGACAACATTTTGACCCCAAACCGAGAGGATTCTGGGATGTTTGTGTATTTTTGGTAATAACTCTGGAAGGAAACGTCGCAGACCCATCAAGGTGGTACTCGTACTGCTCGCCTCGTCGAGAGGAATCCAAATATATGAATGCTTAAGATATGGAATATGAAATGGACGAGCGACCAATAAAACAACATGTATTATGGGGTTGAATGCTTTTTGCTATTCACAAAATAAAACAAAAGCAGTCATGCAAATATCTGAATTTTCACAGGACAGCAATATCAGTTGCACCATTCAATTCCGCTCGTCCAGACGGGGAGAATTCAATCACATTCATTCGATGCGACGTTTCTTATGGGATTTAATGAGCGACAACATTTTGACCCCAAACCGAGAGGATTCTGGGATGTTTGTGGTTTTTTGGTAATAACTCTGGAAGGCAACGTCGCAGACCCATCAAGGTGGTACTCGTACTGCTCGCCTCGTCGAGCGGAATCCAAATATATGAATGGTTAAGCTATGGGATATGAAATGGACGAGCGACCAATAAAACAACATGTATTATGGGGTTGAATGCTTTTTGCTATTCACAAAATAAAACAAAAGCAGTCATGCAAATATCTGAATTTTCACAGCACAGCAAAATCAGTTGCACCATTCAATTCCGCTCGTCCAGACGGGGAGAATTCAATCACATTCATTCGATGCGACGTTTCTTATTGGATTTAATGAGCGACAACATTTTGACCCCAAACCGAGAGGATTCTGGGATGTTTGTGGTTTTTTGGTAATAACTCTGGAAGGAAACGTCGCAGACCCATCAAGGTGGTACTCGTACTGCTCGGCTCGTCGAGAGGAATCCAAATCTATGAATGGTTAAGCTATCGGATATGAAATGGACGAGCGACCAATAAAACAACATGTATTATGGGGTTGAATGCTTTTTGCTATTCACAAAATAAAACAAAAGCAGTCATGCAAATATCTGAATTTTCACAGCACAGCAAAATCAGTTGCACCATTCAATTCCGCTCGTCCAGACGGAGAGAATTCAATCACATTCATTCGATGCGACGTTTCTTATTGGATTTAATGAGCGACAACATTTTGACCCCAAACCGAGAGGATTCTGGGATATTTGTGTATTTTTGGTAATAACTCTGGAAGAAAACGTCGCATACCCATCAAGGTGGTACTCGTACTGCTCGCCTCGTCGAGAGGAATCCAAATATATGAATGCTTAAGCTATGGAATATGAAATGGACGAGCGACCAATAAAACAACATGTATTATGGGGTTGAATGCTTTTTGCTATTCACAAAATAAAACAAAAGCAGTCATGCAAATATCTGAATTTTCACAGCACAGCAAAATCAGTTGCACCATTCAATTCCGCTCGTCCAGACGGGGAGAATTCAATCACATTCATTCGATGCGACGTTTCTTATGGGATTTAATGAGCGACAACATTTTGACCCCAAACCGAGAGGATTCTGGGATGTTTGTGGTTTTTTGGTAAAAACTCTGGAAGGAAACGTCGCAGACCCATCAAGGTGGTACTCGAACTGCTCGCCTCGTCGAGAGGAATCCAAATATATGAATGGTTAAGCTATCGGATATGAAATGGACGAGCGACCAATAAAACAACATGTATTATGGGGTTGAATGCTTTTTGCTATTCACAAAATAAAACAAAAGCAGTCATGCAAATATCTGAATTTTCACAGCACAGCAAAATCAGTTGCACCATTCAATTCCGCTCGTCCAGACGGGGAGAATTCAATCACATTCATTCGATGCGACGTTTCTTATTGGATTTAATGAGCGACAACATTTTGACCCCAAACCGAGAGGATTCTGGGATGTTTGTGTATTTTTGGTAATAACTCTGGAAGGAAACGTCGCAGACCCATCAAGGTGGTACTCGTACTGCTCGCCTCGTCGAGAGGAATCCAAATATATGAATGCTTAAGATATGGAATATGAAATGGACGAGCGACCAATAAAACAACATGTATTATGGGGTTGAATGCTTTTTGCTATTCACAAAATAAAACAAAAGCAGTCATGCAAATATCTGAATTTTCACAGGACAGCAATATCAGTTGCACCATTCAATTCCGCTCGTCCAGACGGGGAGAATTCAATCACATTCATTCGATGCGACGTTTCTTATGGGATTTAATGAGCGACAACATTTTGACCCCAAACCGAGAGGATTCTGGGATGTTTGTGGTTTTTTGGTAATAACTCTGGAAGGAAACGTCGCAGACCCATCAAGGTGGTACTCGAACTGCTCGCCTCGTCGAGAGGAATCCAAATATATGAATGGTTAAGCTATGGGATATGAAATGGACGAGCGACCAATAAAACAACATGTATTATGGGTTGAATGCTTTTTGCTATTCATAAAATAAAACAAAAGCAGTCATGCAAATATCTGAATTTTCACAGCACAGCAAAATCAGTTGCACCATTCAATTCCGCTCGTCCAGACGGGGAGAATTCAATCACATTCATTCGATGCGACGTTTCTTATTGGATTTAATGAGCGACAACATTTTGACCCCAAACCGAGAGGATTCTGGGATGTTTGTGGTTTTTTGGTAATAACTCTGGAAGGAAACGTCGCAGACCCATCAAGATGGTACTCGTACTGCTCGGCTCGTCGAGAGGAATCCAAATCTATGAATGGTTAAGCTATCGGATATGAAATGGACGAGCGACCAATAAAACAACATGTATTATGGGGTTGAATGCTTTTTGCTATTCACAAAATAAAACAAAAGCAGTCATGCAAATATCTGAATTTTCACAGCACAGCAAAATCAGTTGCACCATTCAATTCCGCTCGTCCAGACGGAGAGAATTCAATCACATTCATTCGATGCGACGTTTCTTATTGGATTTAATGAGCGACAACATTTTGACCCCAAACCGAGAGGATTCTGGGATATTTGTGTATTTTTGGTAATAACTCTGGAAGAAAACGTCGCATACCCATCAAGGCGGTACTCGTACTGCTCGCCTCGTCGAGAGGAATCCAAATATATGAATGCTTAAGCTATGGAATATGAAATGGACGAGCGACCAATAAAACAACATGTATTATGGGGTTGAATGCTTTTTGCTATTCACAAAATAAAACAAAAGCAGTCATGCAAATATCTGAATTTTCACAGCACAGCAAAATCAGTTGCACCATTCAATTCCGCTCGTCCAGACGGGGAGAATTCAATCACATTCATTCGATGCGACGTTTCTTATTGGATTTAATGAGCGACAACATTTTGACCCCAAACCGAGAGGATTCTGGGATGTTTGTGTATTTTTGGTAATAACTCTGGAAGGAAACGTCGCAGACCCATCAAGGTGGTACTCGTACTGCTCGCCTCGTTGAGAGGAATCCAAATATATGAATGCTTAAGCTATGGAATATGAAATGGACGAGCGACCAATAAAACAACATGTATTATGGGGTTGAATGCTTTTTGCTATTCACAAAATAAAACAAAAGCAGTCATGCAAATATCTGAATTTTCACAGGCCAGCAATATCAGTTGCACCATTCAATTCCGCTCGTCCAGACGGGGAGAATTCAATCACATTCATTCGATGCGACGTTTCTAATGGGATTTATTGAGCGACAACATTTTGACCCCAAACCGAGAGGATTCTGGGATGTTTGTGGTTTTTTGGTAATAACTCTGGAAGGAAACGTCGCAGACCCATCAAGGTGGTACTCGAACTGCTCGCCTCGTGGAGCGGAATCCAAATATATGAATGGTTAAGCTATGGGATATGAAATGGACGAGCGACCAATAAAACAACATGTATTATGGGTTGAATGCTTTTTGCTATTCATAAAATAAAACAAAAGCAGTCATGCAAATATCTGAATTTTCACAGCACAGCAAAATCAGTTGCACCATTCAATTCCGCTCGTCCAGACGGGGAGAATTCAATCACATTCATTCGATGCGACGTTTCTTATTGGATTTAATGAGCGACAACATTTTGACCCCAAACCGAGAGGATTCTGGGATGTTTGTGGTTTTTTGGTAATAACTCTGGAACGAAACATCGCAGACCCATCAAGGTGGTACTCGTACTGCTCGGCTCGTCAAGAGGAATCCAAATCTATGAATGGTTAAGCTATCGGATATGAAATGGACGAGCGACCAATAAAACAACATGTATTATGGGGTTGAATGCTTTTTGCTATTCACAAAATAAAACAAAAGCAGTCATGCAAATATCTGAATTTTCACAGCACAGCAAAATCAGTTGCACCATTCAATTCCGCTCGTCCAGACGGGGAGAATTCAATCACATTCATTCGATGCGACGTTTCTTATTGGATTTAATGAGCGACAACATTTTGACCCCAAACCGAGAGGATTCTGGGATGTTTGTGTATTTTTGGTAATAACTCTGGAAGGAAACGTCGCAGACCCATCAAGGTGGTACTCGTACTTCTCGCCTCGTCGAGAGTAATCCAAATATATGAATGCTTAAGCTATGGAATATGAAATGGACGAGCGACCAATAAAACAACATGTATTATGGGGTTGAATGCTTTTTGCTATTCACAAAATAAAACAAAAGCAGTCATGCAAATATCTGAATTTTCACAGGACAGCAATATCAGTTGCACCATTCAATTCCGCTCGTCCAGACGGGGAGAATTCAATCACATTCATTCGATGCGAAGTTTCTTATGGGATTTAATGAGCGACAACATTTTGACCCCAAACCGAGAGGATTCTGGGATGTTTGTGGTTTTTTGGTAATAACTCTGGAAGGAAACGTCGCAGACCCATCAAGGTGGTACTCGAACTGCTCGCCTCGTCGAGAGGAATCCAAATATATGAATGGTTAAGCTATCGGATATGAAATGGACGAGCGACCAATAAAACAACATGTATTATGGGGTTGAATGCTTTTTGCTATTCACAAAATAAAACAAAAGCAGTCATGCAAATATCTGAATTTTCACAGCACAGCAAAATCAGTTGCACCATTCAATTCCGCTCGTCCAGACGGGGAGAATTCAATCACATTCATTCGATGCGACGTTTCTTATTGGATTTAATGAGCGACAACATTTTGACCCCAAACCGAGAGGATTCTGGGATGTTTGTGTATTTTTGGTAATAACTCTGGAAGGAAACGTCGCAGACCCATCAAGGCGGTACTCGTACTGCTCGCCTCGTCGAGAGGAATCCAAATATATGAATGCTTAAGCTATCGGATATGAAATGGACGAGCGACCAATAAAACAACATGTATTATGGGGTTGAATGCTTTTTGCTATTCACAAAATAAAACAAAAGCAGTCATGCAAATATCTGAATTTTCACAGCACAGCAAAATCAGTTGCACCATTCAATTCCGCTCGTCCAGACGGGGAGAATTCAATCACATTCATTCGATGCGACGTTTCTTATTGGATTTAATGAGCGACAACATTTTGACCCCAAACCGAGAGGATTCTGGGATGTTTGTGTATTTTTGGTAATAACTCTGGAAGGAAACGTCGCAGACCCATCAAGGTGGTACTCGTACTTCTCGCCTCGTCGAGAGTAATCCAAATATATGAATGCTTAAGCTATGGAATATGAAATGGACGAGCGACCAATAAAACAACATGTATTATGGGGTTGAATGCTTTTTGCTATTCACAAAATAAAACAAAAGCAGTCATGCAAATATCTGAATTTTCACAGGACAGCAATATCAGTTGCACCATTCAATTCCGCTCGTCCAGACGGGGAGAATTCAATCACATTCATTCGATGCGAAGTTTCTTATGGGATTTAATGAGCGACAACATTTTGACCCCAAACCGAGAGGATTCTGGGATGTTTGTGGTTTTTTGGTAATAACTCTGGAAGGAAACGTCGCAGACCCATCAAGGTGGTACTCGAACTGCTCGCCTCGTCGAGAGGAATCCAAATATATGAATGGTTAAGCTATCGGATATGAAATGGACGAGCGACCAATAAAACAACATGTATTATGGGGTTGAATGCTTTTTGCTATTCACAAAATAAAACAAAAGCAGTCATGCAAATATCTGAATTTTCACAGCACAGCAAAATCAGTTGCACCATTCAATTCCGCTCGTCCAGACGGGGAGAATTCAATCACATTCATTCGATGCGACGTTTCTTATTGGATTTAATGAGCGACAACATTTTGACCCCAAACCGAGAGGATTCTGGGATGTTTGTGTATTTTTGGTAATAACTCTGGAAGGAAACGTCGCAGACCCATCAAGGCGGTACTCGTACTGCTCGCCTCGTCGAGAGGAATCCAAATATATGAATGCTTAAGCTATGGAATATGAAATGGACGAGCGACCAATAAAACAACATGTATTATGGGGTTGAATGCTTTTTGCTATTCACAAAATAAAACAAAAGCAGTCATGCAAATATCTGAATTTTCACAGCACAGCAAAATCAGTTGCACCATTCAATTCCGCTCGTCCAGACGGGGAGAATTCAATCACATTCATTCGATGCGACGTTTCTTATTGGATTTAATGAGCGACAACATTTTGACCCCAAACCGAGAGGATTCTGGGATGTTTGTGTATTTTTGGTAATAACTCTGGAAGGAAACGTCGCAGACCCATCAAGGCGGTACTCGTACTGCTCGCCTCGTCGAGAGGAATCCAAATATATGAATGCTTAAGCTATGGAATATGAAATGGACGAGCGACCAATAAAACAACATGTATTATGGGGTTGAATGCTTTTTGCTATTCACAAAATAAAACAAAAGCAGTCATGCAAATATCTGAATTTTCACAGGACAGCAATATCAGTTGCACCATTCAATTCCGCTCGTCCAGACGGGGAGAATTCAATCACATTCATTCGATGCGACGTTTCTTATGGGATTTAATGAGCGACAACATTTTGACCCCAAACCGAGAGGATTCTGGGATGTTTGTGGTTTTTTGGTAATAACTCTGGAAGGAAACGTCGCAGACCAATCAAGGTGGTACTCGAACTGCTCGCCTCGACGAGAGGAATCCAAATATATGAATGGTTAAGCTATGGGATATGAAATGGACGAGCGACCAATAAAACAACATGTATTATGGGTTGAATGCTTTTTGCTATTCATAAAATAAAACAAAAGCAGTCATGCAAATATCTGAATTTTCACAGCACAGCAAAATCAGTTGCACCATTCAATTCCGCTCGTCCAGACGGGGAGAATTCAATCACATTCATTCGATGCGACGTTTCTTATTGGATTTAATGAGCGACAACATTTTGACCCCAAACCGAGAGGATTCTGGCATGTTTGTGGTTTTTTGGTAATAACTCTGGAAGGAAACGTCGCAGACCCATCAAGGTGGTACTCGTACTGCTCGGCTCGTCGAGAGGAATCCAAATCTATGAATGGTTAAGCTATCGGATATGAAATGGACGAGCGACCAATAAAACAACATGTATTATGGGTTGAATGCTTTTTGCTATTCATAAAATAAAACAAAAGCAGTCATGCAAATATCTGAATTTTCACAGCACAGCAAAATCAGTTGCACCATTCAATTCCGCTCGTCCAGACGGGGAGAATTCAATCACATTCATTCGATGCGACGTTTCTTATTGGATTTAATGAGCGACAACATTTTGACCCCAAACCGAGAGGATTCTGGGATGTTTGTGTATTTTTGGTAATAACTCTGGAAGGAAACGTCGCAGACCCATCAAGGTGGTACTCGTACTGCTCGCCTCGTTGAGAGGAATCCAAATATATGAATGCTTAAGCTATGGAATATGAAATGGACGAGCGACCAATAAAACAACATGTATTATGGGGTTGAATGCTTTTTGCTATTCACAAAATAAAACAAAAGCAGTCATGCAAATATCTGAATTTTCACAGGCCAGCAATATCAGTTGCACCATTCAATTCCGCTCGTCCAGACGGGGAGAATTCAATCACATTCATTCGATGCGACGTTTCTTATGGGATTTATTGAGCGACAACATTTTGACCCCAAACCGAGAGGATTCTGGGATGTTTGTGGTTTTTTGGTAATAACTCTGGAAGGAAACGTCGCAGACCCATCAAGGTGGTACTCGAACTGCTCGCCTCGTGGAGCGGAATCCAAATATATGAATGGTTAAGCTATGGGATATGAAATGGACGAGCGACCAATAAAACAACATGTATTATGGGTTGAATGCTTTTTGCTATTCATAAAATAAAACAAAAGCAGTCATGCAAATATCTGAATTTTCACAGCACAGCAAAATCAGTTGCACCATTCAATTCCGCTCGTCCAGACGGGGAGAATTCAATCACATTCATTCGATGCGACGTTTCTTATTGGATTTAATGAGCGACAACATTTTGACCCCAAACCGAGAGGATTCTGGGATGTTTGTGGTTTTTTGGTAATAACTCTGGAACGAAACATCGCAGACCCATCAAGGTGGTACTCGTACTGCTCGGCTCGTCAAGAGGAATCCAAATCTATGAATGGTTAAGCTATCGGATATGAAATGGACGAGCGACCAATAAAACAACATGTATTATGGGGTTGAATGCTTTTTGCTATTCACAAAATAAAACAAAAGCAGTCATGCAAATATCTGAATTTTCACAGCACAGCAAAATCAGTTGCACCATTCAATTCCGCTCGTCCAGACGGGGAGAATTCAATCACATTCATTCGATGCGACGTTTCTTATTGGATTTAATGAGCGACAACATTTTGACCCCAAACCGAGAGGATTCTGGGATGTTTGTGTATTTTTGGTAATAACTCTGGAAGGAAACGTCGCAGACCCATCAAGGTGGTACTCGTACTTCTCGCCTCGTCGAGAGTAATCCAAATATATGAATGCTTAAGCTATGGAATATGAAATGGACGAGCGACCAATAAAACAACATGTATTATGGGGTTGAATGCTTTTTGCTATTCACAAAATAAAACAAAAGCAGTCATGCAAATATCTGAATTTTCACAGGACAGCAATATCAGTTGCACCATTCAATTCCGCTCGTCCAGACGGGGAGAATTCAATCACATTCATTCGATGCGACGTTTCTTATGGGATTTAATGAGCGACAACATTTTGACCCCAAACCGAGAGGATTCTGGGATGTTTGTGGTTTTTTGGTAATAACTCTGGAAGGAAACGTCGCAGACCCATCAAGGTGGTACTCGAACTGCTCGCCTCGTCGAGAGGAATCCAAATATATGAATGGTTAAGCTATCGGATATGAAATGGACGAGCGACCAATAAAACAACATGTATTATGGGGTTGAATGCTTTTTGCTATTCACAAAATAAAACAAAAGCAGTCATGCAAATATCTGAATTTTCACAGCACAGCAAAATCAGTTGCACCATTCAATTCCGCTCGTCCAGACGGGGAGAATTCAATCACATTCATTCGATGCGACGTTTCTTATTGGATTTAATGAGCGACAACATTTTGACCCCAAACCGAGAGGATTCTGGGATGTTTGTGTATTTTTGGTAATAACTCTGGAAGGAAACGTCGCAGACCCATCAAGGTGGTACTCGTACTGCTCGCCTCGTCGAGAGGAATCCAAATATATGAATGCTTAAGCTATGGAATATGAAATGGACGAGCGACCAATAAAACAACATGTATTATGGGGTTGAATGCTTTTTGCTATTCACAAAATAAAACAAAAGCAGTCATGCAAATATCTGAATTTTCACAGGACAGCAATATCAGTTGCACCATTCAATTCCGCTCGTCCAGACGGGGAGAATTCAATCACATTCATTCGATGCGACGTTTCTTATGGGATTTAATGAGCGACAACATTTTGACCCCAAACCGAGAGGATTCTGGGATGTTTGTGGTTTTTTGGTAATAACTCTGGAAGGAAACGTCGCAGACCAATCAAGGTGGTACTCGAACTGCTCGCCTCGACGAGAGGAATCCAAATATATGAATGGTTAAGCTATGGGATATGAAATGGACGAGCGACCAATAAAACAACATGTATTATGGGTTGAATGCTTTTTGCTATTCATAAAATAAAACAAAAGCAGTCATGCAAATATCTGAATTTTCACAGCACAGCAAAATCAGTTGCACCATTCAATTCCGCTCGTCCAGACGGGGAGAATTCAATCACATTCATTCGATGCGACGTTTCTTATTGGATTTAATGAGCGACAACATTTTGACCCCAAACCGAGAGGATTCTGGGATGTTTGTGGTTTTTTGGTAATAACTCTGGAAGGAAACGTCGCAGACCCATCAAGGTGGTACTCGTACTGCTCGGCTCGTCGAGAGGAATCCAAATCTATGAATGGTTAAGCTATCGGATATGAAATGGACGAGCGACCAATAAAACAACATGTATTATGGGGTTGAATGCTTTTTGCTATTCATAAAATAAAACAAAAGCAGTCATGCAAATATCTGAATTTTCACAGCACAGCAAAATCAGTTGCACCATTCAATTCCGCTCGTCCAGACGGGGAGAATTCAATCACATTCATTCGATGCGACGTTTCTTATGGGATTTAATGAGCGACAACATTTTGACCCCAAACCGAGAGGATTCTGGGATGTTTGTGGTTTTTTGGTAATAACTCTGGAAGGAAACGTCGCAGACCCATCAAGGTGGTACTCGTACTGCTCGCCTCGTTGAGAGGAATCCAAATATATGAATGCTTAAGCTATGGAATATGAAATGGACGAGCGACCAATAAAACAACATGTATTATGGGTTGAATGCTTTTTGCTATTCATAAAATAAAACAAAAGCAGTCATGCAAATATCTGAATTTTCACAGCACAGCAAAATCAGTTGCACCATTCAATTCCGCTCGTCCAGACGGGGAGAATTCAATCACATTCATTCGATGCGACGTTTCTTATTGGATTTAATGAGCGACAACATTTTGACCCCAAACCGAGAGGATTCTGGGATGTTTGTGGTTTTTTGGTAATAACTCTGGAACGAAACATCGCAGACCCATCAAGGTGGTACTCGTACTGCTCGGCTCGTCAAGAGGAATCCAAATCTATGAATGGTTAAGCTATCGGATATGAAATGGACGAGCGACCAATAAAACAACATGTATTATGGGGTTGAATGCTTTTTGCTATTCACAAAATAAAACAAAAGCAGTCATGCAAATATCTGAATTTTCACAGCACAGCAAAATCAGTTGCACCATTCAATTCCGCTCGTCCAGACGGGGAGAATTCAATCACATTCATTCGATGCGACGTTTCTTATTGGATTTAATGAGCGACAACATTTTGACCCCAAACCGAGAGGATTCTGGGATGTTTGTGTATTTTTGGTAATAACTCTGGAAGGAAACGTCGCAGACCCATCAAGGTGGTACTCGTACTTCTCGCCTCGTCGAGAGTAATCCAAATATATGAATGCTTAAGCTATGGAATATGAAATGGACGAGCGACCAATAAAACAACATGTATTATGGGGTTGAATGCTTTTTGCTATTCACAAAATAAAACAAAAGCAGTCATGCAAATATCTGAATTTTCACAGGACAGCAATATCAGTTGCACCATTCAATTCCGCTCGTCCAGACGGGGAGAATTCAATCACATTCATTCGATGCGACGTTTCTTATGGGATTTATTGAGCGACAACATTTTGACCCCAAACCGAGAGGATTCTGGGATGTTTGTGGTTTTTTGGTAATAACTCTGGAAGGAAACGTCGCAGACCCATCAAGGTGGTACTCGAACTGCTCGCCTCGTGGAGCGGAATCCAAATATATGAATGGTTAAGCTATGGGATATGAAATGGACGAGCGACCAATAAAACAACATGTATTATGGGTTGAATGCTTTTTGCTATTCATAAAATAAAACAAAAGCAGTCATGCAAATATCTGAATTTTCACAGCACAGCAAAATCAGTTGCACCATTCAATTCCGCTCGTCCAGACGGGGAGAATTCAATCACATTCATTCGATGCGACGTTTCTTATTGGATTTAATGAGCGACAACATTTTGACCCCAAACCGAGAGGATTCTGGGATGTTTGTGGTTTTTTGGTAATAACTCTGGAACGAAACATCGCAGACCCATCAAGGTGGTACTCGTACTGCTCGGCTCGTCAAGAGGAATCCAAATCTATGAATGGTTAAGCTATCGGATATGAAATGGACGAGCGACCAATAAAACAACATGTATTATGGGGTTGAATGCTTTTTGCTATTCACAAAATAAAACAAAAGCAGTCATGCAAATATCTGAATTTTCACAGCACAGCAAAATCAGTTGCACCATTCAATTCCGCTCGTCCAGACGGGGAGAATTCAATCACATTCATTCGATGCGACGTTTCTTATTGGATTTAATGAGCGACAACATTTTGACCCCAAACCGAGAGGATTCTGGGATGTTTGTGTATTTTTGGTAATAACTCTGGAAGGAAACGTCGCAGACCCATCAAGGTGGTACTCGTACTGCTCGGCTCGTCGAGAGGAATCCAAATCTATGAATGGTTAAGCTATCGGATATGAAATGGACGAGCGACCAATAAAACAACATGTATTATGGGTTGAATGCTTTTTGCTATTCATAAAATAAAACAAAAGCAGTCATGCAAATATCTGAATTTTCACAGCACAGCAAAATCAGTTGCACCATTCAATTCCGCTCGTCCAGACGGGGAGAATTCAATCACATTCATTCGATGCGACGTTTCTTATTGGATTTAATGAGCGACAACATTTTGACCCCAAACCGAGAGGATTCTGGGATGTTTGTGGTTTTTTGGTAATAACTCTGGAACGAAACATCGCAGACCCATCAAGGTGGTACTCGTACTGCTCGGCTCGTCAAGAGGAATCCAAATCTATGAATGGTTAAGCTATCGGATATGAAATGGACGAGCGACCAATAAAACAACATGTATTATGGGGTTGAATGCTTTTTGCTATTCACAAAATAAAACAAAAGCAGTCATGCAAATATCTGAATTTTCACAGCACAGCAAAATCAGTTGCACCATTCAATTCCGCTCGTCCAGACGGGGAGAATTCAATCACATTCATTCGATGCGACGTTTCTTATTGGATTTAATGAGCGACAACATTTTGACCCCAAACCGAGAGGATTCTGGGATGTTTGTGTATTTTTGGTAATAACTCTGGAAGGAAACGTCGCAGACCCATCAAGGTGGTACTCGTACTTCTCGCCTCGTCGAGAGTAATCCAAATATATGAATGCTTAAGCTATGGAATATGAAATGGACGAGCGACCAATAAAACAACATGTATTATGGGGTTGAATGCTTTTTGCTATTCACAAAATAAAACAAAAGCAGTCATGCAAATATCTGAATTTTCACAGGACAGCAATATCAGTTGCACCATTCAATTCCGCTCGTCCAGACGGGGAGAATTCAATCACATTCATTCGATGCGACGTTTCTTATGGGATTTATTGAGCGACAACATTTTGACCCCAAACCGAGAGGATTCTGGGATGTTTGTGGTTTTTTGGTAATAACTCTGGAAGGAAACGTCGCAGACCCATCAAGGTGGTACTCGAACTGCTCGCCTCGTGGAGCGGAATCCAAATATATGAATGGTTAAGCTATGGGATATGAAATGGACGAGCGACCAATAAAACAACATGTATTATGGGTTGAATGCTTTTTGCTATTCATAAAATAAAACAAAAGCAGTCATGCAAATATCTGAATTTTCACAGCACAGCAAAATCAGTTGCACCATTCAATTCCGCTCGTCCAGACGGGGAGAATTCAATCACATTCATTCGATGCGACGTTTCTTATTGGATTTAATGAGCGACAACATTTTGACCCCAAACCGAGAGGATTCTGGGATGTTTGTGGTTTTTTGGTAATAACTCTGGAACGAAACATCGCAGACCCATCAAGGTGGTACTCGTACTGCTCGGCTCGTCAAGAGGAATCCAAATCTATGAATGGTTAAGCTATCGGATATGAAATGGACGAGCGACCAATAAAACAACATGTATTATGGGGTTGAATGCTTTTTGCTATTCACAAAATAAAACAAAAGCAGTCATGCAAATATCTGAATTTTCACAGCACAGCAAAATCAGTTGCACCATTCAATTCCGCTCGTCCAGACGGGGAGAATTCAATCACATTCATTCGATGCGACGTTTCTTATTGGATTTAATGAGCGACAACATTTTGACCCCAAACCGAGAGGATTCTGGGATGTTTGTGTATTTTTGGTAATAACTCTGGAAGGAAACGTCGCAGACCCATCAAGGTGGTACTCGTACTTCTCGCCTCGTCGAGAGTAATCCAAATATATGAATGCTTAAGCTATGGAATATGAAATGGACGAGCGACCAATAAAACAACATGTATTATGGGGTTGAATGCTTTTTGCTATTCACAAAATAAAACAAAAGCAGTCATGCAAATATCTGAATTTTCACAGGACAGCAATATCAGTTGCACCATTCAATTCCGCTCGTCCAGACGGGGAGAATTCAATCACATTCATTCGATGCGACGTTTCTTATGGGATTTAATGAGCGACAACATTTTGACCCCAAACCGAGAGGATTCTGGGATGTTTGTGGTTTTTTGGTAATAACTCTGGAAGGAAACGTCGCAGACCCATCAAGGTGGTACTCGAACTGCTCGCCTCGTCAAGAGGAATCCAAATATATGAATGGTTAAGCTATCGGATATGAAATGGACGAGCGACCAATAAAACAACATGTATTATGGGGTTGAATGCTTTTTGCTATTCACAAAATAAAACAAAAGCAGTCATGCAAATATCTGAATTTTCACAGCACAGCAAAATCAGTTGCACCATTCAATTCCGCTCGTCCAGACGGGGAGAATTCAATCACATTCATTCGATGCGACGTTTCTTATTGGATTTAATGAGCGACAACATTTTGACCCCAAACCGAGAGGATTCTGGGATGTTTGTGTATTTTTGGTAATAACTCTGGAAGGAAACGTCGCAGACCCATCAAGGTGGTACTCGTACTGCTCGCCTCGTCGAGAGGAATCCAAATATATGAATGCTTAAGCTATGGAATATGAAATGGACGAGCGACCAATAAAACAACATGTATTATGGGGTTGAATGCTTTTTGCTATTCACAAAATAAAACAAAAGCAGTCATGCAAATATCTGAATTTTCACAGGACAGCAATATCAGTTGCACCATTCAATTCCGCTCGTCCAGACGGGGAGAATTCAATCACATTCATTCGATGCGACGTTTCTTATGGGATTTAATGAGCGACAACATTTTGACCCCAAACCGAGAGGATTCTGGGATGTTTGTGGTTTTTTGGTAATAACTCTGGAAGGAAACGTCGTAGACCAATCAAGGTGGTACTCGAACTGCTCGCCTCGACGAGAGGAATCCAAATATATGAATGGTTAAGCTATGGGATATGAAATGGACGAGCGACCAATAAAACAACATGTATTATGGGTTGAATGCTTTTTGCTATTCATAAAATAAAACAAAAGCAGTCATGCAAATATCTGAATTTTCACAGCACAGCAAAATCAGTTGCACCATTCAATTCCGCTCGTCCAGACGGGGAGAATTCAATCACATTCATTCGATGCGACGTTTCTTATTGGATTTAATGAGCGACAACATTTTGACCCCAAACCGAGAGGATTCTGGGATGTTTGTGGTTTTTTGGTAATAACTCTGGAAGGAAACGTCGCAGACCCATCAAGGTGGTACTCGTACTGCTCGGCTCGTCGAGAGGAATCCAAATCTATGAATGGTTAAGCTATCGGATATGAAATGGACGAGCGACCAATAAAACAACATGTATTATGGGTTGAATGCTTTTTGCTATTCATAAAATAAAACAAAAGCAGTCATGCAAATATCTGAATTTTCACAGCACAGCAAAATCAGTTGCACCATTCAATTCCGCTCGTCCAGACGGGGAGAATTCAATCACATTCATTCGATGCGACGTTTCTTATTGGATTTAATGAGCGACAACATTTTGACCCCAAACCGAGAGGATTCTGGGATGTTTGTGGTTTTTTGGTAATAACTCTGGAAGGAAACGTCGCAGACCCATCAAGGTGGTACTCGTACTGCTCGGCTCGTCGAGAGGAATCCAAATCTATGAATGGTTAAGCTATCGGATATGAAATGGACGAGCGACCAATAAAACAACATGTATTATGGGGTTGAATGCTTTTTGCTATTCACAAAATAAAACAAAAGCAGTCATGCAAATATCTGAATTTTCACAGCACAGCAAAATCAGTTGCACCATTCAATTCCGCTCGTCCAGACGGAGAGAATTCAATCACATTCATTCGATGCGACGTTTCTTATTGGATTTAATGAGCGACAACATTTTGACCCCAAACCGAGAGGATTCTGGGATATTTGTGTATTTTTGGTAATAACTCTGGAAGAAAACGTCGCATACCCATCAAGGTGGTACTCGTACTGCTCGCCTCGTCGAGAGGAATCCAAATATATGAATGCTTAAGCTATGGAATATGAAATGGACGAGCGACCAATAAAACAACATGTATTATGGGGTTGAATGCTTTTTGCTATTCACAAAATAAAACAAAAGCAGTCATGCAAATATCTGAATTTTCACAGCACAGCAAAATCAGTTGCACCATTCAATTCCGCTCGTCCAGACGGGGAGAATTCAATCACATTCATTCGATGCGACGTTTCTTATTGGATTTAATGAGCGACAACATTTTGACCCCAAACCGAGAGGATTTTGGGATATTTGTGTATTTTTGGTAATAACTCTGGAAGGAAACGTCGCAGACCCATCAAGGTGGTACTCGTACTGCTCGCCTCGTCGAGAGGAATCCAAATATATGAATGGTTAAGCTATGGAATATGAAATGGACGAGCGACCAATAAAACAACATGTATTATGGGGTTGAATGCTTTTTGCTATTCACAAAATAAAACAAAAGCAGTCATGCAAATATCTGAATTTTCACAGGACAGCAAGATCAGTTGCACCATTCAATTCCGCTCGTCCAGACGGGGAGAATTCAATCACATTCATTCGATGCGACGTTTTGACCCCAAACCGAGAGGATTCTGGGATGTTTGTGGTTTTTTGGTAATAACTCTGGAAGGAAACGTCGCAGACCCATCAAGGTGGTACTCGTACTGCTCGGCTCGTCGAGAGGAATCCAAATCTATGAATGGTTAAGCTATCGGATATGAAATGGACGAGCGACCAATAAAACAACATGTATTATGGGGTTGAATGCTTTTTGCTATTCACAAAATAAAACAAAAGCAGTCATGCAAATATCTGAATTTTCACAGCACAGCAAAATCAGTTGCACCATTCAATTCCGCTCGTCCAGACGGGGAGAATTCAATCACATTCATTCGATGCGACGTTTCTTATTGGATTTAATGAGCGACAACATTTTGACCCCAAACCGAGAGGATTCTGGGATATTTGTGTATTTTTGGTAATAACTCTGGAAGGAAACGTCGCAGACCCATCAAGGTGGTACTCGTACTGCTCGCCTCGTCGAGAGGAATCCAAATATATGAATGGTTAAGCTATGGAATATGAAATGGACGAGCGACCAATAAAACAACATGTATTATGGGGTTGAATGCTTTTTGCTATTCACAAAATAAAACAAAAGCAGTCATGCAAATATCTGAATTTTCACAGCACAGCAAAATCAGTTGCACCATTCAATTCCGCTCGTCCAGACGGGGAGAATTCAATCACATTCATTCGATGCGACGTTTCTTATTGGATTTAATGAGCGACAACATTTTCACCCCAAACCGAGAGGATTCTGGGATATTTGTGTATTTTTGGTAATAACTCTGGAAGGAAACGTCGCAGACCCATCAAGGTGGTACTCGACCTACTCGCCTCGTCGAGAGGAATCCAAATATATGAATGGTTAAGCTATGGAATATGAAATGGACGAGCGACCAATAAAACAACATGTATTATGGGGTTGAATGCTTTTTGCTATTCACAAAATAAAACAAAAGCAGTCATGCAAATATCTGAATTTTCACAGCACAGCAAAATCAGTTGCACCATTCAATTCCGCTCGTCCAGACGGGGAGAATTCAATCACATTCATTCGATGCGACGTTTCTTATTGGATTTAATGAGCGACAACATTTTGACCCCAAACCGAGAGGATTCTGGGATGTTTGTGTATTTTTGGTAATAACTCTGGAAGGAAACGTCGCAGACCCATCAAGGTGGTACTCGTACTGCTCGCCTCGTCGAGAGGAATCCAAATATATGAATGCTTAAGCTATGAAATATGAAATGGACGAGCGACCAATAAAACAACATGTATTATGGGGTTGAATGCTTTTTGCTATTCACAAAATAAAACAAAAGCAGTCATGCAAATATCTGAATTTTCACAGGACAGCAATATCAGTTGCACCATTCAATTCCGCTCGTCCAGACGGGGAGAATTCAATCACATTCATTCGATGCGACGTTTCTTATGGGATTTAATGAGCGACAACATTTTGACCCCAAACCGAGAGGATTCTGGGATGTTTGTGGTTTTTTGGTAATAACTCTGGAAGGAAACGTCGTAGACCAATCAAGGTGGTACTCGAACTGCTCGCCTCGACGAGAGGAATCCAAATATATGAATGGTTAAGCTATGGGATATGAAATGGACGAGCGACCAATAAAACAACATGTATTATGGGTTGAATGCTTTTTGCTATTCATAAAATAAAACAAAAGCAGTCATGCAAATATCTGAATTTTCACAGCACAGCAAAATCAGTTGCACCATTCAATTCCGCTCGTCCAGACGGGGAGAATTCAATCACATTCATTCGATGCGACGTTTCTTATTGGATTTAATGAGCGACAACATTTTGACCCCAAACCGAGAGGATTCTGGGATGTTTGTGGTTTTTTGGTAATAACTCTGGAAGGAAACGTCGCAGACCCATCAAGGTGGTACTCGTACTGCTCGGCTCGTCGAGAGGAATCCAAATCTATGAATGATTAAGCTATCGGATATGAAATGGACGAGCGACCAATAAAACAACATGTATTATGGGTTGAATGCTTTTTGCTATTCATAAAATAAAACAAAAGCAGTCATGCAAATATCTGAATTTTCACAGCACAGCAAAATCAGTTGCACCATTCAATTCCGCTCGTCCAGACGGGGAGAATTCAATCACATTCATTCGATGCGACGTTTCTTATTGGATTTAATGAGCGACAACATTTTGACCCCAAACCGAGAGGATTCTGGGATGTTTGTGGTTTTTTGGTAATAACTCTGGAAGGAAACGTCGCAGACCCATCAAGGTGGTACTCGTACTGCTCGGCTCGTCGAGAGGAATCCAAATCTATGAATGGTTAAGCTATCGGATATGAAATGGACGAGCGACCAATAAAACAACATGTATTATGGGGTTGAATGCTTTTTGCTATTCACAAAATAAAACAAAAGCAGTCATGCAAATATCTGAATTTTCACAGCACAGCAAAATCAGTTGCACCATTCAATTCCGCTCGTCCAGACGGAGAGAATTCAATCACATTCATTCGATGCGACGTTTCTTATTGGATTTAATGAGCGACAACATTTTGACCCCAAACCGAGAGGATTCTGGGATATTTGTGTATTTTTGGTAATAACTCTGGAAGAAAACGTCGCATACCCATCAAGGTGGTACTCGTACTGCTCGCCTCGTCGAGAGGAATCCAAATATATGAATGCTTAAGCTATGGAATATGAAATGGACGAGCGACCAATAAAACAACATGTATTATGGGGTTGAATGCTTTTTGCTATTCACAAAATAAAACAAAAGCAGTCATGCAAATATCTGAATTTTCACAGCACAGCAAAATCAGTTGCACCATTCAATTCCGCTCGTCCAGACGGGGAGAATTCAATCACATTCATTCGATGCGACGTTTCTTATTGGATTTAATGAGCGACAACATTTTGACCCCAAACCGAGAGGATTTTGGGATATTTGTGTATTTTTGGTAATAACTCTGGAAGAAAACGTCGCATACCCATCAAGGTGGTACTCGTACTGCTCGCCTCGTCGAGAGGAATCCAAATATATGAATGCTTAAGCTATGGAATATGAAATGGACGAGCGACCAATAAAACAACATGTATTATGGGTTGAATGCTTTTTGCTATTCATAAAATAAAACAAAAGCAGTCATGCAAATATCTGAATTTTCACAGCACAGCAAAATCAGTTGCACCATTCAATTCCGCTCGTCCAGACGGGGAGAATTCAATCACATTCATTCGATGCGACGTTTCTTATTGGATTTAATGAGCGACAACATTTTGACCCCAAACCGAGAGGATTCTGGGATGTTTGTGGTTTTTTGGTAATAACTCTGGAAGGAAACGTCGCAGACCCATCAAGGTGGTACTCGTACTGCTCGGCTCGTCGAGAGGAATCCAAATCTATGAATGGTTAAGCTATCGGATATGAAATGGACGAGCGACCAATAAAACAACATGTATTATGGGTTGAATGCTTTTTGCTATTCATAAAATAAAACAAAAGCAGTCATGCAAATATCTGAATTTTCACAGCACAGCAAAATCAGTTGCACCATTCAATTCCGCTCGTCCAGACGGGGAGAATTCAATCACATTCATTCGATGCGACGTTTCTTATTGGATTTAATGAGCGACAACATTTTGACCCCAAACCGAGAGGATTCTGGGATGTTTGTGGTTTTTTGGTAATAACTCTGGAAGGAAACGTCGCAGACCCATCAAGGTGGTACTCGTACTGCTCGGCTCGTCGAGAGGAATCCAAATCTATGAATGGTTAAGCTATCGGATATGAAATGGACGAGCGACCAATAAAACAACATGTATTATGGGGTTGAATGCTTTTTGCTATTCACAAAATAAAACAAAAGCAGTCATGCAAATATCTGAATTTTCACAGCACAGCAAAATCAGTTGCACCATTCAATTCCGCTCGTCCAGACGGAGAGAATTCAATCACATTCATTCGATGCGACGTTTCTTATTGGATTTAATGAGCGACAACATTTTGACCCCAAACCGAGAGGATTCTGGGATATTTGTGTATTTTTGGTAATAACTCTGGAAGAAAACGTCGCATACCCATCAAGGTGGTACTCGTACTGCTCGCCTCGTCGAGAGGAATCCAAATATATGAATGCTTAAGCTATGGAATATGAAATGGACGAGCGACCAATAAAACAACATGTATTATGGGGTTGAATGCTTTTTGCTATTCACAAAATAAAACAAAAGCAGTCATGCAAATATCTGAATTTTCACAGCACAGCAAAATCAGTTGCACCATTCAATTCCGCTCGTCCAGACGGGGAGAATTCAATCACATTCATTCGATGCGACGTTTCTTATTGGATTTAATGAGCGACAACATTTTGACCCCAAACCGAGAGGATTTTGGGATATTTGTGTATTTTTGGTAATAACTCTGGAAGGAAACGTCGCAGACCCATCAAGGTGGTACTCGTACTGCTCGCCTCGTCGAGAGGAATCCAAATATATGAATGGTTAAGCTATGGAATATGAAATGGACGAGCGACCAATAAAACAACATGTATTATGGGGTTGAATGCTTTTTGCTATTCACAAAATAAAACAAAAGCAGTCATGCAAATATCTGAATTTTCACAGGACAGCAAGATCAGTTGCACCATTCAATTCCGCTCGTCCAGACGGGGAGAATTCAATCACATTCATTCGATGCGACGTTTTGACCCCAAACCGAGAGGATTCTGGGATGTTTGTGGTTTTTTGGTAATAACTCTGGAAGGAAACGTCGCAGACCCATCAAGGTGGTACTCGTACTGCTCGGCTCGTCGAGAGGAATCCAAATCTATGAATGGTTAAGCTATCGGATATGAAATGGACGAGCGACCAATAAAACAACATGTATTATGGGGTTGAATGCTTTTTGCTATTCACAAAATAAAACAAAAGCAGTCATGCAAATATCTGAATTTTCACAGCACAGCAAAATCAGTTGCACCATTCAATTCCGCTCGTCCAGACGGGGAGAATTCAATCACATTCATTCGATGCGACGTTTCTTATTGGATTTAATGAGCGACAACATTTTGACCCCAAACCGAGAGGATTCTGGGATATTTGTGTATTTTTGGTAATAACTCTGGAAGGAAACGTCGCAGACCCATCAAGGTGGTACTCGTACTGCTCGCCTCGTCGAGAGGAATCCAAATATATGAATGGTTAAGCTATGGAATATGAAATGGACGAACGACCAATAAAACAACATGTATTATGGGGTTGAATGCTTTTTGCTATTCACAAAATAAAACAAAAGCAGTCATGCAAATATCTGAATTTTCACAGCACAGCAAAATCAGTTGCACCATTCAATTCCGCTCGTCCAGACGGGGAGAATTCAATCACATTCATTCGATGCGACGTTTCTTATTGGATTTAATGAGCGACAACATTTTCACCCCAAACCGAGAGGATTCTGGGATATTTGTGTATTTTTGGTAATAACTCTGGAAGGAAACGTCGCAGACCCATCAAGGTGGTACTCGACCTACTCGCCTCGTCGAGAGGAATCCAAATATATGAATGGTTAAGCTATGGAATATGAAATGGACGAGCGACCAATAAAACAACATGTATTATGGGGTTGAATGCTTTTTGCTATTCACAAAATAAAACAAAAGCAGTCATGCAAATATCTGAATTTTCACAGCACAGCAAAATCAGTTGCACCATTCAATTCCGCTCGTCCAGACGGGGAGAATTCAATCACATTCATTCGATGCGACGTTTCTTATTGGATTTAATGAGCGACAACATTTTGACCCCAAACCGAGAGGATTCTGGGATGTTTGTGTATTTTTGGTAATAACTCTGGAAGGAAACGTCGCAGACCCATCAAGGTGGTACTCGTACTGCTCGCCTCGTCGAGAGGAATCCAAATATATGAATGCTTAAGCTATGAAATATGAAATGGACGAGCGACCAATAAAACAACATGTATTATGGGGTTGAATGCTTTTTGCTATTCACAAAATAAAACAAAAGCAGTCATGCAAATATCTGAATTTTCACAGGACAGCAATATCAGTTGCACCATTCAATTCCGCTCGTCCAGACGGGGAGAATTCAATCACATTCATTCGATGCGACGTTTCTTATGGGATTTAATGAGCGACAACATTTTGACCCCAAACCGAGAGGATTCTGGGATGTTTGTGGTTTTTTGGTAATAACTCTGGAAGGAAACGTCGTAGACCAATCAAGGTGGTACTCGAACTGCTCGCCTCGACGAGAGGAATCCAAATATATGAATGGTTAAGCTATGGGATATGAAATGGACGAGCGACCAATAAAACAACATGTATTATGGGTTGAATGCTTTTTGCTATTCATAAAATAAAACAAAAGCAGTCATGCAAATATCTGAATTTTCACAGCACAGCAAAATCAGTTGCACCATTCAATTCCGCTCGTCCAGACGGGGAGAATTCAATCACATTCATTCGATGCGACGTTTCTTATTGGATTTAATGAGCGACAACATTTTGACCCCAAACCGAGAGGATTCTGGGATGTTTGTGGTTTTTTGGTAATAACTCTGGAAGGAAACGTCGCAGACCCATCAAGGTGGTACTCGTACTGCTCGGCTCGTCGAGAGGAATCCAAATCTATGAATGGTTAAGCTATCGGATATGAAATGGACGAGCGACCAATAAAACAACATGTATTATGGGTTGAATGCTTTTTGCTATTCATAAAATAAAACAAAAGCAGTCATGCAAATATCTGAATTTTCACAGCACAGCAAAATCAGTTGCACCATTCAATTCCGCTCGTCCAGACGGGGAGAATTCAATCACATTCATTCGATGCGACGTTTCTTATTGGATTTAATGAGCGACAACATTTTGACCCCAAACCGAGAGGATTCTGGGATGTTTGTGGTTTTTTGGTAATAACTCTGGAAGGAAACGTCGCAGACCCATCAAGGTGGTACTCGTACTGCTCGGCTCGTCGAGAGGAATCCAAATCTATGAATGGTTAAGCTATCGGATATGAAATGGACGAGCGACCAATAAAACAACATGTATTATGGGGTTGAATGCTTTTTGCTATTCACAAAATAAAACAAAAGCAGTCATGCAAATATCTGAATTTTCACAGCACAGCAAAATCAGTTGCACCATTCAATTCCGCTCGTCCAGACGGAGAGAATTCAATCACATTCATTCGATGCGACGTTTCTTATTGGATTTAATGAGCGACAACATTTTGACCCCAAACCGAGAGGATTCTGGGATATTTGTGTATTTTTGGTAATAACTCTGGAAGAAAACGTCGCATACCCATCAAGGTGGTACTCGTACTGCTCGCCTCGTCGAGAGGAATCCAAATATATGAATGCTTAAGCTATGGAATATGAAATGGACGAGCGACCAATAAAACAACATGTATTATGGGGTTGAATGCTTTTTGCTATTCACAAAATAAAACAAAAGCAGTCATGCAAATATCTGAATTTTCACAGCACAGCAAAATCAGTTGCACCATTCAATTCCGCTCGTCCAGACGGGGAGAATTCAATCACATTCATTTGATGCGACGTTTCTTATTGGATTTAATGAGCGACAACATTTTGACCCCAAACCGAGAGGATTTTGGGATATTTGTGTATTTTTGGTAATAACTCTGGAAGAAAACGTCGCATACCCATCAAGGTGGTACTCGTACTGCTCGCCTCGTCGAGAGGAATCCAAATATATGAATGCTTAAGCTATGGAATATGAAATGGACGAGCGACCAATAAAACAACATGTATTATGGGGTTGAATGCTTTTTGCTATTCACAAAATAAAACAAAAGCAGTCATGCAAATATCTGAATTTTCACAGGACAGCAATATCAGTTGCACCATTCAATTCCGCTCGTCCAGACGGGGAGAATTCAATCACATTCATTCGATGCGACGTTTCTTATGGGATTTAATGAGCGACAACATTTTGACCCCAAACCGAGAGGATTCTGGGATGTTTGTGGTTTTTTGGTAATAACTCTGGAAGGAAACGTCGTAGACCAATCAAGGTGGTACTCGAACTGCTCGCCTCGACGAGAGGAATCCAAATATATGAATGGTTAAGCTATGGGATATGAAATGGACGAGCGACCAATAAAACAACATGTATTATGGGTTGAATGCTTTTTGCTATTCATAAAATAAAACAAAAGCAGTCATGCAAATATCTGAATTTTCACAGCACAGCAAAATCAGTTGCACCATTCAATTCCGCTCGTCCAGACGGGGAGAATTCAATCACATTCATTCGATGCGACGTTTCTTATTGGATTTAATGAGCGACAACATTTTGACCCCAAACCGAGAGGATTCTGGGATGTTTGTGGTTTTTTGGTAATAACTCTGGAAGGAAACGTCGCAGACCCATCAAGGTGGTACTCGTACTGCTCGGCTCGTCGAGAGGAATCCAAATCTATGAATGGTTAAGCTATCGGATATGAAATGGACGAGCGACCAATAAAACAACATGTATTATGGGTTGAATGCTTTTTGCTATTCATAAAATAAAACAAAAGCAGTCATGCAAATATCTGAATTTTCACAGCACAGCAAAATCAGTTGCACCATTCAATTCCGCTCGTCCAGACGGGGAGAATTCAATCACATTCATTCGATGCGACGTTTCTTATTGGATTTAATGAGCGACAACATTTTGACCCCAAACCGAGAGGATTCTGGGATGTTTGTGGTTTTTTGGTAATAACTCTGGAAGGAAACGTCGCAGACCCATCAAGGTGGTACTCGTACTGCTCGGCTCGTCGAGAGGAATCCAAATCTATGAATGGGTTAAGCTATCGGATATGAAATGGACGAGCGACCAATAAAACAACATGTATTATGGGGTTGAATGCTTTTTGCTATTCACAAAATAAAACAAAAGCAGTCATGCAAATATCTGAATTTTCACAGCACAGCAAAATCAGTTGCACCATTCAATTCCGCTCGTCCAGACGGAGAGAATTCAATCACATTCATTCGATGCGACGTTTCTTATTGGATTTAATGAGCGACAACATTTTGACCCCAAACCGAGAGGATTCTGGGATATTTGTGTATTTTTGGTAATAACTCTGGAAGAAAACGTCGCATACCCATCAAGGTGGTACTCGTACTGCTCGCCTCGTCGAGACGAATCCAAATATATGAATGCTTAAGCTATGGAATATGAAATGGACGAGCGACCAATAAAACAACATGTATTATGGGGTTGAATGCTTTTTGCTATTCACAAAATAAAACAAAAGCAGTCATGCAAATATCTGAATTTTCACAGCACAGCAAAATCAGTTGCACCATTCAATTCCGCTCGTCCAGACGGGGAGAATTCAATCACATTCATTCGATGCGACGTTTCTTATTGGATTTAATGAGCGACAACATTTTGACCCCAAACCGAGAGGATTTTGGGATATTTGTGTATTTTTGGTAATAACTCTGGAAGGAAACGTCGCAGACCCATCAAGGTGGTACTCGTACTGCTCGCCTCGTCGAGAGGAATCCAAATATATGAATGGTTAAGCTATGGAATATGAAATGGACGAGCGACCAATAAAACAACATGTATTATGGGGTTGAATGCTTTTTGCTATTCACAAAATAAAACAAAAGCAGTCATGCAAATATCTGAATTTTCACAGGACAGCAAGATCAGTTGCACCATTCAATTCCGCTCGTCCAGACGGGGAGAATTCAATCACATTCATTCGATGCGACGTTTTGACCCCAAACCGAGAGGATTCTGGGATGTTTGTGGTTTTTTGGTAATAACTCTGGAAGGAAACGTCGCAGACCCATCAAGGTGGTACTCGTACTGCTCGGCTCGTCGAGAGGAATCCAAATCTATGAATGGTTAAGCTATCGGATATGAAATGGACGAGCGACCAATAAAACAACATGTATTATGGGGTTGAATGCTTTTTGCTATTCACAAAATAAAACAAAAGCAGTCATGCAAATATCTGAATTTTCACAGCACAGCAAAATCAGTTGCACCATTCAATTCCGCTCGTCCAGACGGGGAGAATTCAATCACATTCATTCGATGCGACGTTTCTTATTGGATTTAATGAGCGACAACATTTTGACCCCAAACCGAGAGGATTCTGGGATATTTGTGTATTTTTGGTAATAACTCTGGAAGGAAACGTCGCAGACCCATCAAGGTGGTACTCGTACTGCTCGCCTCGTCGAGAGGAATCCAAATATATGAATGGTTAAGCTATGGAATATGAAATGGACGAGCGACCAATAAAACAACATGTATTATGGGGTTGAATGCTTTTTGCTATTCACAAAATAAAACAAAAGCAGTCATGCAAATATCTGAATTTTCACAGCACAGCAAAATCAGTTGCACCATTCAATTCCGCTCGTCCAGACGGGGAGAATTCAATCACATTCATTCGATGCGACGTTTCTTATTGGATTTAATGAGCGACAACATTTTCACCCCAAACCGAGAGGATTCTGGGATATTTGTGTATTTTTGGTAATAACTCTGGAAGGAAACGTCGCAGACCCATCAAGGTGGTACTCGACCTACTCGCCTCGTCGAGAGGAATCCAAATATATGAATGGTTAAGCTATGGAATATGAAATGGACGAGCGACCAATAAAACAACATGTATTATGGGGTTGAATGCTTTTTGCTATTCACAAAATAAAACAAAAGCAGTCATGCAAATATCTGAATTTTCACAGCACAGCAAAATCAGTTGCACCATTCAATTCCGCTCGTCCAGACGGGGAGAATTCAATCACATTCATTCGATGCGACGTTTCTTATTGGATTTAATGAGCGACAACATTTTGACCCCAAACCGAGAGGATTCTGGGATGTTTGTGTATTTTTGGTAATAACTCTGGAAGGAAACGTCGCAGACCCATCAAGGTGGTACTCGTACTGCTCGCCTCGTCGAGAGGAATCCAAATATATGAATGCTTAAGCTATGGAATATGAAATGGACGAGCGACCAATAAAACAACATGTATTATGGGGTTGAATGCTTTTTGCTATTCACAAAATAAAACAAAAGCAGTCATGCAAATATCTGAATTTTCACAGGACAGCAATATCAGTTGCACCATTCAATTCCGCTCGTCCAGACGGGGAGAATTCAATCACATTCATTCGATGCGACGTTTCTTATGGGATTTAATGAGCGACAACATTTTGACCCCAAACCGAGAGGATTCTGGGATGTTTGTGGTTTTTTGGTAATAACTCTGGAAGGAAACGTCGTAGACCAATCAAGGTGGTACTCGAACTGCTCGCCTCGACGAGAGGAATCCAAATATATGAATGGTTAAGCTATGGGATATGAAATGGACGAGCGACCAATAAAACAACATGTATTATGGGTTGAATGCTTTTTGCTATTCATAAAATAAAACAAAAGCAGTCATGCAAATATCTGAATTTTCACAGCACAGCAAAATCAGTTGCACCATTCAATTCCGCTCGTCCAGACGGGGAGAATTCAATCACATTCATTCGATGCGACGTTTCTTATTGGATTTAATGAGCGACAACATTTTGACCCCAAACCGAGAGGATTCTGGGATGTTTGTGGTTTTTTGGTAATAACTCTGGAAGGAAACGTCGCAGACCCATCAAGGTGGTACTCGTACTGCTCGGCTCGTCGAGAGGAATCCAAATCTATGAATGGTTAAGCTATCGGATATGAAATGGACGAGCGACCAATAAAACAACATGTATTATGGGTTGAATGCTTTTTGCTATTCATAAAATAAAACAAAAGCAGTCATGCAAATATCTGAATTTTCACAGCACAGCAAAATCAGTTGCACCATTCAATTCCGCTCGTCCAGACGGGGAGAATTCAATCACATTCATTCGATGCGACGTTTCTTATTGGATTTAATGAGCGACAACATTTTGACCCCAAACCGAGAGGATTCTGGGATGTTTGTGGTTTTTTGGTAATAACTCTGGAAGGAAACGTCGCAGACCCATCAAGGTGGTACTCGTACTGCTCGGCTCGTCGAGAGGAATCCAAATCTATGAATGGTTAAGCTATCGGATATGAAATGGACGAGCGACCAATAAAACAACATGTATTATGGGGTTGAATGCTTTTTGCTATTCACAAAATAAAACAAAAGCAGTCATGCAAATATCTGAATTTTCACAGCACAGCAAAATCAGTTGCACCATTCAATTCCGCTCGTCCAGACGGAGAGAATTCAATCACATTCATTCGATGCGACGTTTCTTATTGGATTTAATGAGCGACAACATTTTGACCCCAAACCGAGAGGATTCTGGGATATTTGTGTATTTTTGGTAATAACTCTGGAAGAAAACGTCGCATACCCATCAAGGTGGTACTCGTACTGCTCGCCTCGTCGAGAGGAATCCAAATATATGAATGCTTAAGCTATGGAATATGAAATGGACGAGCGACCAATAAAACAACATGTATTATGGGGTTGAATGCTTTTTGCTATTCACAAAATAAAACAAAAGCAGTCATGCAAATATCTGAATTTTCACAGCACAGCAAAATCAGTTGCACCATTCAATTCCGCTCGTCCAGACGGGGAGAATTCAATCACATTCATTCGATGCGACGTTTCTTATTGGATTTAATGAGCGACAACATTTTGACCCCAAACCGAGAGGATTTTGGGATATTTGTGTATTTTTGGTAATAACTCTGGAAGGAAACGTCGCAGACCCATCAAGGTGGTACTCGTACTGCTCGCCTCGTCGAGAGGAATCCAAATATATGAATGGTTAAGCTATGGAATATGAAATGGACGAGCGACCAATAAAACAACATGTATTATGGGGTTGAATGCTTTTTGCTATTCACAAAATAAAACAAAAGCAGTCATGCAAATATCTGAATTTTCACAGGACAGCAATATCAGTTGCACCATTCAATTCCGCTCGTCCAGACGGGGAGAATTCAATCACATTCATTCGATGCGACGTTTCTTATGGGATTTAATGAGCGACAACATTTTGACCCCAAACCGAGAGGATTCTGGGATGTTTGTGGTTTTTTGGTAATAACTCTGGAAGGAAACGTCGCAGACCCATCAAGGTGGTACTCGTACTGCTCGGCTCGTCGAGAGGAATCCAAATCTATGAATGGTTAAGCTATCGGATATGAAATGGACGAGCGACCAATAAAACAACATGTATTATGGGGTTGAATGCTTTTTGCTATTCACAAAATAAAACAAAAGCAGTCATGCAAATATCTGAATTTTCACAGCACAGCAAAATCAGTTGCACCATTCAATTCCGCTCGTCCAGACGGGGAGAATTCAATCACATTCATTCGATGCGACGTTTCTTATTGGATTTAATGAGCGACAACATTTTGACCCCAAACCGAGAGGATTCTGGGATATTTGTGTATTTTTGGTAATAACTCTGGAAGGAAACGTCGCAGACCCATCAAGGTGGTACTCGTACTGCTCGCCTCGTCGAGAGGAATCCAAATATATGAATGGTTAAGCTATGGAATATGAAATGGACGAGCGACCAATAAAACAACATGTATTATGGGGTTGAATGCTTTTTGCCATTCACAAAATAAAACAAAAGCAGTCATGCAAATATCTGAATTTTCACAGGACAGCAATATCAGTTGCACCATTCAATTCCGCTCGTCCAGACGGGGAGAATTCAATCACATTCATTCGATGCGACGTTTCTTATGGGATTTAATGAGCGACAACATTTTGACCCCAAACCGAGAGGATTCTGGGATGTTTGTAGTTTTTTGGTAATAACTCTGGAAGGAAACGTCGCAGACCCATCAAGGTGGTACTCGTACTGCTCGGCTCGTCGAGAGGAATCCAAATCTATGAATGGTTAAGCTATCGGATATGAAATGGACGAGCGACCAATAAAACAACATGTATTATGGGGTTGAATGCTTTTTGCTATTCACAAAATAAAACAAAAGCAGTCATGCAAATATCTGAATTTTCACAGCACAGCAAAATCAGTTGCACCATTCAATTCCGCTCGTCCAGACGGGGAGAATTCAATCACATTCATTCGATGCGACGTTTCTTATTGGATTTAATGAGCGACAACATTTTGACCCCAAACCGAGAGGATTCTGGGATATTTGTGTATTTTTGGTAATAACTCTGGAAGGAAACGTCGCAGACCCATCAAGGTGGTACTCGTACTGCTCGCCTCGTCGAGAGGAATCCAAATATATGAATGGTTAAGCTATGGAATATGAAATGGACGAGCGACCAATAAAACAACATGTATTATGGGGTTGAATGCTTTTTGCCATTCACAAAATAAAACAAAAGCAGTCATGCAAATATCTGAATTTTCACAGGACAGCAATATCAGTTGCACCATTCAATTCCGCTCGTCCAGACGGGGAGAATTCAATCACATTCATTCGATGCGACGTTTCTTATGGGATTTAATGAGCGACAACATTTTGACCCCAAACCGAGAGGATTCTGGGATGTTTGTGGTTTTTTGGTAATAACTCTGGAAGGAAACGTCGCAGACCCATCAAGGTGGTACTCGTACTGCTCGGCTCGTCGAGAGGAATCCAAATCTATGAATGCTTAAGCTATGGAATATGAAATGGACGAGCGACCAATAAAACAACATGTATTATGGGGTTGAATGCTTTTTGCTATTCACAAAATAAAACAAAAGCAGTCATGCAAATATCTGAATTTTCACAGGACAGCAATATCAGTTGCACCATTCAATTCCGCTCGTCCAGACGGGGAGAATTCAATCACATTCATTCGATGCGACGTTTCTTATGGGATTTAATGAGCGACAACATTTTGACCCCAAACCGAGAGGATTCTGGGATGTTTGTGGTTTTTTGGTAATAACTCTGGAAGGAAACGTCGCAGACCCATCAAGGTGGTACTCGAACTGCTCGCCTCATCGAGCGGAATCGAAATATATGAATGGTTAAGCTATGGGATATGAAATGGACGAGCGACCAATAAAACAACATGTATTATGGGTTGAATGCTTTTTGCTATTCATAAAATAAAACAAAAGCAGTCATGCAAATATCTGAATTTTCACAGCACAGCAAAATCAGTTGCACCATTCAATTCCGCTCGTCCAGACGGGGAGAATTCAATCACATTCATTCGATGCGACGTTTCTTATTGGATTTAATGAGCGACAACATTTTGACCCCAAACCGAGAGGATTCTGGGATGTTTGTGGTTTTTTGGTAATAACTCTGGAACGAAACGTCGCAGACCCATCAAGGTGGTACTCGTACTGCTCGCCTCGTCGAGAGGAATCCAAATATATGAATGCTTAAGCTATGGAATATGAAATGGACGAGCGACCAATAAAACAACATGTATTATGGGGTTGAATGCTTTTTGCTATTCACAAAATAAAACAAAAGAAGTCATGCAAATATCTGAATTTTCACAGCACAGCAATATCAGTTGCACCATTCAATTCCGCTCGTCCAGACGGGGAGAATTCAATCACATTCATTCGATGCGACGTTTCTTGTGGGATTTAATGAGCGACAACATTTTGACCCCAAACCGAGAGGATTCTGGGATGTTTGTGGTTTTTTGGTAATAACTCTGGAAGGAAACGTCGCAGACCCATCAAGGTGGTACTCGTACTGCTCGCCTCGTCGAGAGGAATCCAAATATATGAATGGTTAAGCTATGGGATATGAAATGGACGAGCGACCAATAAAACAACATGTATTATGGGGTTGAATGCTTTTTGCTATTCACAAAATAAAACAAAAGCAGTCATGCAAATATCTGAATTTTCACAGCACAGCAAAATCAGTTGCACCATTCAATTCCGCTCGTCCAGACGGGGAGAATTCAATCACATTCATTCGATGCGACGTGTCTTATGGGATTTAATGAGCGACAACATTTTGACCCCAAACCGAGAGGATTCTGGGATGTTTGTGTTTTTTTGGTAATAACTCTGGAACGAAACGTCGCAGACCCATCAAGGTGGTACTCGTACTGCTCGCCTCGTCGAGAGGAATCCAAATATATGAATGCTTAAGCTATGGAATATGAAATGGACGAGCGACCAATAAAACAACATGTATTATGGGGTTGAATGCTTTTTGCTATTCACAAAATAAAACAAAAGCAGTCATGCAAATATCTGAATTTTCACAGGACAGCAAAATCAGTTGCACCATTCAATTCCGCTCGTCCAGACGGGGAGAATTCAATCACATTCATTCGATGCGACGTTTCTTATTGGATTTAATGAGCGACAACATTTTGACCCCAAACCGAGAGGATTCTGGGATGTTTGTGGTTTTTTGGTAATAACTCTGGAACGAAACGTCGCAGACCCATCAAGGTGGTACTCGTACTGCTCGCCTCGTCGAGAGGAATCCAAATATATGAATGCTTAAGCTATGGAATATGAAATGGACGAGCGACCAATAAAACAACATGTATTATGGGGTTGAATGCTTTTTGCTATTCACAAAATAAAACAAAAGAAGTCATGCAAATATCTGAATTTTCACAGCACAGCAATATCAGTTGCACCATTCAATTCCGCTCGTCCAGACGGGGAGAATTCAATCACATTCATTCGATGCGACGTTTCTTGTGGGATTTAATGAGCGACAACATTTTGACCCCAAACCGAGAGGATTCTGGGATGTTTGTGGTTTTTTGGTAATAACTCTGGAAGGAAACGTCGCAGACCCATCAAGGTGGTACTCGTACTGCTCGCCTCGTCGAGAGGAATCCAAATATATGAATGGTTAAGCTATGGGATATGAAATGGACGAGCGACCAATAAAACAACATGTATTATGGGGTTGAATGCTTTTTGCTATTCACAAAATAAAACAAAAGCAGTCATGCAAATATCTGAATTTTCACAGCACAGCAAAATCAGTTGCACCATTCAATTCCGCTCGTCCAGACGGGGAGAATTCAATCACATTCATTCGATGCGACGTGTCTTATGGGATTTAATGAGCGACAACATTTTGACCCCAAACCGAGAGGATTCTGGGATGTTTGTGTTTTTTTGGTAATAACTCTGGAACGAAACGTCGCAGACCCATCAAGGTGGTACTCGTACTGCTCGCCTCGTCGAGAGGAATCCAAATATATGAATGCTTAAGCTATGGGATATGAAATGGACGAGCGACCAATAAAACAACATGTATTATGGGGTTGAATGCTTTTTGCTATTCACAAAATAAAACAAAAGCAGTCATGCAAATATCTGAATTTTCACAGCACAGCAAAATCAGTTGCACCATTCAATTCCGCTCGTCCAGACGGGGAGAATTCAATCACATTCATTCGATGCGACGTGTCTTATGGGATTTAATGAGCGACAACATTTTGACCCCAAACCGAGAGGATTCTGGGATGTTTGTGTTTTTTTGGTAATAACTCTGGAACGAAACGTCGCAGACCCATCAAGGTGGTACTCGTACTGCTCGCCTCGTCGAGAGGAATCCAAATATATGAATGCTTAAGCTATGGAATATGAAATGGACGAGCGACCAATAAAACAACATGTATTATGGGGTTGAATGCTTTTTGCTATTCACAAAATAAAACAAAAGCAGTCATGCAAATATCTGAATTTTCACAGGACAGCAATATCAGTTGCACCATTCAATTCCGCTCGTCCAGACGGGGAGAATTCAATCACATTCATTCGATGCGACGTTTCTTATGGGATTTAATGAGCGACAACATTTTGACCCCAAACCGAGAGGATTCTGGGATGTTTGTGGTTTTTTGGTAATAACTCTGGAAGGAAACGTCGCAGACCCATCAAGGTGGTACTCGAACTGCTCGCCTCGTCGAGCGGAATCCAAATATATGAATGGTTAAGCTATGGGATATGAAATGGACGAGCGACCAATAAAACAACATGTATTATGGGTTGAATGCTTTTTGCTATTCATAAAATAAAACAAAAGCAGTCATGCAAATATCTGAATTTTCACAGCACAGCAAAATCAGTTGCACCATTCAATTCCGCTCGTCCAGACGGGGAGAATTCAATCACATTCATTCGATGCGACGTTTCTTGTGGGATTTAATGAGCGACAACATTTTGACCCCAAACCGAGAGGATTCTGGGATGTTTGTGTTTTTTTGGTAATAACTCTGGAAGGAAACGTCGCAGACCCATCAAGGTGGTACTCGTACTGCTCGCCTCGTCGAGAGGAATCCAAATATATGAATGCTTAAGCTATGGGATATGAAATGGACGAGCGACCAATAAAACAACATGTATTATGGGGTTGAATGCTTTTTGCTATTCACAAAATAAAACAAAAGCAGTCATGCAAATATCTGAATTTTCACAGCACAGCAAAATCAGTTGCACCATTCAATTCCGCTCGTCCAGACGGGGAGAATTCAATCACATTCATTCGATGCGACGTGTCTTATGGGATTTAATGAGCGACAACATTTTGACCCCAAACCGAGAGGATTCTGGGATGTTTGTGTTTTTTTGGTAATAACTCTGGAACGAAACGTCGCAGACCCATCAAGGTGGTACTCGTACTGCTCGCCTCGTCGAGAGGAATCCAAATATATGAATGCTTAAGCTATGGGATATGAAATGGACGAGCGACCAATAAAACAACATGTATTATGGGGTTGAATGCTTTTTGCTATTCACAAAATAAAACAAAAGCAGTCATGCAAATATCTGAATTTTCACAGCACAGCAAAATCAGTTGCACCATTCAATTCCGCTCGTCCAGACGGGGAGAATTCAATCACATTCATTCGATGCGACGTTTCTTGTGGGATTTAATGAGCGACAACATTTTGACCCCAAACCGAGAGGATTCTGGGATGTTTGTGTTTTTTTGGTAATAACTCTGGAAGGAAACGTCGCAGACCCATCAAGGTGGTACTCGTACTGCTCGCCTCGTCGAGAGGAATCCAAATATATGAATGCTTAAGCTATGGGATATGAAATGGACGAGCGACCAATAAAACAACATGTATTATGGGGTTGAATGCTTTTTGCTATTCACAAAATAAAACAAAAGCAGTCATGCAAATATCTGAATTTTCACAGCACAGCAAAATCAGTTGCACCATTCAATTCCGCTCGTCCAGACGGGGAGAATTCAATCACATTCATTCGATGCGACGTGTCTTATGGGATTTAATGAGCGACAACATTTTGACCCCAAACCGAGAGGATTCTGGGATGTTTGTGTTTTTTTGGTAATAACTCTGGAACGAAACGTCGCAGACCCATCAAGGTGGTACTCGTACTGCTCGCCTCGTCGAGAGGAATCCAAATATATGAATGCTTAAGCTATGGAATATGAAATGGACGAGCGACCAATAAAAAAAACATGTATTATGGGGTTGAATGCTTTTTGCTATTCACAAAATAAAACAAAAGAAGTCATGCAAATATCTGAATTTTCACAGCACAGCAAAATCAGTTGCACCATTCAATTCCGCTCGTCCAGACGGGGAGAATTCAATCACATTCATTCGATGCGGCGTTTCTTGTGGGATTTAATGAGCGACAACATTTTGACCCCAAACCGAGAGGATTCTGGGATGTTTGTGGTTTTTTGGTAATAACTCTGGAAGGCAACGTCGCAGACCCATCAAGGTGGTACTCGTACTGCTCGCCTCGTCGAGAGGAATCCAAATATATGAATGGTTAAGCTATGGGATATGAAATGGACGAGCGACCAATAAAACAGCATGTGTTATGGGGTTGAATGCGTTTTGCTATTCACAAAATAAAACAAAAGCAGTCATGCAAATATCTGAATTTTCACAGCACAGCAAAATCAGTTGCACCATTCAATTCCGCTCGTCCAGACGGGGAGAATTCAATCACATTCATTCGATGCGACGTTTCTTATGGGATTTAATAAGCGACAACATTTTGACCCCAAATCGAGAGGATTCTGGGATGTTTGTGGTTTTTTGGTAATAACTCTGGAAGGAAACGTCGCAGACCCATCAAGGTGGTACTCGAACTGCTCGCCTCGTCGAGCGGAATCCAAATATATGAATGGTTAAGCTATGGGATATGAAATGGACGAGCGACCAATAAAACAACATGTATTATGGGTTGAATGCTTTTTGCTATTCATAAAATAAAACAAAAGCAGTCATGCAAATATCTGAATTTTCACAGCACAGCAAAATCAGTTGCACCATTCAATTCCGCTCGTCCAGACGGGGAGAATTCAATCACATTAATTCGATGCGACGTTTCTTATTGGATTTAATGAGCGACAACATTTTGACCCCAAACCGAGAGGATTCTGGGATGTTTGTGGTTTTTTGGTAATAACTCTGGAACAAAACGTCGCAGACCCATCAAGGTGGTACTCCTACTGCTCGCCTCGTCGAGAGGAATCCAAATATATGAATGCTTAAGCTATGGAATATGAAATGGACGAGCGACCAATAAAACAACATGTATTATGGGGTTGAATGCTTTTTGCTATTCACAAAATAAAACAAAAGCAGTCATGCAAATATCTGAATTTTCACAGCACAGCAAAATCAGTTGCACCATTCAATTCCGCTCGTCCAGACGGGGAGAATTCAATCACATTCATTCGATGCGACGTTTCTTATGGGATTTAATAAGCGACAACATTTTGACCCCAAACCGAGAGGATTCTGGGATGTTTGTGGTTTTTGGTAATAACTCTGGAAGGAAACGTCGCAGACCCATCAAGGTGGTACTCGAACTGCTCGCCTCGTCGAGCAGAATCCAAATATATGAATGGTTAAGCTATGGGATATGAAATGGACGAGCGACCAATAAAACAACATGTATTATGGGTTGAATGCTTTTTGCTATTCATAAAATAAAACAAAAGCAGTCATGCAAATATCTGAATTTTCACAGCACAGCAAAATCAGTTGCACCATTCAATTCCGCTCGTCCAGACGGGGAGAATTCAATCACATTAATTCGATGCGACGTTTCTTATTGGATTTAATGAGCGACAACATTTTGACCCCAAACCGAGAGGATTCTGGGATGTTTGTGGTTTTTTGGTAATAACTCTGGAAGGAAACGTCGCAGACCCATCAAGGTGGTACTCGTACTGCTCGCCTCGTCGAGAGGAATCCAAATATATGAATGCTTAAGCTATGGAGTATGAAATGGACGAGCGACCAATAAAACAACATGTATTATGGGGTTGAATGCTTTTTGCTATTCACAAAATAAAACAAAAGAAGTCATGCAAATATCTGAATTTTCACAGCACAGCAAAATCAGTTGCACCATTCAATTCCGCTCGTCCAGACGGGGAGAATTCAATCACATTCATTCGATGCGACGTTTCTTGTGGGATTTAATGAGCGACAACATTTTGACCCCAAACCGAGAGGATTCTGGGATGTTTGTGGTTTTTTGGTAATAACTCTGGAAGGAAACGTCGCAGACCCATCAAGGTGGTACTCGTACTGCTCGCCTCGTCGAGAGGAATCCAAATATACGAATGCTTAAGCTATGGAATATGAAATGGACGAGCGACCAATAAAACAACATGTATTATGGGGTTGAATGCTTTTTGCTATTCATAAAATAAAACAAAAGAAGTCATGCAAATATCTGAATTTTCACAGCACAGCAAAATCAGTTGCACCATTCAATTCCGCTCGTCCAGACGGGGAGAATTCAATCACATTCATTCGATGCGACGTTTCTTGTGGGATTTAATGAGCGACAACATTTTGACCCCAAACCGAGAGGATTCTGGGATGTTTGTGGTTTTTTGGTAATAACTCTGGAAGGAAACGTCGCAGACCCATCAAGGTGGTACTCGTACTGCTCGCCTCGTCGAGAGGAATCCAAATATATGAATGCTTAAGCTATGGGATATGAAATGGACGAGCGACCAATAAAACAACATGTATTATGGGGTTGAATGCTTTTTGCTATTCACAAAATAAAACAAAAGCAGTCATGCAAATATCTGAATTTTCACAGCACAGCAAAATCAGTTGCACCATTCAATTCCGCTCGTCCAGACGGGGAGAATTCAATCACATTCATTCGATGCGACGTTTCTTATGGGATTTAATGAGCGACAACATTTTGACCCCAAACTGAGAGGATTCTGGGATGTTTGTGTTTTTTTGGTAATAACTCTGGAAGGAAACGTCGCAGACCCATCAAGGTGGTACTCTTACTGCTCGCCTCGTCGAGAGGAATCCATATATATGAATGGTTAAGCTATGGGATATGAAATGGACGAGCGACCAATAAAACAGCATGTGTTATGGGGTTGAATGCGTTTTGCTATTCACAAAATAAAACAAATGCAGTCATGCAAATATCTGAATTTTCACAGCACAGCAAAATCAGTTGCACCATTCAATTCCGCTCGTCCAGACGGGGAGAATTCAATCACATTCATTCGATGCGACGTTTCTTATGGGATTTAATAAGCGACAACATTTTGACCCCAAACCGAGAGGATTCTGGGATGTTTGTGGTTTTTTGGTAATAACTCTGGAAGGAAACGTCGCAGAACCATCATGGTGGTACTCTTACTGCCCGGCTCGTCGAGCGGAATCCAAATATATGAGTGGTTCAGCTATGGGATATGAAATGAACGAGCGACTAATAAAACAACATGTATTATGGGGTGAATGCTTTTTGCTATTCACAAAATAAAACAAAAGCATATCATGCAAATATCTGAATTTTCACAGCACAGCAAAATCAGTTGCACCATTCAATTCTGCTCGTCCAGACGGGGAGAATTCAATCACATTCATTCGATGCGACGTTTCTTATGGGATTTAATGAGCGACAACATTTTGACCCTAAACCGAGAGGATTCTGGGATTTTTGTGTTTTTTTGGTAATAACTCTGGAAGGACACGTCGCAGACCCATCAAGGTGGTACTCGAACTGCTCGCCTCGTCGAGAGGAATCCAAATATATGAATGCTTAAGCTATGGAATATGAAATGGACGAGCGACCAATAAAACAACATGTATTATGGGGTTGAATGCTTTTTGCTATTCATAAAATAAAACAAAAGAAGTCATGCAAATATCTGAATTTTCACAGCACAGCAAAATCAGTTGCACCATTCAATTCCGCTCGTCCAGACGGGGAGAATTCAATCACATTCATTCGATGCGACGTTTCTTGTGGAATTTAATGAGCGACAACATTTTGACCCCAAACCGAGAGGATTCTGGGATGTTTGTGGTTTTTTGGTAATAACTCTGGAAGGAAACGTCGCAGACCCATCAAGGTGGTACTCGTACTGCTCGCCTCGTCGAGAGGAATCCAAATATATGAATGCTTAAGCTATGGGATATGAAATGGACGAGCGACCAATAAAACAACATGTATTATGGGGTTGAATGCTTTTTGCTATTCACAAAATAAAACAAAAGCAGTCATGCAAATATCTGAATTTTCACAGCACAGCAAAATCAGTTGCACCATTCAATTCCGCTCGTCCAGACGGGGAGAATTCAATCACATTCATTCGATGCGACGTTTCTTATGGGATTTAATGAGCGACAACATTTTGACCCCAAACTGAGAGGATTCTGGGATGTTTGTGTTTTTTTGGTAATAACTCTGGAACGAAACGTCGCAGACCCATCAAGGTGGTACTCTTACTGCTCGCCTCGTCGAGAGGAATCCATATATATGAATGGTTAAGCTATGGGATATGAAATGGACGAGCGACCAATAAAACAGCATGTGTTATGGGGTTGAATGCGTTTTGCTATTCACAAAATAAAACAAATGCAGTCATGCAAATATCTGAATTTTCACAGCACAGCAAAATCAGTTGCACCATTCAATTCCGCTCGTCCAGACGGGGAGAATTCAATCACATTCATTCGATGCGACGTTTCTTATGGGATTTAATAAGCGACAACATTTTGACCCCAAACCGAGAGGATTCTGGGATGTTTGTGGTTTTTTGGTAATAACTCTGGAAGGAAACGTCGCAGACCCATCAAGGTGGTACTCGAACTGCTCGACTCGTCGACCGGAATCCAAATATATGAATGGTTAAGCTATGGGATATGAAATGGACGAGCGACCAATAAAACAACATGTATTATGGGTTGAATGCTTTTTGCTATTCATAAAATAAAACAAAAGCAGTCATGCAAATATCTGAATTTTCACAGCACAGCAAAATCAGTTGCACCATTCAATTCCGCTCGTCCAGACGGGGAGAATTCAATCACATTAATTCGATGCGACGTTTCTTATTGGATTTAATGAGCGACAACATTTTGACCCCAAACCGAGAGGATTCTGGGATGTTTGTGGTTTTTTGGTAATAACTCTGGAAGGAAACGTCGCAGACCCATCAAGGTGGTAATCGTACTGCTCGCCTCGTCGAGAGGAATCCAAATATATGAATGCTTAAGCTATGGGATATGAAATGGACGAGCGACCAATAAAACAACATGTATTATGGGGTTGAATGCCTTTTGCTATTCACAAAATAAAACAAAAGCAGTCATGCAAATATCTGAATTTTCACAGCACAGCAAAATCAGTTGCACCATTCAATTCCGCTCGTCCAGACGGGGAGAATTCAATCACATTCATTCGATGCGACGTGTCTTATGGGATTTAATAATTGACAACATTTTGACCCCAAACCGAGAGGATTCTGGGATGTTTGTGGTTTTTTGGTAATAACTCTGGAAGGAAACGTCGCAGAACCATCATGGTGGTACTCGTACTGCCCGGCTCGTCGAGCGGAATCCAAATATATGAGTGGTTCAGCTATGGGATATGAAATGAACGAGCGACTAATAAAACAACATGTATTATGGGGTGAATGCTTTTTGCTATTTACAAAATAAAAAAAAGCATATCATGCAAATATCTGAATTTTCACAGCACAGCAAAATCAGTTGCACCATTCAATTCCGCTCGTCCAGACGGGGAGAATTCAATCACATTCATTCGATGCGACGTTTCTTATGGGATTTAATGAGCGACAACATTTTGACCCTAAACCGAGAGGATTCTGGGATTTTTGTGGTTTTTTGGTAATAACTCTGGAAGGACACGTCGCAGACCCATCAAGGTGGTAATCGTACTGCTCACCTCGTCGAGAGGAATCCAAATATATGAATGCTTAAGCTATGGGATATGAAATGGACGAGCGACCAATAAAACAACATGTATTATGGGGTTGAATGCTTTTTGCTATTCACAAAATAAAACAAAAGAAGTCATGCAAATATCTGAATTTTCACAGCACAGCAAAATCAGTTGCACCATTCAATTCCGCTCGTCCAGACGGGGAGAATTCAATCACATTCATTCGATGTGACGTGTCTTGTGGGATTTAATGAGCGACAACATTTTGACCCCAAACCGAGAGGATTCTGGGATGTTTGTGGTTTTTTGGTAATAACTCTGGAAGGAAACGTCGCAGACCCATCAAGGTGGTACTCGTACTGCTCGCCTCGTCGAGAGGAACCCAAATATATGAATGCTTAAGCTATGGGATATGAAATGGACGAGCGACCAATAAAACAACATGTATTATGGGGTTGAATGCTTTTTGCTATTCACAAAATAAAACAAAAGCAGTCATGCAAATATCTGAATTTTCACAGCACAGCAAAATCAGTTGCACCATTCAATTCCGCTCGTCCAGACGGGGAGAATTCAATCACATTCATTCGATGCGACGTTTCTTATGGGATTTAATAAGCGACAACATTTTGACCCCAAACCGAGAGGATTCTGGGATGTTTGTGGTTTTTTGGTAATAACTCTTTAAGGAAAAGTCGCAGAACCATCATGGTGGTACTCTTACTGCCCGGCTCGTCGAGCGGAATCCAAATATATGAGTGGTTCAGCTATGGGATATGAAATGAACGAGCGACTAATAAAACAACATGTATTATGGGGTGAATGCTTTTTGCTATTCACAAAATAAAACAAAAGCATATCATGCAAATATCTGAATTTTCACAGCACAGCAAAATCAGTTGCACCATTCAATTCCGCTCGTCCAGACGGGGAGAATTCAATCACATTCATTCGATGCGACGTTTCTTATGGGATTTAATGAGCGACAACATTTTGACCCTAAACCGAGAGGATTCTGGGATTTTTGTGGTTTTTTGGTAATAACTCTGGAAGGACACGTCGCAGACCCATCAAGGTGGTAATCGTACTGCTCACCTCGTCGAGAGGAATCCAAATATATGAATTCTTAAGCTATGGGATATGAAATGGACGAGCGACCAATAAAACAACATGTATTATGGGGTTGAATGCTTTTTGCTATTCACAAAATAAAACAAAAGAAGTCATGCAAATATCTGAATTTTCACAGCACAGCAAAATCAGTTGCACCATTCAATTCCGCTCGTCCAGACGGGGAGAATTCAATCACATTCATTCGATGTGACGTGTCTTGTGGGATTTAATGAGCGACAACATTTTGACCCCAAACCGAGAGGATTCTGGGATGTTTGTGGTTTTTTGGTAATAACTCTGGAAGGAAACGTCGCAGACCCATCAAGGTGGTACTCGTACTGCTCGCCTCGTCGAGAGGAATCCAAATATATGAATGCTTAAGCTATGGGATATGAAATGGACGAGCGACCAATAAAACAACATGTATTATGGGGTTGAATGCTTTTTGCTATTCACAAAATAAAACAAAAGCAGTCATGCAAATATCTGAATTTTCACAGCACAGCAAAATCAGTTGCACCATTCAATTCCGCTCGTCCAGACGGGGAGAATTCAATCACATTCATTCGATGCGACGTTTCTTATGGGATTTAATAAGCGACAACATTTTGACCCCAAACCGAGAGGATTCTGGGATGTTTGTGGTTTTTTGGTAATAACTCTGGAAGGAAACGTCGCAGAACCATCATGGTGGTACTCGTACTGCCCGGCTCGTCGAGCGGAATCCAAATATATGAGTGGTTCAGCTATGGGATATGAAATGAACGAGCGACTAATAAAACAACATGTATTATGGGGTGAATGCTTTTTGCTATTTACAAAATAAAAAAAAGCATATCATGCAAATATCTGAATTTTCACAGCACAGCAAAATCAGTTGCACCATTCAATTCCGCTCGTCCAGACGGGGAGAATTCAATCACATTCATTCGATGCGACGTTTCTTATGGGATTTAATGAGCGACAACATTTTGACCCTAAACCGAGAGGATTCTGGGATTTTTGTGGTTTTTTGGTAATAACTCTGGAAGGACACGTCGCAGACCCATCAAGGTGGTAATCGTACTGCTCACCTCGTCGAGAGGAATCTAAATATATGAATGCTTAAGCTATGGGATATGAAATGGACGAGCGACCAATAAAACAACATGTATTATGGGGTTGAATGCTTTTTGCTATTCACAAAATAAAACAAAAGAAGTCATGCAAATATCTGAATTTTCACAGCACAGCAAAATCAGTTGCACCATTCAATTCCGCTCGTCCAGACGGGGAGAATTCAATCACATTCATTCGATGTGACGTGTCTTGTGGGATTTAATGAGCGACAACATTTTGACCCCAAACCGAGAGGATTCTGGGATGTTTGTGGTTTTTTGGTAATAACTCTGGAAGGAAACGTCGCAGACCCATCAAGGTGGTACTCGTACTGCTCGCCTCGTCGAGAGGAACCCAAATATATGAATGCTTAAGCTATGGGATATGAAATGGACGAGCGACCAATAAAACAACATGTATTATGGGGTTGAATGCTTTTTGCTATTCACAAAATAAAACAAATGCAGTCATGCAAATATCTGAATTTTCACAGCACAGCAAAATCAGTTGCACCATTCAATTCCGCTCGTCCAGACGGGGAGAATTCAATCACATTCATTCGATGCGACGTTTCTTATGGGATTTAATAAGCGACAACATTTTGACCCCAAACCGAGAGGATTCTGGGATGTTTGTGGTTTTTTTGTAATAACTCTGGAAGGAAACGTCGCAGAACCATCATGGTGGTACTCTTACTGCCCGGCTCGTCGAGCGGAATCCAAATATATGAGTGGTTCAGCTATGGGATATGAAATGAACGAGCGACTAATAAAACAACATGTATTATGGGGTGAATGCTTTTTGCTATTCACAAAATAAAACAAACGCATATCATGCAAATATCTGAATTTTCACAGCACAGCAAAATCAGTTGCACCATTCAATTCCGCTCGTCCAGACGGGGAGAATTCAATCACATTCATTCGATGCGACGTTTCTTATGGGATTTAATGAGCGACAACATTTTGACCCTAAACCGAGAGGATTCTGGGATTTTTGTGGTTTTTTGGTAATAACTCTGGAAGGACACGTCGCAGACCCATCAAGGTGGTAATCGTACTGCTCACCTCGTCGAGAGGAATCCAAATATATGAATTCTTAAGCTATGGGATATGAAATGGACGAGCGACCAATAAAACAACATGTATTATGGGGTTGAATGCTTTTTGCTATTCACAAAATAAAACAAAATAAGTCATGCAAATATCTGAATTTTCACAGCACAGCAAAATCAGTTGCACCATTCAATTCCGCTCGTCCAGACGGGGAGAATTCAATCACATTCATTCGATGTGACGTGTCTTGTGGGATTTAATGAGCGACAACATTTTGACCCCAAACCGAGAGGATTCTGGGATGTTTGTGGTTTTTTGGTAATAACTCTGGAAGGAAACGTCGCAGACCCATCAAGGTGGTACTCGTACTGCTCGCCTCGTCGAGAGGAATCCAAATATATGAATGCTTAAGCTATGGGATATGAAATGGACGAGCGACCAATAAAACAACATGTATTATGGGGTTGAATGCTTTTTGCTATTCACAAAATAAAACAAAAGCAGTCATGCAAATATCTGAATTTTCACAGCACAGCAAAATCAGTTGCACCATTCAATTCTGCTCGTCCAGACGGGGAGAATTCAATCACATTCATTCGATGCGACGTTTCTTATGGGATTTAATAAGCGACAACATTTTGACCCCAAACCGAGAGGATTCTGGGATGTTTGTGGTTTTTTGGTAATAACTCTGGAAGGACACGTCGCAGACCCATCAAGGTGGTAATCGTACTGCTCACCTCGTCGAGAGGAATCCAAATATATGAATTCTTAAGCTATGGGATATGAAATGGACGAGCGACCAATAAAACAACATGTATTATGGGGTTGAATGCTTTTTGCTATTCACAAAATAAAACAAAAGAAGTCATGCAAATATCTGAATTTTCACAGCACAGCAAAATCAGTTGCACCATTCAATTCCGCTCGTCCAGACGGGGAGAATTCAATCACATTCATTCGATGTGACGTGTCTTGTGGGATTTAATGAGCGACAACATTTTGACCCCAAACCGAGAGGATTCTGGGATGTTTGTGGTTTTTTGGTAATAACTCTGGAAGGAAACGTCGCAGACCCATCAAGGTGGTACTCGTACTGCTCGCCTCGTCGAGAGGAATCCAAATATATGAATGCTTAAGCTATGGGATATGAAATGGACGAGCGACCAATAAAACAACATGTATTATGGGGTTGAATGCTTTTTGCTATTCACAAAATAAAACAAAAGCAGTCATGCAAATATCTGAATTTTCACAGCACAGCAAAATCAGTTGCACCATTCAATTCCGCTCGTCCAGACGGGGAGAATTCAATCACATTCATTCGATGCGACGTTTCTTATGGGATTTAATAAGCGACAACATTTTGACCCCAAACCGAGAGGATTCTGGGATGTTTGTGGTTTTTTGGTAATAACTCTGGAAGGAAACGTCGCAGACCCATCAAGGTGGTACTCGAACTGCTCGCCTCGTCGAGCGGAATCCAAATATATGAATGGTTAAGCTATGGGATATGAAATGGACGAGCGACCAATAAAACAACATGTATTATGGGTTGAATGCTTTTTGCTATTCATAAAATAAAACAAAAGTAGTCATGCAAATATCTGAATTTTCACAGCAGAGCAAAATCAGTTGCACCATTCAATTCCGCTCGTCCAGACGGGGAGAATGCAATCACATTCATTCGATGCGACGTTTCTTATTGGATTTAATGAGCGACAACATTTTGACCCCAAACCGAGAGGATTCTGGGATGTTTGTGGTTTTTTGGTAATAACTCTGGAAGGAAACGTCGCAGACCCATCAAGGTGGTAATCGTACTGCTCGCCTCGTCGAGAGGAATCCAAATATATGAATGCTTAAGCTATGGGATATGAAATGGACGAGCGACCAATAAAACAACATGTATTATGGGGTTGAATGCCTTTTGCTATTCACAAAATAAAACAAAAGCAGTCATGCAAATATTTGAATTTTCACAGCACAGCAAAATCAGTTGCACCATTCAATTCCGCTCGTCCAGACGGGGAGAATTCAATCACATTCATTCGATGCGACGTTTCTTATGGGATTTAATAAGTGACAACATTTTGACCCCAAACCGAGAGGATTCTGGGATGTTTGTGGTTTTTTGGTAATAACTCTGGAAGGAAACGTCGCAGAACCATCATGGTGGTACTCGTACTGCCCGGCTCGTCGAGCGGAATCCAAATATATGAGTGGTTCAGCTATGGGATATGAAATGAACGAGCGACTAATAAAACAACATGTATTATGGGGTGAATGCTTTTTGCTATTTACAAAATAAAAAAAGCATATCATGCAAATATCTGAATTTTCACAGCACAGCAAAATCAGTTGCACCATTCAATTCCGCTCGTCCAGACGGGGAGAATTCAATCACATTCATTCGATGCGACGTTTCTTATGGGATTTAATGAGCGACAACATTTTGACCCTAAACCGAGAGGATTCTGGGATTTTTGTGGTTTTTTGGTAATAACTCTGGAAGGACACGTCGCAGACCCATCAAGGTGGTAATCGTACTGCTCACCTCGTCGAGAGGAATCCAAATATATGAATGCTTAAGCTATGGGATATGAAATGGACGAGCGACCAATAAAACAACATGTATTATGGGGTTGAATGATTTTTGCTATTCACAAAATAAAACAAAAGAAGTCATGCAAATATCTGAATTTTCACAGCACAGCAAAATCAGTTGCACCATTCAATTCCGCTCGTCCAGACGGGGAGAATTCAATCACATTCATTCGATGTGACGTGTCTTGTGGGATTTAATGAGCGACAACATTTTGACCCCAAACCGAGAGGATTCTGGGATGTTTGTGGTTTTTTGGTAATAACTCTGGAAGGAAACGTCGCAGACCCATCAAGGTGGTACTCGTACTGCTCGCCTCGTCGAGAGGAACCCAAATATATGAATGCTTAAGCTATGGGATATGAAATGGACGAGCGACCAATAAAACAACATGTATTATGGGGTTGAATGCTTTTTGCTATTCACAAAATAAAACAAAAGCAGTCATGCAAATATCTGAATTTTCACAGCACAGCAAAATCAGTTGCACCATTCAATTCCGCTCGTCCAGACGGGGAGAATTCAATCACATTCATTCGATGCGACGTTTCTTATGGGATTTAATAAGCGACAACATTTTGACCCCAAACCGAGAGGATTCTGGGATGTTTGTGGTTTTTTGGTAATAACTCTGGAATGAAACGTCGCAGACCCATCAAGGTGGTACTCGAACTGCTCGCCTCGTCGAGCGGAATCCAAATATATGAATGGTTAAGCTATGGGATATGAAATGGACGAGCGACCAATAAAACAACATGTATTATGGGTTGAATGCTTTTTGCTATTCATAAAATAAAACAAAAGTAGTCATGCAAATATCTGAATTTTCACAGCAGAGCAAAATCAGTTGCACCATTCAATTCCGCTCGTCCAGACGGGGAGAATGCAATCACATTCATTCGATGCGACGTTTCTTATTGGATTTAATGAGCGACAACATTTTGACCCCAAACCGAGAGGATTCTGGGATGTTTGTGGTTTTTTGGTAATAACTCTGGAAGGAAACGTCGCAGACCCATCAAGGTGGTAATCGTACTGCTCGCCTCGTCGAGAGGAATCCAAATATATGAATGCTTAAGCTATGGGATATGAAATGGACGAGCGACCAATAAAACAACATGTATTATGGGGTTGAATGCCTTTTGCTATTCACAAAATAAAACAAAAGCAGTCATGCAAATATTTGAATTTTCACAGCACAGCAAAATCAGTTGCACCATTCAATTCCGCTCGTCCAGACGGGGAGAATTCAATCACATTCATTCGATGCGACGTTTCTTATGGGATTTAATAAGTGACAACATTTTGACCCCAAACCGAGAGGATTCTGGGATGTTTGTGGTTTTTTGGTAATAACTCTGGAAGGAAACGTCGCAGAACCATCATGGTGGTACTCGTACTGCCCGGCTCGTCGAGCGGAATCCAAATATATGAGTGGTTCAGCTATGGGATATGAAATGAACGAGCGACTAATAAAACAACATGTATTATGGGGTGAATGCTTTTTGCTATTTACAAAATAAAAAAAGCATATCATGCAAATATCTGAATTTTCACAGCACAGCAAAATCAGTTGCACCATTCAATTCCGCTCGTCCAGACGGGGAGAATTCAATCACATTCATTCGATGCGACGTTTCTTGTGGGATTTAATGAGCGACAACATTTTGACCCCAAACCGAGAGGATTCTGGGATGTTTGTGGTTTTTTGGTAATAACTCTGGAAGGAAACGTCGCAGACCCATCAAGGTGGTACTCGTACTGCTCGCCTCGTCGAGAGGAACCCAAATATATGAATGCTTAAGCTATGGGATATGAAATGGACGAGCGACCAATAAAACAACATGTATTATGGGGTTGAATGCTTTTTGCTATTCACAAAATAAAACAAAAGCAGTCATGCAAATATCTGAATTTTCACAGCACAGCAAAATCAGTTGCACCATTCAATTCCGCTCGTCCAGACGGGGAGAATTCAATCACATTCATTCGATGCGACGTTTCTTATGGGATTTAATAAGCGACAACATTTTGACCCCAAACCGTGAGGATTCTGGGATGTTTGTGGTTTTTTGGTAATAACTCTGGAAGGAAACGTCGCAGACCCATCAAGGTGGTACTCGAACTGCTCGCCTCGTCGAGCGGAATCCAAATATATGAATGGTTAAGCTATGGGATATGAAATGGACGAGCGACCAATAAAACAACATGTATTATGGGTTGAATGCTTTTTGCTATTCATAAAATAAAACAAAAGTAGTCATGCAAATATCTGAATTTTCACAGCAGAGCAAAATCAGTTGCACCATTCAATTCCGCTCGTCCAGACGGGGAGAATTCAATCACATTCATTCGATGCGACGTTTCTTATGGGATTTAATGAGCGACAACATTTTGACCCCAAACTGATAGGATTCTGGGATGTTTGTGGTTTTTTGGTAATAACTCTGGAAGGAAACGTCGCAGACCCATCAAGGTGGTAATCGTACTGCTCGCCTCGTCGAGAGGAATCCAAATATATGAATGCTTAAGCTATGGGATATGAAATGGACGAGCGACCAATAAAACAACATGTATTATGGGGTTGAATGCTTTTTGCTATTCACAAAATAAAACAAAAGCAGTCATGCAAATATCTGAATTTTCACAGCACAGCAAAATCAGTTGCACCATTCAATTCCGCTCGTCCAGACGGGGAGAATTCAATCACATTCATTCGATGCGACGTTTCTTATGGGATTTAATAAGTGACAACATTTTGACCCCAAACCGAGAGGATTCTGGGATGTTTGTGGTTTTTTGGTAATAACTCTGGAAGGAAACGTCGCAGAACCATCATGGTGGTACTCGTACTGCCCGGCTCGTCGAGCGGAATCCAAATATATGAGTGGTTCAGCTATGGGATATGAAATGAACGAGCGACTAATAAAACAACATGTATTATGGGGTGAATGCTTTTTGCTATTCACAAAATAAAAAAAAAGCATATCATGCAAATATCTGAATTTTCACAGCACAGCAAAATCAGTTGCACCATTCAATTCCGCTCGTCCAGACGGGGAGAATTCAATCACATTCATTCGATGCGACGTTTCTTATGGGATTTAATGAGCGACAACATTTTGACCCTAAACCGAGAGGATTCTGGGATTTTTGTGGTTTTTTGGTAATAACTCTGGAAGGACACGTCGCAGACCCATCAAGGTGGTAATCGTACTGCTCACCTCGTCGAGAGGAATCCAAATATATGAATGCTTAAGCTATGGGATATGAAATGGACGAGCGACAAATAAAACAACATGTATTATGGGGTTGAATGCTTTTTGCTATTCACAAAATAAAACAAAAGAAGTCATGCAAATATCTGAATTTTCACAGCACAGCAAAATCAGTTGCACCATTCAATTCCGCTCGTCCAGACGGGGAGAATTCAATCACATTCATTCGATGTGACGTGTCTTGTGGGATTTAATGAGCGACAACATTTTGACCCCAAACCGAGAGGATTCTGGGATGTTTGTGGTTTTTTGGTAATAACTCTGGAAGGAAACGTCGCAGACCCATCAAGGTGGTACTCGTACTGCTCGCCTCGTCGAGAGGAACCCAAATATATGAATGCTTAAGCTATGGGATATGAAATGGACGAGCGACCAATAAAACAACATGTATTATGGGGTTGAATGCCTTTTGCTATTCACAAAATAAAACAAAAGCAGTCATGCAAATATCTGAATTTTCACAGCACAGCAAAATCAGTTGCACCATTCAATTCCGCTCGTCCAGACGGGGAGAATTCAATCACATTCATTCGATGCGACGTTTCTTATGGGATTTAATAAGTGACAACATTTTGACCCCAAACCGAGAGGATTCTGGGATGTTTGTGGTTTTTTGGTAATAACTCTGGAAGGAAACGTCGCAGAACCATCATGGTGGTACTCGTACTGCCCGGCTCGTCGAGCGGAATCCAAATATATGAGTGGTTCAGCTATGGGATATGAAATGAGAGAGCGACTAATAAAACAACATGTATTATGGGGTGAATGCTTTTTGCTATTCACAAAATAAAAAAAAAGCATATCATGCAAATATCTGAATTTTCACAGCACAGCAAAATCAGTTGCACCATTCAATTCCGCTCGTCCAGACGGGGAGAATTCAATCACATTCATTCGATGCGACGTTTCTTATGGGATTTAATGAGCGACAACATTTTGACCCTAAACCGAGAGGATTCTGGGATTTTTGTGGTTTTTTGGTAATAACTCTGGAAGGACACGTCGCAAACCATCAAGGTGGTAATCGTACTGCTCACCTCGTCGAGAGGAATCCAAATATATGAATGCTTAAGCTATGGGATATGAAATGGACGAGCGACCAATAAAACAACATGTATTATGGGGTTGAATGCTTTTTGCTATTCACAAAATAAAACAAAAGAATTCATGCAAATATCTGAATTTTCACAGCACAGCAAAATCAGTTGCACCATTCAATTCCGCTCGTCCAGACGGGGAGAATTCAATCACATTCATTCGATGCGACGTTTCTTATTGGATTTAATGAGCGCCAACATTTTGACCCCAAACCGATAGGATTCTGGGATGTTTGTGGTTTTTTGGTAATAACTCTGGAAGGAAACGTCGCAGACCCATCAAGGTGGTAATCGTACTGCTCGCCTCGTCGAGAGGAATCCAAATATATGAATGCTTAAGCTATGGGATATGAAATGGACGAGCGACCAATAAAACAACATGTATTATGGGGTTGAATGCTTTTTGCTATTCACAAAATAAAACAAAAGCAGTCATGCAAATATCTGAATTTTCACAGCACAGCAAAATCAGTTGCACCATTCAATTCCGCTCGTCCAGACGGGGAGAATTCAATCACATTCATTCGATGCGACGTTTCTTATGGGATTTAATAAGTGACAACATTTTGACCCCAAACCGAGAGGATTCTGGGATGTTTGTGGTTTTTTGGTAATAACTCTGGAAGGAAACGTCGCAGAACCATCATGGTGGTACTCGTACTGCCCGGCTCGTCGAGCGGAATCCAAATATATGAGTGGTTCAGCTATGGGATATGAAATGAACGAGCGACTAATAAAACAACATGTATTATGGGGTGAATGCTTTTTGCTATTCACAAAATAAAAAAAAGCATATCATGCAAATATCTGAATTTTCACAGCACAGCAAAATCAGTTGCACCATTCAATTCCGCTCGTCCAGACGGGGAGAATTCAATCACATTCATTCGATGCGACGTTTCTTATGGGATTTAATGAGCGACAACATTTTGACCCTAAACCGAGAGGATTCTGGGATTTTTGTGGTTTTTTGGTAATAACTCTGGAAGGACACGTCGCAGACCCATCAAGGTGGTAATCGTACTGCTCACCTCGTCGAGAGGAATCCAAATATATGAATGCTTAAGCTATGGGATATGAAATGGACGAGCGACCAATAAAACAACATGTATTATGGGGTTGAATGCTTTTTGCTATTCACAAAATAAAACAAAAGAATTCATGCAAATATCTGAATTTTCACAGCACAGCAAAATCAGTTGCACCATTCAATTCCGCTCGTCCAGACGGGGAGAATTCAATCACATTCATTCGATGCGACGTTTCTTATTGGATTTAATGAGCGACAACATTTTGACCCCAAACCGAGAGGATTCTGGGATGTTTGTGGTTTTTTGGTAATAACTCTGGAAGGAAACGTCGCAGACCCATCAAGGTGGTAATCGTACTGCTCGCCTCGTCGAGAGGAATCCAAATATATGAATGCTTAAGCTATGGGATATGAAATGGACGAGCGACCAATAAAACAACATGTATTATGGGGTTGAATGCCTTTTGCTATTCACAAAATAAAACAAAAGCAGTCATGCAAATATCTGAATTTTCACAGCACAGCAAAATCAGTTGCACCATTCAATTCCGCTCGTCCAGACGGGGAGAATTCAATCACATTCATTCGATGCGACGTTTCTTATGGGATTTAATGAGCGACAACATTTTGACCCCAAACCGAGAGGATTCTGGGATGTTTGTGGTTTTTTGGTAATAACTCTGGAAGGAAACGTCGCAGACCCATCAAGGTTGTACTCGTACTGCTCGCCTCGTCGAGAGGAATCCAAATATGTGAATGGTTAAGCTATTGGATATGAAATGGACGAGCGACCAATAAAACAGCATGTATTATGGGGTTGAATGCTTTTTGCTATTCACAAAATAAAACAAAAGCAGTAATGCAAATATCTGAATTTTCACAGCACAGCAAAATCAGTTGCACCATTCAATTCCGCTCGTCCAGACGGGGAGAATTCAATCACATTCATTCGATGCGACGTTTCTTATGGGATTTAATGAGCGACAACATTTTGACCCCAAACCGAGAGGATTCTGGGATGTTTGTGGTTTTTTGGTAATAACTCTGGAAGGAAACGTCGCAGACCCATCAAGATTGTACTCGTACTGCTCGCCTCGTCGAGAGGAATCCAAATATGTGAATGGTTAAGCTATTGGATATGAAATGGACGAGCGACCAATAAAACAGCATGTATTATGGGGTTGAATGCTTTTTGCTATTCACAAAATAAAACAAAAGCAGTAATGCAAATATCTGAATTTTCACAGCACAGCAAAATCAGTTGCACCATTCAATTCCGCTCGTCCAGACGGGGAGAATTCAATCACATTCATTCGATGCGACGTTTCTTATTGGATTTAATGAGCGACAACATTTTGACCCCAAACCGAGAGGATTCTGGGATGTTTGTGGTTTTTTGGTAATAACTCTGGAAGGAAACGTCGCAGACCCATCAAGGTGGTAATCGTACTGCTCGCCTCGTCGAGAGGAATCCAAATATATGAATGCTTAAGCTATGGGATATGAAATGGACGAGCGACCAATAAAACAACATGTATTATGGGGTTGAATGCCTTTTGCTATTCACAAAATAAAACAAAAGCAGTCATGCAAATATCTGAATTTTCACAGCACAGCAAAATCAGTTGCACCATTCAATTCCGCTCGTCCAGACGGGGAGAATTCAATCACATTCATTCGATGCGACGTTTCTTATGGGATTTAATGAGCGACAACATTTTGACCCCAAACCGAGAGGATTCTGGGATGTTTGTGGTTTTTTGGTAATAACTCTGGAAGGAAACGTCGCAGACCCATCAAGGTTGCACTCGTACTGCTCGCCTCGTCGAGAGGAATCCAAATATATGAATGGTTAAGCTATTGGATATGAAATGGACGAGCGACCAATAAAACAGCATGTATTATGGGGTTGAATGCTTTTTGCTATTCACAAAATAAAACAAAAGCAGTAATGCAAATATCTGAATTTTCACAGCACAGCAAAATCAGTTGCACCATTCAATTCCGCTCGTCCAGACGGGGAGAATTCAATCACATTCATTCGATGCGACGTTTCTTATGGGATTTAATGAGCGACAACATTTTGACCCCAAACCGAGAGGATTCTGGGATGTTTGTGTTTTTTTGGTAATAACTCTGGAAGGAAACGTCGCAGACCCATCAATGTGGTACTCGTACTGCTCGGCTCGTCGAGAGAAATGCAAATATATGAATGGTTAAGCTATGTGATATGAAATGAACGAGCGACCAATAAAACAACATGTATTATGGGGTTGAATGCTTTTTGCTATTCACAAAATAAAACAAAAGCAGTCATGCAAATATCTGAATTTTCACAGCACAGCAAAATCAGTTGCACCATTCAATTCCGCTCGTCCAGACGGGGAGAATTCATTCACATTCATTCGATGCGACGTTTCTTATGGGATTTAATAAGTGACAACATTTTGACCCCAAACCGAGAGGATTCTGGGATGTTTGTGGTTTTTTGGTAATAACTCTGGAAGGAAACGTCGCAGAACCATCATGGTGGTACTCGTACTGCCCGGCTCGTCGAGCGGAATCCAAATATATGAGTGGTTCAGCTATGGGATATGAAATGAACGAGCGACTAATAAAACAACATGTATTATGGGGTGAATGCTTTTTGCTATTCACAAAATAAAAAAAAGCATATCATGCAAATATCTGAATTTTCACAGCACAGCAAAATCAGTTGCACCATTCAATTCCGCTCGTCCAGACGGGGAGAATTCAATCACATTCATTCGATGCGACGTTTCTTATGGGATTTAATGAGCGACAACATTTTGACCCTAAACCGAGAGGATTCTGGGATTTTTGTGGTTTTTTGGTAATAACTCTGGAAGGACACGTCGCAGACCCATCAAGGTGGTAATCGTACTGCTCACCTCGTCGAGAGGAATCCAAATATATGAATGCTTAAGCTATGGGATATGAAATGGACGAGCGACCAATAAAACAACATGTATTATGGGGTTGAATGCTTTTTGCTATTCACAAAATAAAACAAAAGAATTCATGCAAATATCTGAATTTTCACAGCACAGCAAAATCAGTTGCACCATTCAATTCCGCTCGTCCAGACGGGGAGAATTCAATTACATTCATTCGATGCGACGTTTCTTATTGGATTTAATGAGCGACAACATTTTGACCCCAAACCGAGAGGATTCTGGGATGTTTGTGGTTTTTTGGTAATAACTCTGGAAGGAAACGTCGCAGACCCATCAAGGTGGTAATCGTACTGCTCGCCTCGTCGAGAGGAATCCAAATATATGAATGCTTAAGCTATGGGATATGAAATGGACGAGCGACCAATAAAACAACATGTATTATGGGGTTGAATGCCTTTTGCTTTTCACAAAATAAAACAAAAGCAGTCATGCAAATATCTGAATTTTCACAGCACAGCAAAATCAGTTGCACCATTCAATTCCGCTCGTCCAGACGGGGAGAATTCAATCACATTCATTCGATGCGACGTTTCTTATGGGATTTAATGAGCGACAACATTTTGACCCCAAACCGAGAGGATTCTGGGATGTTTGTGGTTTTTTGGTAATAACTCTGGAAGGAAACGTCGCAGACCCATCAAGGTTGTACTCGTACTGCTCGCCTCGTCGAGAGGAATCCAAATATGTGAATGGTTAAGCTATTGGATATGAAATGGACGAGCGACCAATAAAACAGCATGTATTATGGGGTTGAATGCTTTTTGCTATTCACAAAATAAAACAAAAGCAGTAATGCAAATATCTGAATTTTCACAGCACAGCAAAATCAGTTGCACCATTCAATTCCGCTCGTCCAGACGGGGAGAATTCAATCACATTCATTCGATGCGACGTTTCTTATGGGATTTAATGAGCGACAACATTTTGACCCCAAACCGAGAGGATTCTGGGATGTTTGTGTTTTTTTGGTAATAACTCTGGAAGGAAACGTCGCAGACCCATCAATGTGGTACTCGTACTGCTCGGCTCGTCGAGAGAAATGCAAATATATGAATGGTTAAGCTATGTGATATGAAATGAACGAGCGACCAATAAAACAACATGTATTATGGGGTTGAATGCTTTTTGCTATTCACAAAATAAAACAAAAGCAGTCATGCAAATATCTGAATTTTCACAGCACAGCAAAATCAGTTGCACCATTCAATTCCGCTCGTCCAGACGGGGAGAATTCAATCACATTCATTCGATGCGACGTTTCTTATGGGATTTAATAAGTGACAACATTTTGACCCCAAACCGAGAGGATTCTGGGATGTTTGTGGTTTTTTGGTAATAACTCTGGAAGGAAACGTCGCAGAACCATCATGGTGGTACTCGTACTGCCCGGCTCGTCGAGCGGAATCCAAATATATGAGTGGTTCAGCTATGGGATATGAAATGGACGAGCGACCAATAAAACAACATGTATTATGGGGTTGAATGCTTTTTGCTATTCACAAAATAAAACAAAAGAATTCATGCAAATATCTGAATTTTCACAGCACAGCAAAATCAGTTGCACCATTCAATTCCGCTCGTCCAGACGGGGAGAATTCAATCACATTCATTCGATGCGACGTTTCTTATTGGATTTAATGAGCGACAACATTTTGACCCCAAACCGAGAGGATTCTGGGATGTTTGTGGTTTTTTGGTAATAACTCTGGAAGGAAACGTCGCAGACCCATCAAGGTGGTAATCGTACTGCTCACCTCGTCGAGAGGAATCCAAATATATGAATGCTTAAGCTATGGGATATGAAATGGACGAGCGACCAATAAAACAACATGTATTATGGGGTTGAATGCTTTTTGCTATTCACAAAATAAAACAAAAGAATTCATGCAAATATCTGAATTTTCACAGCACAGCAAAATCAGTTGCACCATTCAATTCCGCTCGTCCAGACGGGGAGAATTCAATCACATTCATTCGATGCGACGTTTCTTATTGGATTTAATGAGCGACAACATTTTGACCCCAAACCGAGAGGATTCTGGGATGTTTGTGGTTTTTTGGTAATAACTCTGGAAGGAAACGTCGCAGACCCATCAAGGTGGTAATCGTACTGCTCGCCTCGTCGAGAGGAATCCAAATATATGAATGCTTAAGCTATGGGATATGAAATGGACGAGCGACCAATAAAACAACATGTATTATGGGGTTGAATGCCTTTTGCTTTTCACAAAATAAAACAAAAGCAGTCATGCAAATATCTGAATTTTCACAGCACAGCAAAATCAGTTGCACCATTCAATTCCGCTCGTCCAGACGGGGAGAATTCAATCACATTCATTCGATGCGACGTTTCTTATGGGATTTAATGAGCGACAACATTTTGACCCCAAACCGAGAGGATTCTGGGATGTTTGTGGTTTTTTGGTAATAACTCTGGAAGGAAACGTCGCAGACCCATCAAGGTTGTACTCGTACTGCTCGCCTCGTTGAGAGGAATCCAAATATGTGAATGGTTAAGCTATTGGATATGAAATGGACGAGCGACCAATAAAACAGCATGTATTATGGGGTTGAATGCTTTTTGCTATTCACAAAATAAAACAAAAGCAGTAATGCAAATATCTGAATTTTCACAGCACAGCAAAATCAGTTGCACCATTCAATTCCGCTCGTCCAGACGGGGAGAATTCAATCACATTCATTCGATGCGACGTTTCTTATGGGATTTAATGAGCGACAACATTTTGACCCCAAACCGAGAGGATTCTGGGATGTTTGTGTTTTTTTGGTAATAACTCTGGAAGGAAACGTCGCAGACCCATCAATGTGGTACTCGTACTGCTCGGCTCGTCGAGAGAAATGCAAATATATGAATGGTTAAGCTATGTGATATGAAATGAACGAGCGACCAATAAAACAACATGTATTATGGGGTTGAATGCTTTTTGCTATTCACAAAATAAAACAAAAGCAGTCATGCAAATATCTGAATTTTCACAGCACAGCAAAATCAGTTGCACCATTCAATTCCGCTCGTCCAGACGGGGAGAATTCAATCACATTCATTCGATGCGACGTTTCTTATGGGATTTAATAAGTGACAACATTTTGACCCCAAACCGAGAGGATTCTGGGATGTTTGTGGTTTTTTGGTAATAACTCTGGAAGGAAACGTCGCAGAACCATCATGGTGGTACTCGTACTGCCCGGCTCGTCGAGCGGAATCCAAATATATGAGTGGTTCAGCTATGGGATATGAAATGGACGAGCGACCAATAAAACAACATGTATTATGGGGTTGAATGCTTTTTGCTATTCACAAAATAAAACAAAAGAATTCATGCAAATATCTGAATTTTCACAGCACAGCAAAATCAGTTGCACCATTCAATTCCGCTCGTCCAGACGGGGAGAATTCAATCACATTCATTCGATGCGACGTTTCTTATTGGATTTAATGAGCGACAACATTTTGACCCCAAACCGAGAGGATTCTGGGATGTTTGTGGTTTTTTGGTAATAACTCTGGAAGGAAACGTCGCAGACCCATCAAGGTGGTAATCGTACTGCTCGCCTCGTCGAGAGGAATCCAAATATATGAATGCTTAAGCTATGGGATATGAAATGGACGAGCGACCAATAAAACAACATGTATTATGGGGTTGAATGCCTTTTGCTTTTCACAAAATAAAACAAAAGCAGTCATGCAAATATCTGAATTTTCACAGCACAGCAAAATCAGTTGCACCATTCAATTCCGCTCGTCCAGACGGGGAGAATTCAATCACATTCATTCGATGCGACGTTTCTTATGGGATTTAATGAGCGACAACATTTTGACCCCAAACCGAGAGGATTCTGGGATGTTTGTGGTTTTTTGGTAATAACTCTGGAAGGAAACGTCGCAGACCCATCAAGGTTGTACTCGTACTGCTCGCCTCGTCGAGAGGAATCCAAATATGTGAATGGTTAAGCTATTGGATATGAAATGGACGAGCGACCAATAAAACAGCATGTATTATGGGGTTGAATGCTTTTTGCTATTCACAAAATAAAACAAAAGCAGTAATGCAAATATCTGAATTTTCACAGCACAGCAAAATCAGTTGCACCATTCAATTCCGCTCGTCCAGACGGGGAGAATTCAATCACATTCATTCGATGCGACGTTTCTTATGGGATTTAATGAGCGACAACATTTTGACCCCAAACCGAGAGGATTCTGGGATGTTTGTGTTTTTTTGGTAATAACTCTGGAAGGAAACGTCGCAGACCCATCAATGTGGTACTCGTACTGCTCGGCTCGTCGAGAGAAATGCAAATATATGAATGGTTAAGCTATGTGATATGAAATGAACGAGCGACCAATAAAACAACATGTATTATGGGGTTGAATGCTTTTTGCTATTCACAAAATAAAACAAAAGCAGTCATGCAAATATCTGAATTTTCACAGCACAGCAAAATCAGTTGCACCATTCAATTCCGCTCGTCCAGACGGGGAGAATTCAATCACATTCATTCGATGCGACGTTTCTTATGGGATTTAATAAGTGACAACATTTTGACCCCAAACCGAGAGGATTCTGGGATGTTTGTGGTTTTTTGGTAATAACTCTGGAAGGAAACGTCGCAGAACCATCATGGTGGTACTCGTACTGCCCGGCTCGTCGAGCGGAATCCAAATATATGAGTGGTTCAGCTATGGGATATGAAATGAACGAGCGACTAATAAAACAACATGTATTATGGGGTGAATGCTTTTTGCTATTCACAAAATAAAAAAAAGCATATCATGCAAATATCTGAATTTTCACAGCACAGCAAAATCAGTTGCACCATTCAATTCCGCTCGTCCAGACGGGGAGAATTCAATCACATTCATTCGATGCGACGTTTCTTATGGGATTTAATGAGCGACAACATTTTGACCCTAAACCGAGAGGATTCTGGGATTTTTGTGTTTTTTTGGTAATAACTCTGGAAGGACACGTCGCAGACCCATCAAGGTGGTAATCGTACTGCTCACCTCGTCGAGAGGAATCCAAATATATGAATGCTTAAGCTATGGGATATGAAATGGACGAGCGACCAATAAAACAACATGTATTATGGGGTTGAATGCTTTTTGCTATTCACAAAATAAAACAAAAGCAGTCATGCAAATATCTGAATTTTCACAGCACAGCAAAATCAGTTGCACCATTCAATTCCGCTCGTCCAGACGGGGAGAATTCAATCACATTCATTCGATGCGACGTTTCTTATTGGATTTAATGAGCGACAACATTTTGACCCCAAACCGAGAGGATTCTGGGATGTTTGTGGTTTTTTGGTAATAACTCTGGAAGGAAATGTCGCAGACCCATCAAGGTGGTAATCGTACTGCTCGCCTCGTCGAGAGGAATCCAAATATATGAATGCTTAAGCTATGGGATATGAAATGGACGAGCGACCAATAAAACAACATGTATTATGGGGTTGAATGCCTATTGCTATTCACAAAATAAAACAAAAGCAGTCATGCAAATATCTGCATTTTCACAGCACAGCAAAATCAGTTGCACCATTCAATTCCGCTCGTCCAGACGGGGAGAATTCAATCACATTCATTCGATGCGACGTTTCTTATGGGATTTAATGAGCGACAACATTTTGACCCCAAACCGAGAGGATTCTGGGATGTTTGTGGTTTTTTGGTAATAACTCTGGAAGGAAACGTCGCAGACCCATCAAGGTTGTACTCGTACTGCTCGCCTCGTCGAGAGGAATCCAAATATGTGAATGGTTAAGCTATTGGATATGAAATGGACGAGCGACCAATAAAACAGCATGTATTATGGGGTTGAATGCTTTTTGCTATTCACAAAATAAAACAAAAGCAGTAATGCAAATATCTGAATTTTCACAGCACAGCAAAATCAGTTGCACCATTCAATTCCGCTCGTCCAGACGGGGAGAATTCAATCACATTCATTCGATGCGACGTTTCTTATGGGATTTAATGAGCGACAACATTTTGACCCCAAACCGAGAGGATTCTGGGATGTTTGTGTTTTTTTGGTAATAACTCTGGAAGGAAACGTCGCAGACCCATCAAGGTGGTACTCGTACTGCTCGGCTCGTCGAGAGAAATGCAAATATATGAATGGTTAAGCTATGTGATATGAAATGAACGAGCGACCAATAAAACAACATGTATTATGGGGTTGAATGCTTTTTGCTATTCACAAAATAAAACAAAAGCAGTCATGCAAATATCTGAATTTTCACAGCACAGCAAAATCAGTTGCACCATTCAATTCCGCTCGTCCAGACGGGGAAAATTCAATCACATTCATTCGATGCGACGTTTCTTATGGGATTTAATGAGCGACAACATTTTGACCCTAAACCGAGAGGATTCTGGGATTTTTGTGGTTTTTTGGTAATAACTCTGGAAGGACACGTCGCAGACCCATCAAGGTGGTAATCGTACTGCTCACCTCGTCGAGAGGAATCCAAATATATGAATGCTTAAGCTATGGGATATGAAATGGACGAGCGACCAATAAAACAACATGTATTATGGGGTTGAATGCTTTTTGCTATTCACAAAATAAAACAAAAGAAGTCATGCAAATATCTGAATTTTCACAGCACAGCAAAATCAGTTGCACCATTCAATTCCGCTCGTCCAGACGGGGAGAATTCAATCACATTCATTCGATGTGACGTGTCTTGTGGGATTTAATGAGCGACAACATTTTGACCCCAAACCGAGATGATTCTGGGATGTTTGTGTTTTTTTGGTAATAACTCTGGATGGAAACGTCGCAGACCCATCAAGGTGGTACTCCTACTGCTCGCCTCATCGAGAGGAATCCACATATATGAGTTGTTAAGCTATGGGATATGAAATGGACGAGCGACCAATAAAACAACATGTATTATGTGGTTGAATGCTTTTTGCTATTCACAAAATAAAACAAAAGCAGTCATGCAAATATCTGAATTTTCACAGCACAGCAAAATCAGTTGCACCATTCAATTCCGCTCGTCCAGACGGGGAGAATTCAATCACATTCATTCGATGCGACGTTTCTTATGGGATTTAATGAGCGACAACATTTTGACCCCAAACCGAGAGGATTCTGGGATGTTTGTGTTTTTTTGGTAATAACTCTGGAAGGAAACGTCGCAGACCCATCAAGGTGGTACTCGTACTGCTCGGCTCGTCGAGAGAAATGCAAATATATGAATGGTTAAGCTATGTGATATGAAATGAACGAGCGACCAATAAAACAACATGTATTATGGGGTTGAATGCTTTTTGCTATTCACAAAATAAAACAAAAGCAGTCATGCAAATATCTGAATTTTCACAGCACAGCAAAATCAGTTGCACCATTCAATTCCGCTCGTCCAGACGGGGAGAATTCAATCACATTCATTCGATGCGACGTTTCTTATGGGATTTAATGAGCGACAACATTTTGACCCCAAACCGAGAGGATTCTGGGATGTTTGTGTTTTTTTGGTAATAACTCTGGAAGGAAACGTCGCAGACCCATCAATGTGGTACTCGTACTGCTCGGCTCGTCGAGAGAAATGCAAATATATGAATGGTTAAGCTATGTGATATGAAATGAACGAGCGACCAATAAAACAACATGTATTATGGGGTTGAATGCTTTTTGCTATTCACAAAATAAAACAAAAGCAGTCATGCAAATATCTGAATTTTCACAGCACAGCAAAATCAGTTGCACCATTCAATTCCGCTCGTCCAGACGGGGAGAATTCAATCACATTCATTCGATGCGACGTTTCTTATGGGATTTAATAAGTGACAACATTTTGACCCCAAACCGAGAGGATTCTGGGATGTTTGTGGTTTTTTGGTAATAACTCTGGAAGGAAACGTCGCAGAACCATCATGGTGGTACTCGTACTGCCCGGCTCGTCGAGCGGAATCCAAATATATGAGTGGTTCAGCTATGGGATATGAAATGAACGAGCGACTAATAAAACAACATGTATTATGGGGTGAATGCTTTTTGCTATTCACAAAATAAAAAAAAGCATATCATGCAAATATCTGAATTTTCACAGCACAGCAAAATCAGTTGCACCATTCAATTCCGCTCGTCCAGACGGGGAGAATTCAATCACATTCATTCGATGCGACGTTTCTTATGGGATTTAATGAGCGACAACATTTTGACCCTAAACCGAGAGGATTCTGGGATTTTTGTGTTTTTTTGGTAATAACTCTGGAAGGACACGTCGCAGACCCATCAAGGTGGTAATCGTACTGCTCACCTCGTCGAGAGGAATCCAAATATATGAATGCTTAAGCTATGGGATATGAAATGGACGAGCGACCAATAAAACAACATGTATTATGGGGTTGAATGCTTTTTGCTATTCACAAAATAAAACAAAAGCAGTCATGCAAATATCTGAATTTTCACAGCACAGCAAAATCAGTTGCACCATTCAATTCCGCTCGTCCAGACGGGGAGAATTCAATCACATTCATTCGATGCGACGTTTCTTATTGGATTTAATGAGCGACAACATTTTGACCCCAAACCGAGAGGATTCTGGGATGTTTGTGGTTTTTTGGTAATAACTCTGGAAGGAAATGTCGCAGACCCATCAAGGTGGTAATCGTACTGCTCGCCTCGTCGAGAGGAATCCAAATATATGAATGCTTAAGCTATGGGATATGAAATGGACGAGCGACCAATAAAACAACATGTATTATGGGGTTGAATGCCTATTGCTATTCACAAAATAAAACAAAAGCAGTCATGCAAATATCTGCATTTTCACAGCACAGCAAAATCAGTTGCACCATTCAATTCCGCTCGTCCAGACGGGGAGAATTCAATCACATTCATTCGATGCGACGTTTCTTATGGGATTTAATGAGCGACAACATTTTGACCCCAAACCGAGAGGATTCTGGGATGTTTGTGGTTTTTTGGTAATAACTCTGGAAGGAAACGTCGCAGACCCATCAAGGTTGTACTCGTACTGCTCGCCTCGTCGAGAGGAATCCAAATATGTGAATGGTTAAGCTATTGGATATGAAATGGACGAGCGACCAATAAAACAGCATGTATTATGGGGTTGAATGCTTTTTGCTATTCACAAAATAAAACAAAAGCAGTAATGCAAATATCTGAATTTTCACAGCACAGCAAAATCAGTTGCACCATTCAATTCCGCTCGTCCAGACGGGGAGAATTCAATCACATTCATTCGATGCGACGTTTCTTATGGGATTTAATGAGCGACAACATTTTGACCCCAAACCGAGAGGATTCTGGGATGTTTGTGTTTTTTTGGTAATAACTCTGGAAGGAAACGTCGCAGACCCATCAAGGTGGTACTCGTACTGCTCGGCTCGTCGAGAGAAATGCAAATATATGAATGGTTAAGCTATGTGATATGAAATGAACGAGCGACCAATAAAACAACATGTATTATGGGGTTGAATGCTTTTTGCTATTCACAAAATAAAACAAAAGCAGTCATGCAAATATCTGAATTTTCACAGCACAGCAAAATCAGTTGCACCATTCAATTCCGCTCGTCCAGACGGGGAAAATTCAATCACATTCATTCGATGCGACGTTTCTTATGGGATTTAATGAGCGACAACATTTTGACCCTAAACCGAGAGGATTCTGGGATTTTTGTGGTTTTTTGGTAATAACTCTGGAAGGACACGTCGCAGACCCATCAAGGTGGTAATCGTACTGCTCACCTCGTCGAGAGGAATCCAAATATATGAATGCTTAAGCTATGGGATATGAAATGGACGAGCGACCAATAAAACAACATGTATTATGGGGTTGAATGCTTTTTGCTATTCACAAAATAAAACAAAAGAAGTCATGCAAATATCTGAATTTTCACAGCACAGCAAAATCAGTTGCACCATTCAATTCCGCTCGTCCAGACGGGGAGAATTCAATCACATTCATTCGATGTGACGTGTCTTGTGGGATTTAATGAGCGACAACATTTTGACCCCAAACCGAGATGATTCTGGGATGTTTGTGTTTTTTTGGTAATAACTCTGGATGGAAACGTCGCAGACCCATCAAGGTGGTACTCCTACTGCTCGCCTCATCGAGAGGAATCCACATATATGAGTTGTTAAGCTATGGGATATGAAATGGACGAGCGACCAATAAAACAACATGTATTATGTGGTTGAATGCTTTTTGCTATTCACAAAATAAAACAAAAGCAGTCATGCAAATATCTGAATTTTCACAGCACAGCAAAATCAGTTGCACCATTCAATTCCGCTCGTCCAGACGGGGAGAATTCAATCACATTCATTCGATGCGACGTTTCTTATGGGATTTAATGAGCGACAACATTTTGACCCCAAACCGAGAGGATTCTGGGATGTTTGTGTTTTTTTGGTAATAACTCTGGAAGGAAACGTCGCAGACCCATCAAGGTGGTACTCGTACTGCTCGGCTCGTCGAGAGAAATGCAAATATATGAATGGTTAAGCTATGTGATATGAAATGAACGAGCGACCAATAAAACAACATGTATTATGGGGTTGAATGCTTTTTGCTATTCACAAAATAAAACAAAAGCAGTCATGCAAATATCTGAATTTTCACAGCACAGCAAAATCAGTTGCACCATTCAATTCCGCTCGTCCAGACGGGGAGAATTCAATCACATTCATTCGATGCGACGTTTCTTATGGGATTTAATGAGCGACAACATTTTGACCCCAAACCGAGAGGATTCTGGGATGTTTGTGGTTTTTTGGTAATAACTCTGGAAGGAAACGTCGCAGACCCATCAAGGTTGTACTCGTACTGCTCGCCTCGTCGAGAGGAATCCAAATATGTGAATGGTTAAGCTATTGGATATGAAATGGACGAGCGACCAATAAAACAGCATGTATTATGGGGTTGAATGCTTTTTGCTATTCACAAAATAAAACAAAAGCAGTAATGCAAATATCTGAATTTTCACAGCACAGCAAAATCAGTTGCACCATTCAATTCCGCTCGTCCAGACGGGGAGAATTCAATCACATTCATTCGATGCGACGTTTCTTATGGGATTTAATGAGCGACAACATTTTGACCCCAAACCGAGAGGATTCTGGGATGTTTGTGTTTTTTTGGTAATAACTCTGGAAGGAAACGTCGCAGACCCATCAAGGTGGTACTCGTACTGCTCGGCTCGTCGAGAGAAATGCAAATATATGAATGGTTAAGCTATGTGATATGAAATGAACGAGCGACCAATAAAACAACATGTATTATGGGGTTGAATGCTTTTTGCTATTCACAAAATAAAACAAAAGCAGTCATGCAAATATCTGAATTTTCACAGCACAGCAAAATCAGTTGCACCATTCAATTCCGCTCGTCCAGACGGGGAAAATTCAATCACATTCATTCGATGCGACGTTTCTTATGGGATTTAATGAGCGACAACATTTTGACCCTAAACCGAGAGGATTCTGGGATTTTTGTGGTTTTTTGGTAATAACTCTGGAAGGACACGTCGCAGACCCATCAAGGTGGTAATCGTACTGCTCACCTCGTCGAGAGGAATCCAAATATATGAATGCTTAAGCTATGGGATATGAAATGGACGAGCGACCAATAAAACAACATGTATTATGGGGTTGAATGCTTTTTGCTATTCACAAAATAAAACAAAAGAAGTCATGCAAATATCTGAATTTTCACAGCACAGCAAAATCAGTTGCACCATTCAATTCCGCTCGTCCAGACGGGGAGAATTCAATCACATTCATTCGATGTGACGTGTCTTGTGGGATTTAATGAGCGACAACATTTTGACCCCAAACCGAGATGATTCTGGGATGTTTGTGTTTTTTTGGTAATAACTCTGGATGGAAACGTCGCAGACCCATCAAGGTGGTACTCCTACTGCTCGCCTCATCGAGAGGAATCCACATATATGAGTTGTTAAGCTATGGGATATGAAATGGACGAGCGACCAATAAAACAACATGTATTATGTGGTTGAATGCTTTTTGCTATTCACAAAATAAAACAAAAGCAGTCATGCAAATATCTGAATTTTCACAGCACAGCAAAATCAGTTGCACCATTCAATTCCGCTCGTCCAGACGGGGAGAATTCAATCACATTCATTCGATGCGACGTTTCTTATGGGATTTAATGAGCGACAACATTTTGACCCCAAACCGAGAGGATTCTGGGATGTTTGTGTTTTTTTGGTAATAACTCTGGAAGGAAACGTCGCAGACCCATCAAGGTGGTACTCGTACTGCTCGGCTCGTCGAGAGAAATGCAAATATATGAATGGTTAAGCTATGTGATATGAAATGAACGAGCGACCAATAAAACAACATGTATTATGGGGTTGAATGCTTTTTGCTATTCACAAAATAAAACAAAAGCAGTCATGCAAATATCTGAATTTTCACAGCACAGCAAAATCAGTTGCACCATTCAATTCCGCTCGTCCAGACGGGGAAAATTCAATCACATTCATTCGATGCGACGTTTCTTATGGGATTTAATGAGCGACAACATTTTGACCCTAAACCGAGAGGATTCTGGGATTTTTGTGGTTTTTTGGTAATAACTCTGGAAGGACACGTCGCAGACCCATCAAGGTGGTAATCGTACTGCTCACCTCGTCGAGAGGAATCCAAATATATGAATGCTTAAGCTATGGGATATGAAATGGACGAGCGACCAATAAAACAACATGTATTATGGGGTTGAATGCTTTTGCTATTCACAAAATAAAACAAAAGAAGTCATGCAAATATCTGAATTTTCACAGCACAGCAAAATCAGTTGCACCATTCAATTCCGCTCGTCCAGACGGGGAGAATTCAATCACATTCATTCGATGCGACGTTTCTTATTGGATTTAATGAGCGACAACATTTTGACCCCAAACTGAGAGGATTCTGGGATGTTTGTGGTTTTTTGGTAATAACTCTGGAAGGAAACGTCGCAGACCCATCAAGGTGGTAATCGTACTGCTCGCCTCGTCGAGAGGAATCCAAATATATGAATGCTTAAGCTATGGGATATGAAATGGACGAGCGACCAATAAAACAACATGTATTATGGGGTTTAATGCCTTTTGCTATTCACAAAATAAAACAAAAGCAGTCATGCAAATATCTGAATTTTCACAGCACAGCAAAATCAGTTGCACCATTCAATTCCGCTCGTCCAGACGGGGAGAATTCAATCACATTCATTCGATGCGACGTTTCTTATTGGATTTAATGAGCGACAACATTTTGACCCCAAACCGAGAGGATTCTGGGATGTTTGTGGTTTTTTGGTAATAACTCTGGAAGGAAACGTCGCAGACCCATCAAGGTGGTAATCGTACTGCTCGCCTCGTCGAGAGGAATCCAAATATATGAATGCTTAAGCTATGGGATATGAAATGGACGAGCGACCAATAAAACAACATGTATTATGGGGTTGAATGCCTTTTGCTATTCACAAAATAAAACAAAAGCAGTCATGCAAATATCTGAATTTTCACAGCACAGCAAAATCAGTTGCACCATTCAATTCCGCTCGTCCAGACGGGGAGAATTCAATCACATTCATTCGATGCGACGTTTCTTATGGGATTTAATGAGCGACAACATTTTGACCCCAAACCGAGAGGATTCTGGGATGTTTGTGGTTTTTTGGTAATAACTCTGGAAGGAAACGTCGCAGACCCATCAAAGTTGTACTCGTACTGCTCGCCTCGTCGAGAGGAATCCAAATATGTGAATGGTTAAGCTATTGGATATGAAATGGACGAGCGACCAATAAAACAGCATGTATTATGGGGTTGAATGCTTTTTGCTATTCACAAAATAAAACAAAAGCAGTAATGCAAATATCTGAATTTTCACAGCACAGCAAAATCAGTTGCACCATTCAATTCCGCTCGTCCAGACGGGGAGAATTCAATCACATTCATTCGATGCGACGTTTCTTATGGGATTTAATGAGCGACAACATTTTGACCCCAAACCGAGAGGATTCTGGGATGTTTGTGTTTTTTTGGTAATAACTCTGGAAGGAAACGTCGCAGACCCATCAAGGTGGTACTCGTACTGCTCGGCTCGTCGAGATAAATCCAAATATATGAATGTTTAAGCTATGTGATATGAAATGAACGAGCGACCAATAAAACAACATGTATTATGGGGTTGAATGCTTTTTGCTATTCACAAAATAAAACAAAAGCAGTCATGCAAATATTTGAATTTTCACAGCACAGCAAAATCAGTTGCACCATTCAATTCCGCTCGTCCAGACGGGGATAATTCAATCACATTTATTCGATGCGACGTTTCTTATGGGATTTAATAAGCGACAACAGTTTGACCCCAAAGCGAGAGGATTCTGGGATGTTTGTGGTTTTTTGGTAATAACTCTGGAAGGAAACGTCGCAGACCCATCAAAGTGGTACTCGTACTGCTCGCCTCGTCGAGAGGAATCCAAATATATGAATGCTTAGGCTATGGGATATGAAATGGACGAGCCACCAATAAAACAGCATGTATTATGGGGTTGAATGCTTTTTGCTATTCACAAAATAAAACAAAAGCAGTCATGCAAATATCTGAATTTTCACAGCACAGCAAAATCAGTTGCACCATTCAATTCCGCTCGTCCAGACGGGGAAAATTCAATCACATTCATTCGATGCGACGTTTCTTATGGGATTTAATGAGCGACAACATTTTGACCCTAAACCGAGAGGATTCTGGGATTTTTGTGGTTTTTGGTAATAACTCTGGAAGGACACGTCGCAGACCCATCAAGGTGGTAATCGTACTGCTCACCTCGTCGAGAGGAATTCAAATATATGAATGCTTAAGCTATGGGATATGAAATGGACGAACGACCAATAACACAACATGTATTATGGGGTTGAATGCTTTTTGCTATTCACAAAATAAAACAAAAGAAGTCATGCAAATATCTGAATTTTCACAGCACAGCAAAATCAGTTGCACCATTCAATTCCGCTCGTCCAGACGGGGAGAATTCAATCACATTCATTCGATGAGACGTTTCTTATTGGATTTAATGAGCGACAACATTTTGACCCCAAACCGAGAGGATTCTGTGATGTTTGTGGTTTTTTGGTAATAACTCTGGAAGGAAACGTCGCAGACCCATCAAGGTGGTAATCGTACTGCTCGCCTCGTCGAGAGGAATCCAAATATATGAATGCTTAAGCTATGGGATATGAAATGGACGAGCGACCAATAAAACAACATGTATTATGGGGTTGAATGCCTTTTGCTATTCACAAAATAAAACAAAAGCAGTCATGCAAATATCTGAATTTTCACAGCACAGCAAAATCAGTTGCACCATTCAATTCCGCTCGTCCAGACGGGGAGAATTCAATCACATTCATTCGATGCGACGTTTCTTATGGGATTTAATGAGCGACAACATTTTGACCCCAAACCGAGAGGATTCTGGGATGTTTGTGGTTTTTTGGTAATAACTCTGGAAGGAAACGTCGCAGACCCATCAAGGTTGTACTCGTACTGCTCGCCTCGTCGAGAGGAATCCAAATATGTGAATGGTTAAGCTATTGGATATGAAATGGACGAGCGACCAATAAAACAGCATGTATTATGGGGTTGAATGCTTTTTGCTATTCACAAAATAAAACAAAAGCAGTAATGCAAATATCTGAATTTTCACAGCACAGCAAAATCAGTTGCACCATTCAATTCCGCTCGTCCAGACGGGGAGAATTCAATCACATTCATTCGATGCGACGTTTCTTATGGGATTTAATGAGCGACAACATTTTGACCCCAAACCGAGAGGATTCTGGGATGTTTGTGTTTTTTTGGTAATAACTCTGGAAGGAAACGTCGCAGACCCATCAAGGTGGTACTCGTACTGCTCGGCTCGTCGAGATAAATCCAAACATATGAATGTTTAAGCTATGTGATATGAAATGAACGAGCGACCAATAAAACAACATGTATTATGGGGTTGAATGCTTTTTGCTATTCACAAAATAAAACAAAAGCAGTCATGCAAATATTTGAATTTTCACAGCACAGCAAAATCAGTTGCACCATTCAATTCCGCTCGTCCAGACGGGGATAATTCAATCACATTTATTCGATGCGACGTTTCTTATGGGATTTAATAAGCGACAACAGTTTGACCCCAAACCGAGAGGATTCTGGGATGTTTGTGGTTTTTTGGTAATAACTCTGGAAGGAAACGTCGCAGACCCATCAAGGTGGTACTCGTACTGCTCGCCTCGTCGAGAGGAATCCAAATATATGAATGCTTAGGCTATGGGATATGAAATGGACGAGCCACCAATAAAACAGCATGTATTATGGGGTTGAATGCTTTTTGCTATTCACAAAATAAAACAAAAGCAGTCATGCAAATATCTGAATTTTCACAGCACAGCAAAATCAGTTGCACCATTCAATTCCGCTCGTCCAGACGGGGAAAATTCAATCACATTCATTCGATGCGACGTTTCTTATGGGATTTAATGAGCGACAACATTTTGACCTTAAACCGAGAGGATTCTGGGATTTTTGTGGTTTTTTGGTAATAACTCTGGAAGGACACGTCGCAGACCCATCAAGGTGGTAATCGTACTGCTCACCTCGTCGAGAGGAATCCAAATATATGAATGCTTAAGCTATGGGATATGAAATGGACGAACGACCAATAAAACAACATGTATTATGGGGTTGAATGCTTTTTGCTATTCACAAAATAAAACAAAAGAAGTCATGCAAATATCTGAATTTTCACAGCACAGCAAAATCAGTTGCACCATTCAATTCCGCTCGTCCAGACGGGGAGAATTCAATCACATTCATTCGATGCGACGTTTCTTATGGGATTTAATAAGCGACAACATTTTGACCCCAAACCGAGAGGATTCTGGGATGTTTGTGGTTTTTTGGTAATAACTCTGGAAGGAAACGTCGTAGACCCATCAAGGTGGTACTCGAACTGCTCGCCTCGTCGAGCGGAATCCAAATATATGAATGGTTAAGCTATGGGATATGAAGTGGACGAGCGACCAATAAAACAACATGTATTATGGGTTGAATGCTTTTTGCTATTCATAAAATAAAACAAAAGCAGTCATGCAAATATCTGAATTTTCACAGCACAGCAAAATCAGTTGCACCATTCAATTCCGCTCGTCCAGACGGGGAGAATTCAATCACATTCATTCGATGCGACGTTTCTTATTGGATTTAATGAGCGACAACATTTTGACCCCAAACCGAGAGGATTCTGGGATGTTTGTGGTTTTTTGGTAATAACTCTGGAAGGAAACGTCGCAGACCCATCAAGGTGGTAATCGTACTGCTCGCCTCGTCGAGAGGAATCCAAATATATGAATGCTTAAGCTATGGGATATGAAATGGACGAGCGACCAATAAAACAACATGTATTATGGGGTTGAATGCCTTTTGCTATTCACAAAATAAAACAAAAGCAGTCATGCAAATATCTGAATTTTCACAGCACAGCAAAATCAGTTGCACCATTCAATTCCGCTCGTCCAGACGGGGAGAATTCAATCACATTCATTCGATGCGACGTGTCTTATGGGATTTAATGAGCGACAACATTTTCACCCCAAACCGAGAGGATTCTGGGATGTTTGTGTTTTTTTGGTAATAACTCTGGAAGGAAACGTCGCAGACCCATCAAGGTGGTACTCGTACTGCTCGCCTCGTCGAGTGGAATCCAAATATATGAATGCTTAAGCTATGGGATATGAAATGGAGGAGCGACCAATAAAACAGCATGTATTATGGGGTTGAATGCGTTTTGCTATTCACAAAATAAAACAAAAGCAGTCATGCAAATATCTGAATTTTCACAGCACAGCAAAATCAGTTGCACCATTCAATTCCGCTCGTCCAGACGGGGAGAATTCATTCACATTCATTCGATGCGACGTTTCTTATGGGATTTAATAAGTGACAACATTTTGACCCCAAACCGAGAGGATTCTGGGATGTTTGTGGTTTTTTGGTAATAACTCTGGAAGGAAACGTCGCAGAACCATCATGGTGGTACTCGTACTGCCCGGCTCGTCGAGCGGAATCCAAATATATGAGTGGTTCAGCTATGGGATATGAAATGAACGAGCGACTAATAAAACAACATGTATTATGGGGTGAATGCTTTTTGCTATTCACAAAATAAAAAAAAGCATATCATGCAAATATCTGAATTTTCACAGCACAGCAAAATCAGTTGCACCATTCAATTCCGCTCGTCCAGACGGGGAGAATTCAATCACATTCATTCGATGCGACGTTTCTTATGGGATTTAATGAGCGACAACATTTTGACCCTAAACCGAGAGGATTCTGGGATTTTTGTTGTTTTTTGGTAATAACTCTGGAAGGACACGTCGCAGACCCATCAAGGTGGTAATCGTACTGCTCACCTCGTCGAGAGGAATCCAAATATATGAATGCTTAAGCTATGGGATATGAAATGGACGAGCGACCAATAAAACAGCATGTATTATGGGGTTGAATGCTTTTTGCTATTCACAAAATAAAACAAAAGCAGTCATGCAAATATCTGAATTTTCACAGCACAGCAAAATCAGTTGCACCATTCAATTCCGCTCGTCCAGACGGGGAAAATTCAATCACATTCATTCGATGCGACGTTTCTTATGGGATTTAATGAGCGACAACATTTTGACCCCAAACCGAGAGGATTCTGGGATGTTTGTGGTTTTTTGGTAATAACTCTGGAAGGAAACGTCGCAGACCCATCAAGGTTGTACTCGTACTGCTCGCCTCGTCGAGAGGAATCCAAATATGTGAATGGTTAAGCTATTGGATATGAAATGGACGAGCGACCAATAAAACAGCATGTATTATGGGGTTGAATGCTTTTTGCTATTCACAAAATAAAACAAAAGCAGTAATGCAAATATCTGAATTTTCACAGCACAGCAAAATCAGTTGCACCATTCAATTCCGCTCGTCCAGACGGGGAGAATTCAATCACATTCATTCGATGCGACGTTTCTTATGGGATTTAATGAGCGACAACATTTTGACCCCAAACCGAGAGGATTCTGGGATGTTTGTGTTTTTTTGGTAATAACTCTGGAAGGAAACGTCGCAGACCCATCAAGGTTGTACTCGTACTGCTCGGCTCGTCGAGAGAAATCCAAATATATGAATGGTTAAGCTATGTGATATGAAATGAACGAGCGACCAATAAAACAGCATGTATTATGGGGTTGAATGCTTTTTGCTATTCACAAAATAAAACAAAAGCAGTCATGCAAATATCTGAATTTTCACAGCACAGCAAAATCAGTTGCACCATTCAATTCCGCTCGTCCAGACGGGGAAAATTCAATCACATTCATTCGATGCGACGTTTCTTATGGGATTTAATGAGCGACAACATTTTCACCCCAAACCGAGAGGATTCTGGGATGTTTGTGGTTTTTTGGTAATAACTCTGGAAGGAAACGTCGCAGACCCATCAAGGTTGTACTCGTACTGCTCGCCTCGTCGAGAGGAATCCAAATATGTGAATGGTTAAGCTATTGGATATGAAATGGACGAGCGACCAATAAAACAACATGTATTATGGGGTTGAATGCTTTTTGCTATTCACAAAATAAAACAAAAGCAGTCATGCAAATATCTGAATTTTCACAGCACAGCAAAATCAGTTGCACCATTCAATTCCGCTCGTCCAGACGGGGAGAATTCAATCACATTTATTCGATGCGACGTTTCTTATGGGATTTAATAAGCGACAACAGTTTGACCCCAAACCGAGAGGATTCTGAGATGTTTGTGGTTTTTTGGTAATAACTCTGGAAGGAAACGTCGCAGACCCATCAAGGTGGTACTCGTACTGCTCGCCTCGTTGAGAGGAATCCAAATATATGAATGCTTAAGCTATGGGATATGAAATGGACGAGCGACCAATAAAACAGCATGTATTATGGGGTTGAATGCTTTTTGCTATTCACAAAATAAAACAAAAGCAGTCATGCAAATATCTGAATTTTCACAGCACAGCAAAATCAGTTGCACCATTCAATTCCACTCGTCCAGACGGGGAAAATTCAATCACATTCATTCGATGCGACGTTTCTTATGGGATTTTATGAGCGACAACATTTTGACCCCAAACCGAGAGGATTCTGGGATGTTTGTGGTTTTTTGGTAATAACTCTGGAAGCAAACGTCGCAGAACCATCATGGTGGTACTCGTACTGCCCGGCTCGTCGAGCGGAATCCAAATATATGAGTGGTTCAGCTATGGGATATGAAATGAACGAGCGACTAATAAAACAACATGTATTATGGGGTGAATGCTTTTTGCTATTCACAAAATAAAACAAAAGCATATCATGCAAATATCTGAATTTTCACAGCACAGCAAAATCAGTTGCACCATTCAATTCCGCTCGTCCAGACGGGGAGAATTCAATCACATTCATTCGATGCGACGTTTCTTATGGGATTTAATGAGCGACAACATTTTGACCCTAAACTGAGAGGATTCTGGGATTTTTGTGTTTTTTTGGTAATAACTCTGGAAGGACACGTCGCAGACCCATCAAGGTGGTAATCGTACTGCTCACCTCGTCGAGAGGAATCCAAATATATGAATGCTTCAGCTATGGGATATGAAATGGACGAGCGACCAATAAAACAACATGTATTATGGGGTTGAATGCCTTTTGCTATTCACAAAATAAAACAAAAGCAGTCATGCAAATATCTGAATTTTCACAGCACAGCAAAATCAGTTGCACCATTCAATTCCGCTCGTCCAGACGGGGAGAATTCAATCACATTCATTCGATGCGACGTGTCTTATGGGATTTAATGAGCGACAACATTTTCACCCCAAACCGAGAGGATTCTGGGATGTTTGTGTTTTTTTGGTAATAACTCTGGAAGGAAACGTCGCAGACCCATCAAGGTGGTACTCGTACTGCTCGCCTCGTCGAGAGGAATCCAAATATATGAATGGTTAAGCTATGGGATATGAAATGGAGGAGCGACCAATAAAACAGCATGTATTATGGGGTTGAATGCGTTTTGCTATTCACAAAATAAAACAAAAGCAGTCATGCAAATATCTGAATTTTCACAGCACAGCAAAATCAGTTGCACCATTCAATTCCGCTCGTCCAGACGAGGAGAATTCAATCACATTCATTCGATGCGACGTTTCTTATGGGATTTAATAAGTGACAACATTTTGACCCCAAACCGAGAGGATTCTGGGATGTTTGTGGTTTTTTGGTAATAACTCTGGAAGGAAACGTCGCAGAACCATCATGGTGGTACTCGTACTGCCCGGCTCGTCGAGCGGAATCCAAATATATGAGTGGTTCAGCTATGGGATATGAAATGAACGAGCGACTAATAAAACAACATGTATTATGGGGTGAATGCTTTTTGCTATTCACAAAATAAAAAAAAAAGCATATCATGCAAATATCTGAATTTTCACAGCACAGCAAAATCAGTTGCACCATTCAATTCCGCTCGTCCAGACGGGGAAAATTCAATCACATTCATTCGATGCGACGTTTCTTATGGGATTTAATGAGCGACAACATTTTGACCCCAAACCGAGAGGATTCTGGGATGTTTGTGGTTTTTTGGTAATAACTCTGGAAAGAAACGTCGCAGACCCATCAAGGTTGTACTCGTACTGCGCGCCTCGTCGAGAGGAATCCAAATATGTGAATGGTTAAGCTATTGGATATGAAATGGACGAGCGACCAATAAAACAACATGTATTATGGGGTTGAATGCTTTTTGCTATTCACAAAATAAAACAAAAGCAGTCATGCAAATATCTGAATTTTCACAGCACAGCAAAATCAGTTGCACCATTCAATTCCGCTCGTCCAGACGGGGAGAATTCAATCACATTTATTCGATGCGATGTTTCTTATGGGATTTAATAAGCGACAACAGTTTGACCCCAAACCGAGAGGATTCTGGGATGTTTGTGGTTTTTTGGTAATAACTCTGGAAGGAAACGTCGCAGACCCATCAAGGTGGTACTCGTACTGCTCGCCTCGTCGAGAGGAATCCAAATATATGAATGGTTAAGCTATGGGATATGAAATGGACGAGCGACCAATAAAACAGCATGTATTATGGGGTTGAATGCTTTTTGCTATTCACAAAATAAAACAAAAGCAGTCATGCAAATATCTGAATTTTCACAGCACAGCAAAATCAGTTGCACCATTCAATTCCGCTCGTCCAGACGGGGAAAATTCAATCACATTCATTCGATGCGACGTTTCTTATGGGATTTAATGAGCGACAACATTTTGACCCCAAACCGAGAGGATTCTGGGATGTTTGTGGTTTTTTGGTAATAACTCTGGAAGGAAACGTCGCAGACCCATCAAGGTTGTACTCGTACTGCTCGCCTCGTCGAGAGGAATCCAAATATGTGAATGGTTAAGCTATGTGATATGAAATGAACGAGCGACCAATAAAACAACATGTATTATGGGGTTGAATGCTTTTTGCTATTCACAAAATAAAACAAAAGCAGTCATGCAAATATCTGAATTTTCACAGCACAGCAAAATCAGTTGCACCATTCAATTCCGCTCGTCCAGACGGGGAGAATTCAATCACATTTATTCGATGCGATGTTTCTTATGGGATTTAATAAGCGACAACAGTTTGACCCCAAACCGAGAGGATTCTGGGATGTTTGTGGTTTTTTGGTAATAACTCTGGAAGGAAACGTCGCAGACCCATCAAGGTGGTACTCGTACTGCTCGCCTCGTCGAGAGGAATCCAAATATATGAATGGTTAAGCTATGGGATATGAAATGGACGAGCGACCAATAAAACAGCATGTATTATGGGGTTGAATGCTTTTTGCTATTCACAAAATAAAACAAAAGCAGTCATGCAAATATCTGAATTTTCACAGCACAGCAAAATCAGTTGCACCATTCAATTCCGCTCGTCCAGTCGGGGAGAATTCAATCACATTCATTCGATGCGACGTTTCTTATGGGATTTAATGAGCGACAACATTTTGACCCTAAACCGAGAGGATTCTGGGATTTTTGTGTTTTTTTGGTAATAACTCTGCAAGGACACGTCGCAGACCCATCAAGGTGGTAATCGTACTGCTCGCCTCGTCGAGAGGAATCCAAATATATGATTGGTTAAGCTATGTGATATGAAATGAACGAGCGACCAATAAAACAACATGTATTATGGGGTTGAATGCTTTTTGCTATTCACAAAATAAAACAAAAGCAGTCATGCAAATATCTGAATTTTCACAGCACAGCAAAATCAGTTGCACCATTCAATTCCGCTCGTCCAGACGGGGAGAATTCAATCACATTTATTCGATGCGACGTTTCTTATGGGATTTAATAAGCGACAACAGTTTGACCCTAAACCGAGAGGATTCTGGGATGTTTGTGGTTTTTTGGTAATAACTCTGGAAGGAAACGTCGCAGACCCATCAAGGTGGTACTCGTACTGCTCGCCTCGTCGAGAGGAATCCAATTATATGAATGGTTAAGCTATGGGATATGAAATGGACGAGCGACCAATAAAACAGCATGTATTATGGGGTTGAATGCTTTTTGCTATTCACAAAATAAAACAAAAGCAGTCATGCAAATATCTGAATTTTCACAGCACAGCAAAATCAGTTGCACCATTCAATTCCGCTCGTCCAGACGGGGAAAATTCAATCACATTCATTCGATGCGACGTTTCTTATGGGATTTAATGAGCGACAACATTTTGACCCCAAACCGAGAGGATTCTGGGATGTTTGTGGTTTTTTGGTAATAACTCTGGAAAGAAACGTCGCAGACCCATCAAGGTGGTAATCGTACTGCTCGCCTCGTCGAGAGGAATCCAAATATATGATTGGTTAAGCTATGTGATATGAAATGAACGAGCGACCAATAAAACAACATGTATTATGGGGTTGAATGCTTTTTGCTATTCACAAAATAAAACAAAAGCAGTCATGCAAATATCTGAATTTTCACAGCACAGCAAAATCAGTTGCACCATTCAATTCCGCTCGTCCAGACGGGGAGAATTCAATCACATTTATTCGATGCGACGTTTCTTATGGGATTTAATAAGCGACAACAGTTTGACCCTAAACCGAGAGGATTCTGGGATGTTTGTGGTTTTTTGGTAATAACTCTGGAAGGAAACGTCGCAGACCCATCAAGGTGGTACTCGTACTGCTCGCCTCGTCGAGAGGAATCCAATTATATGAATGGTTAAGCTATGGGATATGAAATGGACGAGCGACCAATAAAACAGCATGTATTATGGGGTTGAATGCTTTTTGCTATTCACAAAATAAAACAAAAGCAGTCATGCAAATATCTGAATTTTCACAGCACAGCAAAATCAGTTGCACCATTCAATTCCGCTCGTCCAGACGGGGAAAATTCAATCACATTCATTCGATGCGACGTTTCTTATGGGATTTAATGAGCGACAACATTTTGACCCCAAACCGAGAGGATTCTGGGATGTTTGTGGTTTTTTGGTAATAACTCTGGAAAGAAACGTCGCAGACCCATCAAGGTTGTACTCGTACTGCGCGCCTCGTCGAGAGGAATCCAAATATGTGAATGGTTAAGCTATTGGATATGAAATGGACGAGCGACCAATAAAACAGCATGTATTATGGGGTTGAATGCTTTTTGCTATTCACAAAATAAAACAAAAGCAGTAATGCAAATATCTGAATTTTCACAGCACAGCAAAATCAGTTGCACCATTCAATTCCGCTCGTCCAGACGGGGAGAATTCAATCACATTTATTCGATGCGATGTTTCTTATGGGATTTAATAAGCGACAACATTTTGACCCCAAACCGAGAGGATTCTGGGATGTTTGTGGTTTTTTGGTAATAACTCTGGAAAGAAACGTCGCAGACCCATCAAGGTTGTACTCGTACTGCGCGCCTCGTCGAGAGGAATCCAAATATGTGAATGGTTAAGCTATTGGATATGAAATGGACGAGCGACCAATAAAACAGCATGTATTATGGGGTTGAATGCTTTTTGCTATTCACAAAATAAAACAAAAGCAGTCATGCAAATATCTGAATTTTCACAGCACAGCAAAATCAGTTGCACCATTCAATTCCGCTCGTCCAGACGGGGAAAATTCAATCACATTCATTCGATGCGACGTTTCTTATGGGATTTAATGAGCGACAACATTTTGACCCCAAACCGAGAGGATTCTGGGATGTTTGTGGTTTTTTGGTAATAACTCTGGAAAGAAACGTCGCAGACCCATCAAGGTTGTACTCGTACTGCGCGCCTCGTCGAGAGGAATCCAAATATGTGAATGGTTAAGCTATTGGATATGAAATGGACGAGCGACCAATAAAACAGCATGTATTATGGGGTTGAATGCTTTTTGCTATTCACAAAATAAAACAAAAGCAGTAATGCAAATATCTGAATTTTCACAGCACAGCAAAATCAGTTGCACCATTCAATTCCGCTCGTCCAGACGGGGAGAATTCAATCACATTTATTCGATGCGATGTTTCTTATGGGATTTAATAAGCGACAACAGTTTGACCCCAAACCGAGAGGATTCTGGGATGTTTGTGGTTTTTTGGTAATAACTCTGGAAGGAAACGTCGCAGACCCATCAAGGTGGTACTCGTACTGCTCGACTCGTCGAGAGGAATCCAAATATATGAATGGTTAAGCTATGGGATATGAAATGGACGAGCGACCAATAAAACAGCATGTATTATGGGGTTGAATGCTTTTTGCTATTCACAAAATAAAACAAAAGCAGTCATGCAAATATCTGAATTTTCACAGCACAGCAAAATCAGTTGCACCATTCAATTCCGCTCGTCCAGACGGGGAAAATTCAATCACATTCATTCGATGCGACGTTTCTTATGGGATTTAATGAGCGACAACATTTTGACCCCAAACCGAGAGGATTCTGGGATGTTTGTGGTTTTTTGGTAATAACTCTGGAAAGAAACGTCGCAGACCCATCAAGGTTGTACTCGTACTGCGCGCCTCGTCGAGAGGAATCCAAATATGTGAATGGTTAAGCTATTGGATATGAAATGGACGAGCGACCAATAAAACAGCATGTATTATGGGGTTGAATGCTTTTTGCTATTCACAAAATAAAACAAAAGCAGTAATGCAAATATCTGAATTTTCACAGCACAGCAAAATCAGTTGCACCATTCAATTCCGCTCGTCCAGACGGGGAGAATTCAATCACATTTATTCGATGCGATGTTTCTTATGGGATTTAATAAGCGACAACATTTTGACCCCAAACCGAGAGGATTCTGGGATGTTTGTGGTTTTTTGGTAATAACTCTGGAAAGAAACGTCGCAGACCCATCAAGGTTGTACTCGTACTGCGCGCCTCGTCGAGAGGAATCCAAATATGTGAATGGTTAAGCTATTGGATATGAAATGGACGAGCGACCAATAAAACAGCATGTATTATGGGGTTTAATGCTTTTTGCTATTCACAAAATAAAACAAAAGCAGTAATGCAAATATCTGAATTTTCACAGCACAGCAAAATCAGTTGCACCATTCAATTCCGCTCGTCCAGACGGGGAGAATTCAATCACATTTATTCGATGCGATGTTTCTTATGGGATTTAATAAGCGACAACATTTTGACCCCAAACCGAGAGGATTCTGGGATGTTTGTGGTTTTTTGGTAATAACTCTGGAAAGAAACGTCGCAGACCCATCAAGGTTGTACTCGTACTGCGCGCCTCGTCGAGAGGAATCCAAATATGTGAATGGTTAAGCTATTGGATATGAAATGGACGAGCGACCAATAAAACAGCATGTATTATGGGGTTGAATGCTTTTTGCTATTCACAAAATAAAACAAAAGCAGTCATGCAAATATCTGAATTTTCACAGCACAGCAAAATCAGTTGCACCATTCAATTCCGCTCGTCCAGACGGGGAAAATTCAATCACATTCATTCGATGCGACGTTTCTTATGGGATTTAATGAGCGACAACATTTTGACCCCAAACCGAGAGGATTCTGGGATGTTTGTGGTTTTTTGGTAATAACTCTGGAAAGAAACGTCGCAGACCCATCAAGGTTGTACTCGTACTGCGCGCCTCGTCGAGAGGAATCCAAATATGTGAATGGTTAAGCTATTGGATATGAAATGGACGAGCGACCAATAAAACAGCATGTATTATGGGGTTGAATGCTTTTTGCTATTCACAAAATAAAACAAAAGCAGTCATGCAAATATCTGAATTTTCACAGCACAGCAAAATCAGTTGCACCATTCAATTCCGCTCGTCCAGACGGGGAAAATTCAATCACATTCATTCGATGCGACGTTTCTTATGGGATTTAATGAGCGACAACATTTTGACCCCAAACCGAGAGGATTCTGGGATGTTTGTGGTTTTTTGGTAATAACTCTGGAAAGAAACGTCGCAGACCCATCAAGGTTGTACTCGTACTGCGCGCCTCGTCGAGAGGAATCCAAATATGTGAATGGTTAAGCTATTGGATATGAAATGGACGAGCGACCAATAAAACAGCATGTATTATGGGGTTGAATGCTTTTTGCTATTCACAAAATAAAACAAAAGCAGTAATGCAAATATCTGAATTTTCACAGCACAGCAAAATCAGTTGCACCATTCAATTCCGCTCGTCCAGACGGGGAGAATTCAATCACATTTATTCGATGCGATGTTTCTTATGGGATTTAATAAGCGACAACAGTTTGACCCCAAACCGAGAGGATTCTGGGATGTTTGTGGTTTTTTGGTAATAACTCTGGAAGGAAACGTCGCAGACCCATCAAGGTGGTACTCGTACTGCTCGACTCGTCGAGAGGAATCCAAATATATGAATGGTTAAGCTATGGGATATGAAATGGACGAGCGACCAATAAAACAGCATGTATTATGGGGTTGAATGCTTTTTGCTATTCACAAAATAAAACAAAAGCAGTCATGCAAATATCTGAATTTTCACAGCACAGCAAAATCAGTTGCACCATTCAATTCCGCTCGTCCAGACGGGGAAAATTCAATCACATTCATTCGATGCGACGTTTCTTATGGGATTTAATGAGCGACAACATTTTGACCCCAAACCGAGAGGATTCTGGGATGTTTGTGGTTTTTTGGTAATAACTCTGGAAAGAAACGTCGCAGACCCATCAAGGTTGTACTCGTACTGCGCGCCTCGTCGAGAGGAATCCAAATATGTGAATGGTTAAGCTATTGGATATGAAATGGACGAGCGACCAATAAAACAGCATGTATTATGGGGTTGAATGCTTTTTGCTATTCACAAAATAAAACAAAAGCAGTAATGCAAATATCTGAATTTTCACAGCACAGCAAAATCAGTTGCACCATTCAATTCCGCTCGTCCAGACGGGGAGAATTCAATCACATTTATTCGATGCGATGTTTCTTATGGGATTTAATAAGCGACAACATTTTGACCCCAAACCGAGAGGATTCTGGGATGTTTGTGGTTTTTTGGTAATAACTCTGGAAAGAAACGTCGCAGACCCATCAAGGTTGTACTCGTACTGCGCGCCTCGTCGAGAGGAATCCAAATATGTGAATGGTTAAGCTATTGGATATGAAATGGACGAGCGACCAATAAAACAGCATGTATTATGGGGTTGAATGCTTTTTGCTATTCACAAAATAAAACAAAAGCAGTCATGCAAATATCTGAATTTTCACAGCACAGCAAAATCAGTTGCACCATTCAATTCCGCTCGTCCAGACGGGGAAAATTCAATCACATTCATTCGATGCGACGTTTCTTATGGGATTTAATGAGCGACAACATTTTGACCCCAAACCGAGAGGATTCTGGGATGTTTGTGGTTTTTTGGTAATAACTCTGGAAAGAAACGTCGCAGACCCATCAAGGTTGTACTCGTACTGCGCGCCTCGTCGAGAGGAATCCAAATATGTGAATGGTTAAGCTATTGGATATGAAATGGACGAGCGACCAATAAAACAGCATGTATTATGGGGTTGAATGCTTTTTGCTATTCACAAAATAAAACAAAAGCAGTAATGCAAATATCTGAATTTTCACAGCACAGCAAAATCAGTTGCACCATTCAATTCCGCTCGTCCAGACGGGGAGAATTCAATCACATTTATTCGATGCGATGTTTCTTATGGGATTTAATAAGCGACAACAGTTTGACCCCAAACCGAGAGGATTCTGGGATGTTTGTGGTTTTTTGGTAATAACTCTGGAAGGAAACGTCGCAGACCCATCAAGGTGGTACTCGTACTGCTCGACTCGTCGAGAGGAATCCAAATATATGAATGGTTAAGCTATGGGATATGAAATGGACGAGCGACCAATAAAACAGCATGTATTATGGGGTTGAATGCTTTTTGCTATTCACAAAATAAAACAAAAGCAGTCATGCAAATATCTGAATTTTCACAGCACAGCAAAATCAGTTGCACCATTCAATTCCGCTCGTCCAGACGGGGAAAATTCAATCACATTCATTCGATGCGACGTTTCTTATGGGATTTAATGAGCGACAACATTTTGACCCCAAACCGAGAGGATTCTGGGATGTTTGTGGTTTTTTGGTAATAACTCTGGAAGGAAACGTCGCAGACCCATCAAGGTGGTACTCGTACTGCTCGACTCGTCGAGAGGAATCCAAATATATGAATGGTTAAGCTATGGGATATGAAATGGACGAGCGACCAATAAAACAGCATGTATTATGGGGTTGAATGCTTTTTGCTATTCACAAAATAAAACAAAAGCAGTCATGCAAATATCTGAATTTTCACACCACAGCAAAATCAGTTGCACCATTCAATTCCGCTCGTCCAGACGGGGAAAATTCAATCACATTCATTCGATGCGACGTTTCTTATGGGATTTAATGAGCGACAACATTTTGACCCCAAACCGAGAGGATTCTGGGATGTTTGTGGTTTTTTGGTAATAACTCTGGAAGGAAACGTCGCAGACCCATCAAGGTTGTACTCGTACTGCTCGCCTCGTCGAGAGGAATCCAAATATGTGAATGGTTAAGCTATTGGATATGAAATGGACGAGCGACCAATAAAACAGCATGTATTATGGGGTTGAATGCTTTTTGCTATTCACAAAATAAAACAAAAGCAGTAATGCAAATATCTGAATTTTCACAGCACAGCAAAATCAGTTGCACCATTCAATTCCGCTCGTCCAGACGGGGAGAATTCAATCACATTCATTCGATGCGACGTTTCTTATGGGATTTAATGAGCGACAACATTTTGACCCCAAACCGAGAGGATTCTGGGATGTTTGTGTTTTTTTGGTAATAACTCTGGAAGGAAACGTCGGAGACCCATCAAGGTGGTACTCGTACTGCTCGGCTCGTCGAGAGAAATCCAAATATATGAATGGTTAAGCTATGTGATATGAAATGAACGAGCGACCAATAAAACAACATGTATTATGGGGTTGAATGCTTTTTGCTATTCACAAAATAAAACAAAAGCAGTCATGCAAATATCTGAATTTTCACAGCACAGCAAAATCAGTTGCACCATTCAATTCCGCTCGTCCAGACGGGGAGAATTCAATCACATTCATTCGATGCGATGTTTCTTATGGGATTTAATAAGCGACAACAGTTTGACCCCAAACCGAGAGGATTCTGGGATGTTTGTGGTTTTTTGGTAATAACTCAGGAAGGAAACGTCGCAGACCCATCAAGGTGGTACTCGTACTGCTCGCCTCGTCGAGAGGAATCCAAATATATGAATGGTTAAGCTATGGGATATGAAATGGACGAGCGACCAATAAAACAGCATGTATTATGGGGTTGAATGCTTTTTGCTATTCACAAAATAAAACAAAAGCAGTCATGCAAATATCTGAATTTTCACAGCACAGCAAAATCAGTTGCACCATTCAATTCCGCTCGTCCAGACGGGGAAAATTCAATCACATTAATTCGATGCGACGTTTCTTATGGGATTTAATGAGCGACAACATTTTGACCCCAAACCGAGAGGATTCTGGGATGTTTGTGGTTTTTTGGTAAGAACTCTGGAAGGAAACGTCGCAGACCCATCAAGGTTGTACTCGTACTGCTCGCCTCGTCGAGAGGAATCCAAATATGTGAATGGTTAAGCTATTGGATATGAAATGGACGAGCGACCAATAAAACAGCATGTATTATGGGGTTGAATGCTTTTTGCTATTCACAAAATAAAACAAAAGCAGTAATGCAAATATCTGAATTTTCACAGCACAGCAAAATCAGTTGCACCATTCAATTCCGCTCGTCCAGACGGGGAGAATTCAATCACATTCATTCGATGCGAGGTTTCTTATGGGATTTAATGAGCGACAACATTTTGACCCCAAACCGAGAGGATTCTGGGATGTTTGTGGTTTTTTGGTAATAACTCTGGAAGGAAACGTCGAAGACCGATCAAGGTTGTACTCGTACTGCTCGCCTCGTCGAGAGGAATCCAAATATGTGAATGGTTAAGCTATTGGATATGAAATGGACGAGCGACCAATAAAACAGCATGTATTATGGGGTTGAATGCTTTTTGCTATTCACAAAATAAAACAAAAGCAGTAATGCAAATATCTGAATTTTCACAGCACAGCAAAATCAGTTGCACCATTCAATTCCGCTCGTCCAGACGGGGAGAATTCAATCACATTCATTCGATGCGACGTTTCTTATGGGATTTAATGAGCGACAACATTTTGACCCCAAACAGAGAGGATTCTGGGATGTTTGTGTTTTTTTGGTAATAACTCTGGAAGGAAACGTCGCAGACCCATCAAGGTGGTACTCGTACTGCTCGGCTCGTCGAGAGAAATCCAAATATATGAATGGTTAAGCTATGTGATATGAAATGAACGAGCGACCAATAAAACAACATGTATTATGGGGTTGAATGCTTTTTGCTATTCACAAAATAAAACAAAAGCAGTCATGCAAATATCTGAATTTTCACAGCACAGCAAAATCAGTTGCACCATTCAATTCCGCTCGTCCAGACGGGGAGAATTCAATCACATTTATTCGATGCGATGTTTCTTATGGGATTTAATAAGCGACAACAGTTTGACCCCAAACCGAGAGGATTCTGGGATGTTTGTGGTTTTTTGGTAATAACTCTGGAAGGAAACGTCGCAGACCCATCAAGGTGGTACTCGTACTGCTCGCCTCGTCGAGAGGAATCCAAATATATGAATGGTTAAGCTATGGGATATGAAATGGACGAGCGATCAATAAAACAGCATGTATTATGGGGTTGAATGCTTTTTGCTATTCACAAAATAAAACAAAAGCAGTCATGCAAATATCTGAATTTTCACAGCACAGCAAAATCAGTTGCACCATTCAATTCCGCTCGTCCAGACGGGGAAAATTCAATCACATTAATTCGATGCGACGTTTCTTATGGGATTTAATGAGCGACAACATTTTGACCCCAAACCGAGAGGATTCTGGGATGTTTGTGGTTTTTTGGTAAGAACTCTGGAAGGAAACGTCGCAGACCCATCAAGGTTGTACTCGTACTGCTCGCCTCGTCGAGAGGAATCCAAATATGTGAATGGTTAAGCTATTGGATATGAAATGGACGAGCGACCAATAAAACAGCATGTATTATGGGGTTGAATGCTTTTTGCTATTCACAAAATAAAACAAAAGCAGTAATGCAAATATCTGAATTTTCACAGCACAGCAAAATCAGTTGCACCATTCAATTCCGCTCGTCCAGACGGGGAGAATTCAATCACATTCATTCGATGCGAGGTTTCTTATGGGATTTAATGAGCGACAACATTTTGACCCCAAACCGAGAGGATTCTGGGATGTTTGTGGTTTTTTGGTAATAACTCTGGAAGGAAACGTCGAAGACCGATCAAGGTTGTACTCGTACTGCTCGCCTCGTCGAGAGGAATCCAAATATGTGAATGGTTAAGCTATTGGATATGAAATGGACGAGCGACCAATAAAACAGCATGTATTATGGGGTTGAATGCTTTTTGCTATTCACAAAATAAAACAAAAGCAGTAATGCAAATATCTGAATTTTCACAGCACAGCAAAATCAGTTGCACCATTCAATTCCGCTCGTCCAGACGGGGAGAATTCAATCACATTCATTCGATGCGACGTTTCTTATGGGATTTAATGAGCGACAACATTTTGACCCCAAACAGAGAGGATTCTGGGATGTTTGTGTTTTTTTGGTAATAACTCTGGAAGGAAACGTCGCAGACCCATCAAGGTGGTACTCGTACTGCTCGGCTCGTCGAGAGAAATCCAAATATATGAATGGTTAAGCTATGTGATATGAAATGAACGAGCGACCAATAAAACAACATGTATTATGGGGTTGAATGCTTTTTGCTATTCACAAAATAAAACAAAAGCAGTCATGCAAATATCTGAATTTTCACAGCACAGCAAAATCAGTTGCACCATTCAATTCCGCTCGTCCAGACGGGGAGAATTCAATCACATTTATTCGATGCGATGTTTCTTATGGGATTTAATAAGCGACAACAGTTTGACCCCAAACCGAGAGGATTCTGGGATGTTTGTGGTTTTTTGGTAATAACTCTGGAAGGAAACGTCGCAGACCCATCAAGGTGGTACTCGTACTGCTCGCCTCGTCGAGAGGAATCCAAATATATGAATGGTTAAGCTATGGGATATGAAATGGACGAGCGACCAATAAAACAGCATGTATTATGGGGTTGAATGCTTTTTGCTATTCACAAACTAAAACAAAAGCAGTCATGCAAATATCTGAATTTTCACAGCACAGCAAAATCAGTTGCACCATTCAATTCCGCTCGTCCAGACGGGGAAAATTCAATCACATTCATTCGATGCGAGGTTTCTTATGGGATTTAATGAGCGACAACATTTTGACCCCAAACCGAGAGGATTCTGGGATGTTTGTGGTTTTTTGGTAATAACTCTGGAAGGAAACGTCGAAGACCGATCAAGGTTGTACTCGTACTGCTCGCCTCGTCGAGAGGAATCCAAATATGTGAATGGTTAAGCTATTGGATATGAAATGGACGAGCGACCAATAAAACAGCATGTATTATGGGGTTGAATGCTTTTTGCTATTCACAAAATAAAACAAAAGCAGTAATGCAAATATCTGAATTTTCACAGCAAAGCAAAATCAGTTGCACCATTCAATTCCGCTCGTCCAGACGGGGAGAATTCAATCACATTCATTCGATGCGACGTTTCTTATGGGATTTAATGAGCGACAACATTTTGACCCCAAACAGAGAGGATTCTGGGATGTTTGTGTTTTTTTGGTAATAACTCTGGAAGGAAACGTCGCAGAGCCATCAAGGTGGTACTCGTACTGCTCGGCTCGTCGAGAGAAATCCAAATATATGAATGGTTAAGCTATGTGATATGAAATGAACGAGCGACCAATAAAACAACATGTATTATGGGGTTGAATGCTTTTTGCTATTCACAAAATAAAACAAAAGCAGTCATGCAAATATCTGAATTTTCACAGCACAGCAAAATCAGTTGCACCATTCAATTCCGCTCGTCCAGACGGGGAGAATTCAATCACATTTATTCGATGCGATGTTTCTTATGGGATTTAATGAGCGACAACATTTTGACCCCAAACCGAGAGGATTCTGGGATGTTTGTGGTTTTTTGGTAATAACTCTGGAAGGAAACGTCGCAGACCCATCAAGGTTGTACTCGTACTGCTCGCCTCGTCGAGAGGAATCCAAATATGTGAATGGTTAAGCTATTGGATATGAAATGGACGAGCGACCAATAAAACAGCATGTATTATGGGGTTGAATGCTTTTTGCTATTCACAAAATAAAACAAAAGCAGTAATGCAAATATCTGAATTTTCACAGCACAGCAAAATCAGTTGCACCATTCAATTCCGCTCGTCCAGATGGGGAGAATTCAATCACATTCATTCGATGCGACGTTTCTTATGGGATTTAATGAGCGACAACATTTTGACCCCAAACCGAGAGGATTCTGGGATGTTTGTGGTTTTTTGGTAATAACTCTGGAAGGAAACGTCGAAGACCGATCAAGGTTGTACTCGTACTGCTCGCCTCGTCGAGAGGAATCCAAATATATGAATGGTTAAGCTATGGGATATGAAATGGACGAGCGACCAATAAAACAGCATGTATTATGGGGTTGAATGCTTTTTGCTATTCACAAAATAAAATAAAAGCAGTCATGCAAATATCTGAATTTTCACAGCACAGCAAAATCAGTTGCACCATTCAATTCCGCTCGTCCAGACGGGGAAAATTCAATCACATTAATTCGATGCGACGTTTCTTATGGGATTTAATGAGCGACAACATTTTGACCCCAAACCGAGAGGATTCTGGGATGTTTGTGGTTTTTTGGTAATAACTCTGGAAGGAAACGTCGCAGACCCATCAAGGTTGTACTCGTACTGCTCGCCTCGTCAAGAGGAATCCAAATATGTGAATGGTTAAGCTATTGGATATGAAATGGACGAGCGACCAATAAAACAGCATGTATTATGGGGTTGAATGCTTTTTGCTATTCACAAAATAAAACAAAAGCAGTAATGCAAATATCTGAATTTTCACAGCACAGCAAAATCAGTTGCACCATTCAATTCCGCTCGTCCAGATGGGGAGAATTCAATCACATTCATTCGATGCGACGTTTCTTATGGGATTTAATGAGCGACAACATTTTGACCCCAAACCGAGAGGATTCTGGGATGTTTGTGGTTTTTTGGTAATAACTCTGGAAGGAAACGTCGAAGACCGATCAAGGTTGTACTCGTACTGCTCGCCTCGTCGAGAGGAATCCAAATATGTGAATGGTTAAGCTATTGGATATGAAATGGACGAGCGACCAATAAAACAGCATGTATTATGGGGTTGAATGCTTTTTGCTATTCACAAAATAAAACAAAAGCAGTAATGCAAATATCTGAATTTTCACAGCACAGCAAAATCAGTTGCACCATTCAATTCCGCTCGTCCAGACGGGGAGAATTCAATCACATTCATTCGATGCGAGGTTTCTTATGGGATTTAATGAGCGACAACATTTTGACCCCAAACAGAGAGGATTCTGGGATGTTTGTGTTTTTTTGGTAATAACTCTGGAAGGAAACGTCGCAGACCCATCAAGGTGGTACTCGTACTGCTCGGCTCGTCGAGAGAAATCCAAATATATGAATGGTTAAGCTATGGGATATGAAATGGACGAGCGACCAATAAAACAGCATGTATTATGGGGTTGAATGCTTTTTGCTATTCACAAAATAAAAAAAAAGCAGTCATGCAAATATCTGAAATTTCACAGCACAGCAAAATCAGTTGCATTATTCAATTCCGCTCGTCCAGGCGGGGAGAATTCAATCACATTCATTCGATGCGACGTGTCTTATGGGATTTAATGAGCGACAACATTTTGACCCCAAACCGAGAGGATTCTGGGATGTTTGTGGTTTTTTGGTAATAACTCTGGAAGGAAACGTCGCAGAACCATCATGGTGGTACTCGTACTGCCCGGCTCGTCGAGCGGAATCCAAATATATGAGTGGTTCAGCTATGGGATATGAAATGAACGAGCGACTAATAAAACAACATGTATTATGGGGTGAATGCTTTTTGCTATTCACAAAATAAAACAAAAGCATATCATGCAAATATCTGAATTTTCACAGCACAGCAAAATCAGTTGCACCATTCAATTCCGCTCGTCCAGACGGGGAGAATTCAATCACATTCATTCGATGCAACGTTTCTTATGGGATTTAATGAGCGACAACATTTTGACCTTAAACCGAGAGGATTCTGGGATTTTTGTGGTTTTTTGGTAATAACTCTGGAAGGACACGTCGCAGACCCATCAAGGTGGAAATAATACTGCTCGCCTCGTCGAGAGGAATCCAAATATATGAATGGTTAAGCTATGTGATATGAAATGAACGAGCGACCAATAAAACAACATGTATTATGGGGTTGAATGCTTTTTGCTATTCACAAAATAAAACAAATGTAGTCATGCAAATATCTGAATTTTCACAGCACAGCAAAATCAGTTGCACCATTCAATTCCGCTCGTCCAGACGGGGAGAATTCAATCACATTCATTCGATGCGACGTTTCTTATGGGATTTAATAAGCGACAACAGTGTGACCCCAAACCGAGAGGATTCTGGGATGTTTGTGGTTTTTTGGTAATAACTCTGGAAGGAAACGTCGCAGACCCATCAAGGTGGTACTCGTACTGCTCGCCTCGTCGAGAGAAATCCAAATATATGAATGGTTAAGCTATGGGATATGAAATGGACGAGCGACAAATAAAACAGCATGTATTATGGGGTTGAATGCTTTTTGCTATTCACAAAATAAAACAAAAGCAGTCATGCAAATATCTGAATTTTCACAGCACAGCAAAATCAGTTGCACCATTTAATTCCGCTCGTCCAGACGGGGAAAATTCAATCACATTCATTCGATGCGACGTTTCTTATGGGATTTAATGAGCGACAACATTTTGACCCCAAACCGAGAGGATTCTGGGATGTTTGTGGTTTTTTGGTAATAACTCTGGAAGGAAACGTCGCAGACCCATCAAGGTTGTACTCGTACTGCTCGCCTCGTCGAGAGGAATCCAAATATGTGAATGGTTAAGCTAATCGATATGAAATGGACGAGCGACCAATACAAGAGCATGTATTATGGGGTTGAATGCTTTTTGCTATTCACAAAATAAAACAAAAGCAGTAATGCAAATATCTGAATTTTCACAGCACAGCAAAATCAGTTGCACCATTCAATTCCGCTCGTCCAGACGGGGAGAATTCAATCACATTCATTCGATGCGACGTTTCTTATGGGATTTAATGAGCGACAACATTTTGACCCCAAACCGAGAGGATTCTGGGATGTTTGTGTTTTTTTGGTAATAACTCTGGAAGGAAACGTCGCAGACCCATCAAGGTGGTACTCGTACTGCTCGCCTCGTCGAGAGGAATCCAAATATATGAATGGTTAAGCTATGGGATATGAAATGGACGAGCGACCAATAAAACAGCATGTATTATGGGGTTGAATGCTTTTTGCTATTCACAAAATAAAACAAAAGCAGTCATGCAAATATCTGAATTTTCACAGCACAGCAAAATCAGTTGCACCATTCAATTCCGCTCATCCAGACGGGGAAAATTCAATCACATTCATTCGATGCGACGTTTCTTATGGGATTTAATGAGCGACAACATTTTGACCCCAAACCGAGAGGATTCTGGGATGTTTGTGTTTTTTTGGTAATAACTCTGGAAGGAAACGTCGCAGACCCATCAAGGTGGTACTCGTACTGCTCGGCTCGTCGAGAGAAATCCAAATATATGAATGGTTAAGCTATGGGATATGAAATGGACGAGCGACCAATAAAACAGCATGTATTATGGGGTTGAATGCTTTTTGCTATTCACAAAATAAAAAAAAAGCAGTCATGCAAATATCTGAATTTTCACAGCACAGCAAAATCAGTTGCACCATTCAATTCCGCTCGTCCAGACGGGGAGAATTCAATCACATTCATTCGATGCGACGTGTCTTATGGGATTTAATGAGCGACAACATTTTGACCCCAAACCGAGAGGATTCTGGGATGTTTGTGGTTTTTTGGTAATAACTCTGGAAGGAAACGTCGCAGAACCATCATGGTGGTACTCGTACTGCCTGGCTCGTCGAGCGGAATCCAAATATATGAGTGGTTCAGCTATGGGATATGAAATGAACGAGCGACTAATAAAACAACATGTATTATGGGGTGAATGATTTTGCTATTCACAAAATAAAACAAAAGCATATCATGCAAATATCTGAATTTTCACAGCACAGCAAAATCAGTTGCACCATTCAATTCCGCTCGTCCAGACGGGGAGAATTCAATCACATTCATTCGATGCGACGTTTCCTATGGGATTTAATGAGCGACAACATTTTGACCCTAAACCGAGAGGATTCTGGGATTTTTGTGGTTTTTTGGTAATAACTCTGGAAGGACACGTCGCAGACCCATCAAGGTGGTAATCGTACTGCTCGCCTCGTCGAGAGGAATCGAAATATATGAATGGTTAAGCTATGTGATATGAAATGAACGAGCGACCAATAAAACAACATGTATTATGGGGTTGAATGCTTTTTGCTATTCACAAAATAAAACAAAAGCAGTCATGCAAATATCTGAATTTTCACAGCACAGCAAAATCAGTTGCACCATTCAATTCCGCTCATCCAGACGGGGAGAATTCAATCACATTCATTCGATGCGACGTGTCTTATGGGATTTAATGAGCGACAACATTTTGACCCCAAACCGAGAGGATTCTGGGATGTTTGTGGTTTTTTGGTAATAACTCTGGAAGGAAATGTCGCAGAACCATCATGGTGGTACTCGTACTGCCTGGCTCGTCGAGCGGAATCCAAATATATGAGTGGTTCAGCTATGGGATATGAAATGAACGAGCGACTAATAAAACAACATGTATTATGGGGTGAATGATTTTGCTATTCACAAAATAAAACAAAAGCATATCATGCAAATATCTGAATTTTCACAGCACAGCAAAATCAGTTGCACCATTCAATTCCGCTCGTCCAGATGGGGAGAATTCAATCACATTCATTCGATGCGACGTTTCTTATGGGATTTAATGAGCGACAACATTTAGACCCTAAACCGAGAGGATTCTGGGATTTTTGTGGTTTTTTGGTAATAACTCTGGAAGGACACGTCGCAGACCCATCAAGGTGGTAATCGTACTGCTCGCCTCGTCGAGAGGAATCGAAATATATGAATGGTTAAGCTATGTGATATGAAATGAACGAGCGACCAATAAAACAACATGTATTATGGGGTTGAATGCATTTTGCTATTCACAAAATAAAACAAAAGCAGTAATGCAAATATCTGAATTTTCACAGCACAGCAAAATCAGTTGCACCATTCAATTCTGCTCGTCCAGACGGGGAGAATTCAATCACATTCATTCGATGCGACGTTTCTTATGGGATTTAATGAGCGACAACATTTTGACCCCAAACCGAGAGGATTCTGGGATGTTTGTGTTTTTTTGATAATAACTCTGGAAGGAAACGTCGCAGACCCATCAAGGTGGTACTCGTACTGCTCGCCTCGTCGAGAGAAATCCAAATATATGAATGGTTAAGCTATGGGATATGAAATGGACGAGCGACAAATAAAACAGCATGTATTATGGGGTTGAATGCTTTTTGCTATTCACAAAATAAAACAAAAGCAGTCATGCAAATATCTGAATTTTCACAGCACAGCAAAATCAGTTGCACCATTCAATTCCGCTCGTCCAGACGGGGAGAATTCAATCACATTCATTCGATGCGACGTTTCTTATGGGATTTAATAAGCGACAACAGTGTGACCCCAAACCGAGAGGATTCTGGGATGTTTGTGGTTTTTTGGTAATAACTCTGGAAGGAAACGTCGCAGACCCATCAAGGTGGTACTCGTACTGCTCGCCTCGTCGAGAAAAATCCAAATATATGAATGGTTAAGCTATGGGATATGAAATGGACGAGCGACAAATAAAACAGCATGTATTATGGGGTTGAATGCTTTTTGCTATTCACAAAATAAAACAAAAGCAGTCATGCAAATATCTGAATTTTCACAGCACAGCAAAATCAGTTGCACCATTTAATTCCGCTCGTCCAGACGGGGAAAATTCAATCACATTCATTCGATGCGACGTTTCTTATGGGATTTAATGAGCGACAACATTTTGACCCCAAACCGAGAGGATTCTGGGATGTTTGTGGTTTTTTGGTAATAACTCTGGAAGGAAACGTCGCAGACCCATCAAGGTTGTACTCGTACTGCTCGCCTCGTCGAGAGGAATCCAAATATGTGAATGGTTAAGCTAATCGATATGAAATGGACGAGCGACCAATACAAGAGCATGTATTATGGGGTTGAATGCTTTTTGCTATTCACAAAATAAAACAAAAGCAGTAATGCAAATATCTGAATTTTCACAGCACAGCAAAATCAGTTGCACCATTCAATTCCGCTCGTCCAGACGGGGAGAATTCAATCACATTCATTCGATGCGACGTTTCTTATGGGATTTAATGAGCGACAACATTTTGAACCCAAACCGAGAGGATTCTGGGATGTTTGTGTTTTTTTGGTAATAACTCTGGAAGGAAACGTCGCAGACCCATCAAGGTGGTACTCGTACTGCTCGCCTCGTCGAGAGAAATCCAAATATATGAATGGTTAAGCTATGGGATATGAAATGGACGAGCGACCAATAAAACAGCATGTATTATGGGGTTGAATGCTTTTTGCTATTCACAAAATAAAACAAAAGCAGTCATGCAAATATCTGAATTTTCACAGCACAGCAAAATCAGTTGCACCATTCAATTCCGCTCATCCAGACGGGGAAAATTCAATCACATTCATTCGATGCGACGTTTCTTATGGGATTTAATGAGCGACAACATTTTGACCCCAAACCGAGAGGATTCTGGGATGTTTGTGTTTTTTTGGTAATTACTCTGGAAGGAAACGTCGCAGACCCATCAAGGTGGTACTCGTACTGCTCGGCTCGTCGAGAGAAATCCAAATATATGAATGGTTAAGCTATGGGATATGAAATGGACGAGCGACCAATAAAACAGCATGTATTATGGGGTTGAATGCTTTTTGCTATTCACAAAATAAAAAAAAAGCAGTCATGCAAATATCTGAATTTTCACAGCACAGCAAAATCAGTTGCACCATTCAATTCCGCTCGTCCAGACGGGGAGAATTCAATCACATTCATTCGATGCGACGTGTCTTATGGGATTTAATGAGCGACAACATTTTGACCCCAAACCGAGAGGATTCTGGGATGTTTGTGGTTTTTTGGTAATAACTCTGGAAGGAAACGTCGCAGAACCATCATGGTGGTACTCGTACTGCCTGGCTCGTCGAGCGGAATCCAAATATATGAGTGGTTCAGCTATGGGATATGAAATGAACGAGCGACTAATAAAACAACATGTATTATGGGGTGAATGATTTTGCTATTCACAAAATAAAACAAAAGCATATCATGCAAATATCTGAATTTTCACAGCACAGCAAAATCAGTTGCACCATTCAATTCCGCTCGTCCAGACGGGGAGAATTCAATCACATTCATTCGATGCGACGTTTCTTATGGGATTTAATGAGCGACAACATTTTGACCCTAAACCGAGAGGATTCTGGGATTTTTGTGTTTTTTTGGTAATAACTCTGGAAGGACACGTCGCAGACCCATCAAGGTGGTAATCGTACTGCTCGCCTCGTCGAGAGGAATCGAAATTTATGAATGGTTAAGCTATGTGATATGAAATGAACGAGCGACCAATAAAACAACATGTATTATGGGGTTGAATGCTTTTTGCTATTCACAAAATAAAACAAAAGCAGTCATGCAAATATCTGAATTTTCACAGCACAGCAAAATCAGTTGCACCATTCAATTCCGCTCGTCCAGACGGGGAAAATTCAATCACATTCATTCGATGCGACGTTTCTTATGGGATTTAATGAGCGACAACATTTTGACCCCAAACCGAGAGGATTCTGGGATGTTTGTGGTTTTTTGGTAATAACTCTGGAAGGAAACGTCGCAGACCCATCAAGGTTGTACTCGTACTGCTCGCCTCGTCGAGAGGAATCCAAATATGTGAATGCTTAAGCTAATCGATATGAAATGGACGAGCGACCAATAAAAGAGCATGTATTATGGGGTTGAATGCTTTTTGCTATTCACAAAATAAAACAAAAGCAGTAATGCAAATATCTGAATTTTCACAGCACAGCAAAATCAGTTGCACCATTCAATTCTGCTCGTCCAGACGGGGAGAATTCAATCACATTCATTCGATGCGACGTTTCTTATGGGATTTAATGAGCGACAACATTTTGACCCCAAACCGAGAGGATTCTGGGATGTTTGTGTTTTTTTGATAATAACTCTGGAAGGAAACGTCGCAGACCCATCAAGGTGGTACTCGTACTGCTCGCCTCGTCGAGAGAAATCCAAATATATGAATGGTTAAGCTATGGGATATGAAATGGACGAGCGACAAATAAAACAGCATGTATTATGGGGTTGAATGCTTTTTGCTATTCACAAAATAAAACAAAAGCAGTCATGCAAATATCTGAATTTTCACAGCACAGCAAAATCAGTTGCACCATTCAATTCCGCTCGTCCAGACGGGGAGAATTCAATCACATTCATTCGATGCGACGTTTCTTATGGGATTTAATAAGCGACAACAGTGTGACCCCAAACCGAGAGGATTCTGGGATGTTTGTGGTTTTTTGGTAATAACTCTGGAAGGAAACGTCGCAGACCCATCAAGGTGGTACTCGTACTGCTCGCCTCGTCGAGAGAAATCCAAATATATGAATGGTTAAGCTATGGGATATGAAATGGACGAGCGACAAATAAAACAGCATGTATTATGGGGTTGAATGCTTTTTGCTATTCACAAAATAAAACAAAAGCAGTCATGCAAATATCTGAATTTTCACAGCACAGCAAAATCAGTTGCACCATTTAATTCCGCTCGTCCAGACGGGGAAAATTCAATCACATTCATTCGATGCGACGTTTCTTATGGGATTTAATGAGCGACAACATTTTGACCCCAAACCGAGAGGATTCTGGGATGTTTGTGGTTTTTTGGTAATAACTCTGGAAGGAAACGTCGCAGACCCATCAAGGTTGTACTCGTACTGCTCGCCTCGTCGAGAGGAATCCAAATATGTGAATGGTTAAGCTAATCGATATGAAATGGACGAGCGACCAATACAAGAGCATGTATTATGGGGTTGAATGCTTTTTGCTATTCACAAAATAAAACAAAAGCAGTAATGCAAATATCTGAATTTTCACAGCACAGCAAAATCAGTTGCACCATTCAATTCCGCTCATCCAGACGGGGAGAATTCAATCACATTCATTCGATGCGACGTTTCTTATGGGATTTAATGAGCGACAACATTTTGACCCCAAACCGAGAGGATTCTGGGATGTTTGTGTTTTTTTGGTAATAACTCTGGAAGGAAACGTCGCAGACCCATCAAGGTGGTACTCGTACTGCTCGCCTCGTCGAGAGAAATCCAAATATATGAATGGTTAAGCTATGGGATATGAAATGGACGAGCGACCAATAAAACAGCATGTATTATGGGGTTGAATGCTTTTTGCTATTCACAAAATAAAACAAAAGCAGTCATGCAAATATCTGAATTTTCACAGCACAGCAAAATCAGTTGCACCATTCAATTCCGCTCATCCAGACGGGGAAAATTCAATCACATTCATTCGATGCGACGTTTCTTATGGGATTTAATGAGCGACAACATTTTGACCCCAAACCGAGAGGATTCTGGGATGTTTGTGTTTTTTTGGTAATAACTCTGGAAGGAAACGTCGCAGACCCATCAAGGTGGTACTCGTACTGCTCGGCTCGTCGAGAGAAATCCAAATATATGAATGGTTAAGCTATGGGATATGAAATGGACGAGCGACCAATAAAACAGCATGTATTATGGGGTTGAATGCTTTTTGCTATTCACAAAATAAAAAAAAAGCAGTCATGCAAATATCTGAATTTTCACAGCACAGCAAAATCAGTTGCACCATTCAATTCCGCTCGTCCAGACGGGGAGAATTCAATCACATTCATTCGATGCGACGTGTCTTATGGGATTTAATGAGCGACAACATTTTGACCCCAAACCGAGAGGATTCTGGGATGTTTGTGGTTTTTTGGTAATAACTCTGGAAGGAAACGTCGCAGAACCATCATGGTGGTACTCGTACTGCCTGGCTCGTCGAGCGGAATCCAAATATATGAGTGGTTCAGCTATGGGATATGAAATGAACGAGCGACTAATAAAACAACATGTATTATGGGGTGAATGATTTTGCTATTCACAAAATAAAACAAAAGCATATCATGCAAATATCTGAATTTTCACAGCACAGCAAAATCAGTTGCACCATTCAATTCCGCTCGTCCAGACGGGGAGAATTCAATCACATTCATTCGATGCGACGTTTCTTATGGGATTTAATGAGCGACAACATTTTGACCCTAAACCGAGAGGATTCTGGGATTTTTGTGTTTTTTTGGTAATAACTCTGGAAGGACACGTCGCAGACCCATCAAGGTGGTAATCGTACTGCTCGCCTCGTCGAGAGGAATCGAAATTTATGAATGGTTAAGCTATGTGATATGAAATGAACGAGCGACCAATAAAACAACATGTATTATGGGGTTGAATGCTTTTTGCTATTCACAAAATAAAACAAAAGCAGTCATGCAAATATCTGAATTTTCACAGCACAGCAAAATCAGTTGCACCATTCAATTCCGCTCGTCCAGACGGGGAAAATTCAATCACATTCATTCGATGCGACGTTTCTTATGGGATTTAATGAGCGACAACATTTTGACCCCAAACCGAGAGGATTCTGGGATGTTTGTGGTTTTTTGGTAATAACTCTGGAAGGAAACGTCGCAGACCCATCAAGGTTGTACTCGTACTGCTCGCCTCGTCGAGAGGAATCCAAATATGTGAATGCTTAAGCTAATCGATATGAAATGGACGAGCGACCAATAAAAGAGCATGTATTATGGGGTTGAATGCTTTTTGCTATTCACAAAATAAAACAAAAGCAGTAATGCAAATATCTGAATTTTCACAGCACAGCAAAATCAGTTGCACCATTCAATTCCGCTCGTCCAGACGGGGAGAATTCAATCACATTCATTCGATGCGACGTTTCTTATGGGATTTAATGAGCGACAACATTTTGACCCCAAACCGAGAGGATTCTGGGATGTTTGTGTTTTTTTGGTAATAACTCTGGAAGGAAACGTCGCAGACCCATCAAGGTGGTACTCGTACTGCTCGCCTCGTCGAGAGGAATCCAAATATATGAATGGTTAAGCTATGGGATATGAAATGGACGAGCGACCAATAAAACAGCATGTATTATGGGGTTGAATGCTTTTTGCTATTCACAAAATAAAACAAAAGCAGTCATGCAAATATCTGAATTTTCACAGCACAGCAAAATCAGTTGCACCATTCAATTCCGCTCGTCCAGACGGGGAAAATTCAATCACATTCATTCGATGCGACGTTTCTTATGGGATTTAATGAGCGACAACATTTTGACCCCAAACCGGGAGGATTCTGGGATGTTTGTGGTTTTTTGGTAATAACTCTGGAAGGAAACGTCGCAGACCCATCAAGGTTGTACTCGTACTGCTCGCCTCGTCGAGAGGAATCCAAATATGTGAATGCTTAAGCTAATCGATATGAAATGGACGAGCGACCAATAAAAGAGCATGTATTATGGGGTTGAATGCTTTTTGCTATTCACAAAATAAAACAAAAGCAGTAATGCAAATATCTGAATTTTCACAGCACAGCAAAATCAGTTGCACCATTCAATTCCGCTCGTCCAGACGGGGAGAATTCAATCACATTCATTCGATGCGACGTTTCTTATGGGATTTAATGAGCGACAACATTTTGACCCCAAACCGAGAGGATTCTGGGATGTTTGTGTTTTTTTGGTAATAACTCTGGAAGGAAACGTCGCAGACCCATCAAGGTGGTACTCGTACTGCTCGCCTCGTCGAGAGGAATCCAAATATATGAATGGTTAAGCTATGGGATATGAAATGGACGAGCGACCAATAAAACAGCATGTATTATGGGGTTGAATGCTTTTTGCTATTCACAAAATAAAACAAAAGCAGTCATGCAAATATCTGAATTTTCACAGCACAGCAAAATCAGTTGCACCATTCAATTCCGCTCGTCCAGACGGGGAAAATTCAATCACATTCATTCGATGCGACGTTTCTTATGGGATTTAATGAGCGACAACATTTTGACCCCAAACCGAGAGGATTCTGGGATGTTTGTGTTTTTTTGGTAATAACTCTGGAAGGAAACGTCGCAGACCCATCAAGGTGGTACTCGTACTGCTCGGCTCGTCGAGAGAAATCCAAATATATGAATGGTTAAGCTATGGGATATGAAATGGACGAGCGACCAATAAAACAGCATGTATTATGGGGTTGAATGCTTTTTGCTATTCACAAAATAAAAAAAGCAGTCATGCAAATATCTGAATTTTCACAGCACAGCAAAATCAGTTGCACCATTCAATTCCGCTCGTCCAGACGGGGAGAATTCAATCACATTCATTCGATGCGACGTGTCTTATGGGATTTAATGAGCGACAACATTTTCACCCCAAACCGAGAGGATTCTGGGATGTTTGTGGTTTTTTGGTAATTACTCTGGAAGGAAACGTCGCAGAACCATCATGGTGGTACTCGTACTGCCTGGCTCGTCGAGCGGAATCCAAATATATGAGTGGTTCAGCTATGGGATATGAAATGAACGAGCGACTAATAAAACAACATGTATTATGGGGTGAATGATTTTGCTATTCACAAAATAAAACAAAAGCATATCATGCAAATATCTGAATTTTCACAGCACAGCAAAATCAGTTGCACCATTCAATTCCGCTCGTCCAGACGGGGAGAATTCAATCACATTCATTCGATGCGACGTTTCTTATGGGATTTAATAAGCGACAACAGTTTGACCCCAAACCTAGAGGATTCTGGGATGTTTGTGGTTTTTTGGTAATAACTCTGGAAGGAAACGTCGCTGACCCATCAAGGTTGTACTCGTACTGCTCGCCTCGTCGAGAGGAATCCAAATATATGAATGCTTAAGCTATGGGATATGAAATGGACGACCGACCAATAAAACAACATGTATTATGGGGTTGAATGCTTTTTGCTATTCACAAAATAAAACAAAAGAAGTCATGCAAATATCTGAATTTTCACAGCACAGCAAAATCAGTTGCACCATTCAATTCCGCTCGTCCAGATGGGGAGAATTCAATCACATTCATTCGATGCGACGTTTCTTATGGGATTTAATGAGCGACAACATTTTGACCCCAAACCGAGAGGATTCTGGGATGTTTGTGTATTTTTGGTAATAACTCTGGAAGGAAACGTCGCAGACCCATCAAGGTGGTACTCGTACTGCTCGCCTCGTCGAGAGGAATCCAAATATATGAATGCTTAAGCTATGGGATATGAAATGGACGAGCGACCAATAAAACAACATGTATTATGGGGTTGAATGCTTTTTGCTATTCACAAAATAAAACAAAAGAAGTCATGCAAATATCTGAATTTTCACAGCACAGCAAAATCAGTTGCACCATTCAATTCCGCTCGTCCAGATGGGGAGAATTCAATCACATTCATTCGATGCGACGTTTCTTGTGGGATTTAATGAGCGACAACATTTTGACCCCAAACCGAGAGGATTCTGGGATGTTTGTGGTTTTTTGGTAATAACTCTGGAAGGAAACGTCGCAGACCCATAAAGGTTGTACTCGTACTGCTCGCCTCGTCGAGAGGAATCCAAATATGTGAATGCTTAAGCTAATCGATATGAAATGGACGAGCGACCAATAAAAGAGCATGTATTATGGGGTTGAATGCTTTTTGCTATTCACAAAATAAAACAAAAGCAGTAATGCAAATATCTGAATTTTCACAGCACAGCAAAATCAGTTGCACCATTCAATTCCGCTCGTCCAGACGGGGAGAATTCAATCACATTCATTCGATGCGACGTTTCTTATGGGATTTAATGAGCGACAACATTTTGACCCCAAACCGAGAGGATTCTGGGATGTTTGTGTATTTTTGGTAATAACTCTGGAAGGAAACGTCGCAGACCCATCAAGGTGGTACTCGTACTGCTCGCCTCGTCGAGAGGAATCCAAATATATGAATGCTTAAGCTATGGGATATGAAATGGACGAGCGACCAATAAAACAACATGTATTATGGGGTTGAATGCTTTTTGCTATTCACAAAATAAAACAAAAGAAGTCATGCAAATATCTGAATTTTCACAGCACAGCAAAATCAGTTGCACCATTCAATTCCGCTCGTCCAGATGGGGAGAATTCAATCACATTCATTCGATGCGACGTTTCTTGTGGGATTTAATGAGCGACAACATTTTGACCCCAAACCGAGAGGATTCTGGGATGTTTGTGGTTTTTTGGTAATAACTCTGGAAGGAAACGTCGCAGACCCATCAAGGTTGTACTCGTACTGCTCGCCTCGTCGAGAGGAATCCAAATATGTGAATGCTTAAGCTAATCGATATGAAATGGACGAGCGACCAATAAAAGAGCATGTATTATGGGGTTGAATGCTTTTTGCTATTCACAAAATAAAACAAAAGCAGTAATGCAAATATCTGAATTTTCACAGCACAGCAAAATCAGTTGCACCATTCAATTCCGCTCGTCCAGACGGGGAGAATTCAATCACATTCATTCGATGCGACGTTTCTTATGGGATTTAATGAGCGACAACATTTTGACCCCAAACCGAGAGGATTCTGGGATGTTTGTGTTTTTTTGGTAATAACTCTGGAAGGAAACGTCGCAGACCCATCAAGGTGGTACTCGTACTGCTCGCCTCGTCGAGAGGAATCCAAATATATGAATGGTTAAGCTATGGGATATGAAATGGACGAGCGACCAATAAAACAGCATGTATTATGGGGTTGAATGCTTTTTGCTATTCACAAAATAAAACAAAAGCAGTCATGCAAATATCTGAATTTTCACAGCACAGCAAAATCAGTTGCACCATTCAATTCCGCTCGTCCAGACGGGGAAAATTCAATCACATTCATTCGATGCGACGTTTCTTATGGGATTTAATGAGCGACAACATTTTGACCCCAAACCGAGAGGATTCTGGGATGTTTGTGTTTTTTTGGTAATAACTCTGGAAGGAAACGTCGCAGACCCATCAAGGTGGTACTCGTACTGCTCGGCTCGTCGAGAGAAATCCAAATATATGAATGGTTAAGCTATGGGATATGAAATGGACGAGCGACCAATAAAACAGCATGTATTATGGGGTTGAATGCTTTTTGCTATTCACAAAATAAAAAAAAAGCAGTCATGCAAATATCTGAATTTTCACAGCACAGCAAAATCAGTTGCACCATTCAATTCCGCTCGTCCAGACGGGGAGAATTCAATCACATTCATTCGATGCGACGTGTCTTATGGGATTTAATGAGCGACAACATTTTCACCCCAAACCGAGAGGATTCTGGGATGTTTGTGGTTTTTTGGTAATAACTCTGGAAGGAAACGTCGCAGAACCATCATGGTGGTACTCGTACTGCCTGGCTCGTCGAGCGGAATCCAAATATATGAGTGGTTCAGCTATGGGATATGAAATGAACGAGCGACTAATAAAACAACATGTATTATGGGGTGAATGATTTTGCTATTCACAAAATAAAACAAAAGCATATCATGCAAATATCTGAATTTTCACAGCACAGCAAAATCAGTTGCACCATTCAATTCCGCTCGTCCAGACGGGGAGAATTCAATCACATTCATTCGATGCGACGTTTCTTATGGGATTTAATGAGCGACAACATTTAGACCCTAAACCGAGAGGATTCTGGGATTTTTGTGGTTTTTTGGTAATAACTCTGGAAGGACACGTCGCAGACCCATCAAGGTGGTAATCGTACTGCTCGCCTCGTCGAGAGGAATCGAAATATATGAATGGTTAAGCTATGTGATATGAAATGAACGAGCGACCAATAAAACAACATGTATTATGGGGTTGAATGCTTTTGCTATTCACAAAATAAAACAAAAGCAGTCATGCAAATATCTGAATTTTCACAGCACAGCAAAATCAGTTGCACCATTCAATTCCGCTCGTCCAGACGGGGAGAATTCAATCACATTCATTCGATGCGACGTTTCTTGTGGGATTTAATGAGCGACAACATTTTGACCCCAAACCGAGAGGATTCTGGGATGTTTGTGGTTTTTTAGTAATAACTCTGGAAGGAAACGTCGCAGACCCATCAAGGTGGTACTCGTACTGCTCGCCTCGTCGAGAGGAATCCAAATATATGAATGCTTAAGCTATGGGATATGAAATGGACGAGCGACCAATAAAACAACATGTATTATGGGGTTGAATGCTTTTTGCTATTCACAAAATAAAACAAAAGCAGTCATGCAAATATCTGAATTTTCACAGCACAGCAAAATCAGTTGCACCATTCAATTCCGCTCGTCCAGACGGGGATAATTCAATCACATTCATTCGATGCGACGTGTCTTATGGGATTTAATGAGCGACAACATTTTCACCCCAAACCGAGAGGATTCTGGGATGTTTGTGTTTTTTTGGTAATTACTCTGGAAGGAAACGTCGCAGACCCATCAAGGTGGTACTCGTACTGCTCGGCTCGTCGAGAGGAATCCAAATATATGAATGGTTAAGCTATGGGATATGAAATGGACGAGCGACCAATAAAACAGCATGTATTATGGGGTTGAATGAGTTTTGCTATTCACAAAATAAAACAAAAGCAGTCATGCAAATATCTGAATTTTCACAGCACAGCAAAATCAGTTGCACCATTCAATTCCGCTCGTCCAGACGGGGAGAATTCAATCACATTCATTCGATGCGACGTTTCTTATGGGATTTAATGAGCGACAACATTTTGACCCTAAACCGAGAGGATTCTGGGATTTTTGTGGTTTTTTGGTAATAACTCTGGAAGGACACGTCGCAGACCCATCAAGGTGGTAATCGTACTGCTCGCCTCGTCGAGAGGAATCCAAATATATGAATGGTTAAGCTATGTGATATGAAATGAACGAGCGACCAATAAAACAACATGTATTATGGGGTTGAATGCTTTTTGCTATTCACAAAATAAAACAAAAGCAGTCATGCAAATATCTGAATTTTCACAGCACAGCAAAATCAGTTGCAACATTCAATTCCGCTCGTCCAGACGGGGATAATTCAATCACATTCATTCGATGCGACGTGTCTTATGGGATTTAATGAGCGACAACATTTTGACCCCAAACCGAGAGGATTCTGGGATGTTTGTGTTTTTTTGGTAATAACTCTGGAAGGAAACGTCGCAGACCCATCAAGGTGGTACTCGTACTGCTCGCCTCGTCGAGAGGAATCCAAATATATGAATGCTTAAGCTATGGGATATGAAATGGACGAGCGACCAATAAAACAACATGTATTATGGGGTTGAATGCTTTTTGCTATTCACAAAATAAAACAAAAGCAGTCATGCAAATATCTGAATTTTCACAGCACAGCAAAATCAGTTGCACCATTCAATTCCGCTCGTCCAGACGGGGATAATTCAATCACATTCATTCGATGCGACGTTTCTTATGGGATTTAATGAGCGACAACATTTAGACCCTAAACCGAGAGGATTCTGGGATTTTTGTGGTTTTTTGGTAATAACTCTGGAAGGACACGTCGCAGACCCATCAAGGTGGTAATCGTACTGCTCGCCTCGTCGAGAGGAATCGAAATATATGAATGGTTAAGCTATGTGATATGAAATGAACGAGCGACCAATAAAACAACATGTATTATGGGGTTGAATGCTTTTGCTATTCACAAAATAAAACAAAAGCAGTCATGCAAATATCTGAATTTTCACAGCACAGCAAAATCAGTTGCACCATTCAATTCCGCTCGTCCAGACGGGGAGAATTCAATCACATTCAATCGATGCGACGTTTCTTATGGGATTTAATAAGCGACAACAGTTTGACCCCAAACCTAGAGGATTCTGGGATGTTTGTGGTTTTTTGGTAATAACTCTGGAAGGAAACGTCGCAGACCCATCAAGGTTGTACTCGTACTGCTCGCCTCGTCGAGAGGAATCCAAATATGTGAATGGTTCAGCTATTGGATATGAAATGGACGAGCGACCAATAAAACAGCATGTATTATGGGGTTGAATGCATTTTGCTATTCACAAAATAAAACAAAAGCAGTAATGCAAATATCTGAATTTTCACAGCACAGCAAAATCAGTTGCACCATTCAATTCTGCTCGTCCAGACGGGGAGAATTCAATCACATTCATTCGATGCGACGTTTCTTATGGGATTTAATGAGCGACAACATTTTGACCCCAAACCGAGAGGATTCTGGGATGTTTGTGTTTTTTTGATAATAACTCTGGAAGGAAACGTCGCAGACCCATCAAGGTGGTACTCGTACTGCTCGCCTCGTCGAGAGAAATCCAAATATATGAATGGTTAAGCTATGGGATATGAAATGGACGAGCGACCAATAAAACAGCATGTATTATGGGGTTGAATGCTTTTTGCTATTCACAAAATAAAACAAAAGCAGTCATGCAAATATCTGAATTTTCACAGCACAGCAAAATCAGTTGCACCATTCAATTCCGCTCGTCCAGACGGGGAGAATTCAATCACATTCATTCGATGCGACGTTTCTTATGGGATTTAATGAGCGACAACATTTTGACCCCAAACCGAGAGGATTCTGGGATGTTTGTGTATTTTTGGTAATAACTCTGGAAGGAAACGTCGCAGACCCATCAAGGTGGTACTCGTACTGCTCGCCTCGTCGAGAGGAATCCAAATATATGAATGCTTAAGCTATGGGATATGAAATGGACGACCGACCAATAAAACAACATGTATTATGGGGTTGAATGCTTTTTGCTATTCACAAAATAAAACAAAAGAAGTCATGCAAATATCTGAATTTTCACAGCACAGCAAAATCAGTTGCACCATTCAATTCCGCTCGTCCAGATGGGGAGAATTCAATCACATTCATTCGATGCGACGTTTCTTATGGGATTTAATGAGCGACAACATTTTGACCCCAAACCGAGAGGATTCTGGGATGTTTGTGTATTTTTGGTAATAACTCTGGAAGGAAACGTCGCAGACCCATCAAGGTGGTACTCGTACTGCTCGCCTCGTCGAGAGGAATCCAAATATGTGAATGGTTCAGCTATTGGATATGAAATGGACGAGCGACCAATAAAACAGCATGTATTATGGGGTTGAATGCATTTTGCTATTCACAAAATAAAACAAAAGCAGTAATGCAAATATCTGAATTTTCACAGCACAGCAAAATCAGTTGCACCATTCAATTCTGCTCGTCCAGACGGGGAGAATTCAATCACATTCATTCGATGCGACGTTTCTTATGGGATTTAATGAGCGACAACATTTTGACCCCAAACCGAGAGGATTCTGGGATGTTTGTGTTTTTTTGATAATAACTCTGGAAGGAAACGTCGCAGACCCATCAAGGTGGTACTCGTACTGCTCGCCTCGTCGAGAGAAATCCAAATATATGAATGGTTAAGCTATGGGATATGAAATGGACGAGCGACCAATAAAACAGCATGTATTATGGGGTTGAATGCTTTTTGCTATTCACAAAATAAAACAAAAGCAGTCATGCAAATATCTGAATTTTCACAGCACAGCAAAATCAGTTGCACCATTCAATTCCGCTCGTCCAGACGGGGAGAATTCAATCACATTCATTCGATGCGACGTTTCTTATGGGATTTAATGAGCGACAACATTTTGACCCCAAACCGAGAGGATTCTGGGATGTTTGTGTATTTTTGGTAATAACTCTGGAAGGAAACGTCGCAGACCCATCAAGGTGGTACTCGTACTGCTCGCCTCGTCGAGAGGAATCCAAATATATGAATGCTTAAGCTATGGGATATGAAATGGACGACCGACCAATAAAACAACATGTATTATGGGGTTGAATGCTTTTTGCTATTCACAAAATAAAACAAAAGAAGTCATGCAAATATCTGAATTTTCACAGCACAGCAAAATCAGTTGCACCATTCAATTCCGCTCGTCCAGATGGGGAGAATTCAATCACATTCATTCGATGCGACGTTTCTTATGGGATTTAATGAGCGACAACATTTTGACCCCAAACCGAGAGGATTCTGGGATGTTTGTGTATTTTTGGTAATAACTCTGGAAGGAAACGTCGCAGACCCATCAAGGTGGTACTCGTACTGCTCGCCTCGTCGAGAGGAATCCAAATATATGAATGCTTAAGCTATGGGATATGAAATGGACGAGCGACCAATAAAACAACATGTATTATGGGGTTGAATGCTTTTTGCTATTCACAAAATAAAACAAAAGCAGTCATGCAAATATCTGAATTTTCACAGCACAGCAAAATCAGTTGCACCATTCAATTCCGCTCGTCCAGATGGGGAGAATTCAATCACATTCATTCGATGCGACGTTTCTTGTGGGATTTAATGAGCGACAACATTTTGACCCCAAACCGAGAGGATTCTGGGATGTTTGTGGTTTTTTAGTAATAACTCTGGAAGGAAACGTCGCAGACCCATCAAGGTGGTACTCGTACTGCTCGCCTCGTCGAGAGGAATCCAAATATATGAATGCTTAAGCTATGGGATATGAAATGGACGAGCGACCAATAAAACAGCATGTATTATGGGGTTGAATGCATTTTGCTATTCACAAAATAAAACAAAAGCAGTAATGCAAATATCTGAATTTTCACAGCACAGCAAAATCAGTTGCACCATTCAATTCTGCTCGTCCAGACGGGGAGAATTCAATCACATTCATTCGATGCGACGTTTCTTATGGGATTTAATGAGCGACAACATTTTGACCCCAAACCGAGAGGATTCTGGGATGTTTGTGTTTTTTTGATAATAACTCTGGAAGGAAACGTCGCAGACCCATCAAGGTGGTACTCGTACTGCTCGCCTCGTCGAGAGAAATCCAAATATATGAATGGTTAAGCTATGGGATATGAAATGGACGAGCGACCAATAAAACAGCATGTATTATGGGGTTGAATGCTTTTTGCTATTCACAAAATAAAACAAAAGCAGTCATGCAAATATCTGAATTTTCACAGCACAGCAAAATCAGTTGCACCATTCAATTCCGCTCGTCCAGACGGGGAGAATTCAATCACATTCATTCGATGCGACGTTTCTTATGGGATTTAATGAGCGACAACATTTTGACCCCAAACCGAGAGGATTCTGGGATGTTTGTGTATTTTTGGTAATAACTCTGGAAGGAAACGTCGCAGACCCATCAAGGTGGTACTCGTACTGCTCGCCTCGTCGAGAGGAATCCAAATATATGAATGCTTAAGCTATGGGATATGAAATGGACGACCGACCAATAAAACAACATGTATTATGGGGTTGAATGCTTTTTGCTATTCACAAAATAAAACAAAAGAAGTCATGCAAATATCTGAATTTTCACAGCACAGCAAAATCAGTTGCACCATTCAATTCCGCTCGTCCAGATGGGGAGAATTCAATCACATTCATTCGATGCGACGTTTCTTATGGGATTTAATGAGCGACAACATTTTGACCCCAAACCGAGAGGATTCTGGGATGTTTGTGTATTTTTGGTAATAACTCTGGAAGGAAACGTCGCAGACCCATCAAGGTGGTACTCGTACTGCTCGCCTCGTCGAGAGGAATCCAAATATATGAATGCTTAAGCTATGGGATATGAAATGGACGAGCGACCAATAAAACAACATGTATTATGGGGTTGAATGCTTTTTGCTATTCACAAAATAAAACAAAAGCAGTCATGCAAATATCTGAATTTTCACAGCACAGCAAAATCAGTTGCACCATTCAATTCCGCTCGTCCAGATGGGGAGAATTCAATCACATTCATTCGATGCGACGTTTCTTGTGGGATTTAATGAGCGACAACATTTTGACCCCAAACCGAGAGGATTCTGGGATGTTTGTGGTTTTTTAGTAATAACTCTGGAAGGAAACGTCGCAGACCCATCAAGGTGGTACTCGTACTGCTCGCCTCGTCGAGAGGAATCCAAATATATGAATGCTTAAGCTATGGGATATGAAATGGACGAGCGACCAATAAAACAGCATGTATTATGGGGTTGAATGAGTTTTGCTATTCACAAAATAAAACAAAAGCAGTCATGCAAATATCTGAATTTTCACAGCACAGCAAAATCAGTTGCACCATTCAATTCCGCTCGTCCAGACGGGGAGAATTCAATCACATTCATTCGATGCGACGTTTCTTATGGGATTTAATGAGCGACAACATTTTGACCCTAAACCGAGAGGATTCTGGGATTTTTGTGGTTTTTTGGTAATAACTCTGGAAGGACACGTCGCAGACCCATCAAGGTGGTAATCGTACTGCTCGCCTCGTCGAGAGGAATCCAAATATATGAATGGTTAAGCTATGTGATATGAAATGAACGAGCGACCAATAAAACAACATGTATTATGGGGTTGAATGCTTTTTGCTATTCACAAAATAAAACAAAAGCAGTCATGCAAATATCTGAATTTTCACAGCACAGCAAAATCAGTTGCAACATTCAATTCCGCTCGTCCAGACGGGGATAATTCAATCACATTCATTCGATGCGACGTGTCTTATGGGATTTAATGAGCGACAACATTTTGACCCCAAACCGAGAGGATTCTGGGATGTTTGTGTTTTTTTGGTAATAACTCTGGAAGGAAACGTCGCAGACCCATCAAGGTGGTACTCGTACTGCTCGCCTCGTCGAGAGGAATCCAAATATATGAAAGCTTAAGCTATGGGATATGAAATGGACGAGCGACCAATAAAACAACATGTATTATGGGGTTGAATGCTTTTTGCTATTCACAAAATAAAACAAAAGCAGTCATGCAAATATCTGAATTTTCACAGCACAGCAAAATCAGTTGCACCATTCAATTCCGCTCGTCCAGACGGGGATAATTCAATCACATTCATTCGATGCGACGTGTCTTATGGGATTTAATGAGCGACAACATTTTGACCCCAAACCGAGAGGATTCTGGGATGTTTGTGTTTTTTTGGTAATAATTCTGGAAGGAAACGTCGCAGACCCATCAAGGTGGTACTCTTACTGCTCGCCTCGTCCAGAGGAATCCAAATATATGAATGGTTAAGCTATGGGATATGAAATGGACGAGCGACCAATAAAACAGCATGTATTATGGGGTTGAATGCGTTTTGCTATTCACAAAATAAAACAAAAGCAGTCATGCAAATATCTGAATTTTCACAGCACAGTAAAATCAGTTGCACCATTCCATTCCGCTCGTCCAGACGGGGAGAATTCAATCACATTCATTCGATGCGACGATTCTTATGGGATTTAATAAGCGACAACATTTTGACCCCAAACCGAGAGGATTCTGGGATGTTTGTGTTTTTTTGGTAATAACTCTGGAAGGAAACGTCGCAGAACCATCATGGTGGTACTCGTACTGCCCGGCTCGTCGAGCGGAATCGAAATATATGAATGGTTAAGTTATGTGATATGAAATGAACGAGCGACCAATAAAACAACATGTATTATGGGGTTGAATGCTTTTTGCTATTCACAAAATAAAACAAAAGCAATCATGCAAATATCTGAATTTTCACAGCACAGCAAAATCAGTTGCACCATTCAATTCCGCTCGTCCAGACGGGGAGAATTCAATCACATTCATCCGATGCGACGTTTCTTATGGGATTTAATGAGCGACAACATTTTGACCCTAAACCGAGAGGATTCTGGGATTTTTGTGGTTTTTTGGTAATAACTCTGCAAGGACACGTCGCAGACCCATCAAGGTGGTAATCGTACTGCTCGCCTCGTCGAGAGGAATCCAAATATATGAATGGTTAAGCTATGTGATATGAAATGAACGAGCGACCAATAAAACAACATGTATTATGGGGTTGAATGCTTTTTGCTATTCACAAAATAAAACAAAAGCAGTCATGCAAATATCTGAATTTTCACAGCACAGCAAAATCAGTTGCACCATTCAATTCCGCTCGTCCAGACGGGGATAATTCAATCACATTCATTCGATGCGACGTGTCTTATGGGATTTAATGAGCGACAACATTTTGACCCCAAACCGAGAGGATTCTGGGATGTTTGTGTTTTTTTGGTAATAACTCTGGAAGGAAACGTCGCAGACCCATCAAGGTGGTACTCTTACTGCTCGCCTCGTCCAGAGGAATCCAAATATATGAATGGTTAAGCTATGGGATATGAAATGGACGAGCGACCAATAAAACAGCATGTATTATGGGGTTGAATGCGTTTTGCTATTCACAAAATAAAACAAAAGCAGTCATGCAAATATCTGAATTTTCACAGCACAGTAAAATCAGTTGCACCATTCCATTCCGCTCGTCCAGACGGGGAGAATTCAATCACATTCATTCGATGCGACGATTCTTATGGGATTTAATAAGCGACAACATTTTGACCCCAAACCGAGAGGATTCTGGGATGTTTGTGTTTTTTTGGTAATAACTCTGGAAGGAAACGTCGCAGAACCATCATGGTGGTACTCGTACTGCCCGGCTCGTCGAGCGGAATCGAAATATATGAATGGTTAAGTTATGTGATATGAAATGAACGAGCGACCAATAAAACAACATGTATTATGGGGTTGAATGCTTTTTGCTATTCACAAAATAAAACAAAAGCAATCATGCAAATATCTGAATTTTCACAGCACAGCAAAATCAGTTGCACCATTCAATTCCGCTCGTCCAGACGGGGAGAATTCAATCACATTCATCCGATGCGACGTTTCTTATGGGATTTAATGAGCGACAACATTTTGACCCTAAACCGAGAGGATTCTGGGATTTTTGTGGTTTTTTGGTAATAACTCTGCAAGGACACGTCGCAGACCCATCAAGGTGGTAATCGTACTGCTCGCCTCGTCGAGAGGAATCCAAATATATGAATGGTTAAGCTATGTGATATGAAATGAACGAGCGACCAATAAAACAACATGTATTATGGGGTTGAATGCTTTTTGCTATTCACAAAATAAAACAAAAGCAGTCATGCAAATATCTGAATTTTCACAGCACAGCAAAATCAGTTGCACCATTCAATTCCGCTCGTCCAGACGGGGATAATTCAATCACATTCATTCGATGCGACGTGTCTTATGGGATTTAATGAGCGACAACATTTTGACCCCAAACCGAGAGGATTCTGGGATGTTTGTGTTTTTTTGGTAATAACTCTGGAAGGAAACGTCGCAGACCCATCAAGGTGGTACTCTTACTGCTCGCCTCGTCCAGAGGAATCCAAATATATGAATGGTTAAGCTATGGGATATGAAATGGACGAGCGACCAATAAAACAGCATGTATTATGGGGTTGAATGCGTTTTGCTATTCACAAAATAAAACAAAAGCAGTCATGCAAATATCTGAATTTTCACAGCACAGTAAAATCAGTTGCACCATTCCATTCCGCTCGTCCAGACGGGGAGAATTCAATCACATTCATTCGATGCGACGATTCTTATGGGATTTAATAAGCGACAACATTTTGACCCCAAACCGAGAGGATTCTGGGATGTTTGTGTTTTTTTGGTAATAACTCTGGAAGGAAACGTCGCAGAACCATCATGGTGGTACTCGTACTGCCCGGCTCGTCGAGCGGAATCGAAATATATGAATGGTTAAGTTATGTGATATGAAATGAACGAGCGACCAATAAAACAACATGTATTATGGGGTTGAATGCTTTTTGCTATTCACAAAATAAAACAAAAGCAATCATGCAAATATCTGAATTTTCACAGCACAGCAAAATCAGTTGCACCATTCAATTCCGCTCGTCCAGACGGGGAGAATTCAATCACATTCATCCGATGCGACGTTTCTTATGGGATTTAATGAGCGACAACATTTTGACCCTAAACCGAGAGGATTCTGGGATTTTTGTGGTTTTTTGGTAATAACTCTGCAAGGACACGTCGCAGACCCATCAAGGTGGTAATCGTACTGCTCGCCTCGTCGAGAGGAATCCAAATATATGAATGGTTAAGCTATGTGATATGAAATGAACGAGCGACCAATAAAACAACATGTATTATGGGGTTGAATGCTTTTTGCTATTCACAAAATAAAACAAAAGCAGTCATGCAAATATCTGAATTTTCACAGCACAGCAAAATCAGTTGCAACATTCAATTCCGCTCATCCAGACGGGGAGAATTCAATCACATTCATTCGATGCGACGTTTCTTATGGGATTTAATAAGCGACAACAGTTTGACCCCAAACCGAGAGGATTCTGGGATGTTTGTGGTTTTTTGGTAATAACTCTGGAAGGAAACGTCGCAGACCCATCAAGGTTGTACTCGTACTGCTCGCCTCGTCGAGAGGAATCCAAATATGTGAATGGTTAAGCTATTGGATATGAAATGGACGAGCGACCAATAAAACAGCATGTATTATGGGGTTGAATGCATTTTGCTATTCACAAAATAAAACAAAAGCAGTAATGCAAATATCTGAATTTTCACAGCACAGCAAAATCAGTTGCACCATTCAATTCCGCTCGTCCAGACGGGGAGAATTCAATCACATTCATTCGATGCGACGTTTCTTATGGGATTTAATGAGCGACAACATTTTGACCCCAAACCGAGAGGATTCTGGGATGTTTGTGTTTTTTTGATAATAACTCTGGAAGGAAACGTCGCAGAGCCATCAAGGTGGTACTCGTACTGCTCGCCTCGTCGAGAGAAATCCAAATATATGAATGGTTAAGCTATGGGATATGAAATGGACGAGCGTCCAATAAAACAGCATGTATTATGGGGTTGAATGCTTTTTGCTATTCACAAAATAAAACAAAAGCAATCATGCAAATATCTGAATTTTCACAGCACAGCAAAATCAGTTGCACCATTCAATTCCGCTCGTCCAGACGGGGAGAATTCAATCACATTCATTCGATGCGACGTTTCTTATGGAATTTAATGAGCGACAACATTTTGACCCCAAATCGAGAGGATTCTGGGATGTTTGTGGTTTTTTGGTAATAACTCTGGAAGGAAACGTCGCAGACCCATCAAGGTGGTACTCGAACTGCTCGCCTCGTCGAGAGGAATCCAAATATATGAATGCTTAAGCTATGGGATATGAAATGGACGGGCGACCAATAAAACAACATGTATTATGGGGTTGAATGCTTTTTGCTATTCACAAAATAAAACAAACGAAGTCATGCAAATATCTGAATTTTCACAGCACAGCAAAATCAGTTGCACCATTCAATTCCGCTCGTCCAGACGGGGATAATTCAATCACATTCATTCAATGCGACGTGTTTTTTGGGATTTAATGAGCGACAACATTTTGACCCCAAACCGAGAGGATTCTGGGATGTTTGTGTTTTTTTGGTAATAACTCTGGAAGGAAACGTCGCAGACCCATCAAGGTGGCACTCGTACTGCTCGCCTCGTCGAGAGGAATCCAAATATATGAATGCTTAAGCTATGGGATATGAAATGGACGAGCGACCAATAAAAGAACATGTATTATGGGGTTGAATGCTTTTTGCTATTCACAAAATAAAACAAAAGCAGTCATGCAAATATCTGAATTTTCACAGCACAGCAAAATCAGTTGCACCATTCAATTCCGCTCGTCCAGACGGGGATAATTCAATCACATTCATTCGATGCGACGTGTCTTATGGGATTTAATGAGCGACAACATTTTGACCCCAAACCGAGAGGATTCTGGGATGTTTGTGTTTTTTTGGTAATAACTCTGGAAGGAAACGTCGCAGACCCATCAAGGTGGTACTCGTACTGCTCGCCTCGTCGAGAGGAATCCAAATATATGAATGGTTAAGCTATGGGATATGAAATGGACGAGCGACCAATAAAACAGCATGTATTATGGGGTTGAATGCGTTTTGCTATTCACAAAATAAAACAAAAGCAGTCATGCAAATATCTGAATTTTCACAGCACAGCAAAATCAGTTGCACCATTCAATTCCGCTCGTCCAGACGGGGAGAATTCAATCACATTCATTCGATGCGACGTTTCTTATGGGATTTAATAAGCGACAACATTTTGACCCCAAACCGAGAGGATTCTGGGATGTTTGTGGTTTTTTGGTAATAACTCTGGAAGGAAACGTCGCAGAACCATCATGGTGGTACTCGTACTGCCCGGCTCGTCGAGCGGAATCGAAATATATGAATGGTTAAGCTATGTGATATGAAATGAACGAGCGACCAATAAAACAACATGTATTATGGGGTTGAATGCTTTTTGCTATTCACAAAATAAAACAAAAGCAGTCATGCAAATATCTGAATTTTCACAGGACAGCAATATCAGTTGCACCATTCAATTCCGCTCGTCCAGACGGGGAGAATTCAATCACATTCATTCGATGCGACGTTTCTTATGGGATTTAATGAGCGACAACATTTTGACCCCAAAACCGAGAGGATTCTGGGATGTTTGTGCTTTTTGGTAATAACTCTGGAAGGAAACGTCGCAGACCCATCAAGGTGGTACTCGTACTGCTCGCCTCGTCGAGAGGAATCCAAATATATGAATGTTTAAGCTATGGGATATGAAATGGACGAGCGACCAATAAAACAGCATGTATTATGGGGTTGAATGCTTTTTGCTATTCACAAAATAAAACAAAAGCAGTCATGCAAATATCTGAATTTTCACAGCACAGCAAAATCAGTTGCACCATTCAATTCCGCTCGTCCAGACGGGGAGAATGCAATCACATTCATTCGATGCGACGTTTCTTGTGGGATTTAATGAGCGACAACATTTTGACCCCAAACCGAGAGGATTCTGGGATGTTTGTGTTTTTTTAGTAATAACTCTGGAAGGAAACGTCGCAGACCCATCAAGGTGGTACTCGAACTGCTCGCCTCGTCGAGAGGAATCCAAATATATGAATGGTTAAGCTATCGGATATGAAATGGACGAGCGACCAATAAAACAACATGTATTATGGGGTTGAATGCTTTTGGCTATTCACAAAATAAAACAAAAGCAGTCATGCAAATATCTGAATTTTCACAGCACAGCAAAATCAGTTGCACCATTCAATTCCGCTCGTCCAGACGGGGAGAATTCAATCACATTCATTCGATGCGACGTTTCTTATTGGATTTAATGAGCGACAACATTTTGACCCCAAACCGAGAGGATTCTGGGATGTTTGTGTATTTTTGGTAATAACTCTGGAAGGAAACGTCGCAGACCCATCAAGGTGGTACTCGTACTGCTCGCCTCGTCGAGAGGAATCCAAATATATGAATGCTTAAGCTATGGAATATGAAATGGACGAGCGACCAATAAAACAACATGTATTATGGGGTTGAATGCTTTTTGCTATTCACAAAATAAAACAAAAGCAGTCATGCAAATATCTGAATTTTCACAGGACAGCAATATCAGTTGCACCATTCAATTCCGCTCGTCCAGACGGGGAGAATTCAATCACATTCATTCGATGCGACGTTTCTTATGGGATTTAATGAGCGACAACATTTTGACCCCAAAACCGAGAGGATTCTGGGATGTTTGTGGTTTTTTAGTAATAACTCTGGAAGCAAACGTCGCAGACCCATCAAGGTGGCACTCGTACTGCTCGCCTCGTCGAGAGGAATCCAAATATATGAATGCTTAAGCTATGGGATATGAAATGGACGAGCGACCAATAAAAGAACATGTATTATGGGGTTGAATGCTTTTTGCTATTCACAAAATAAAACAAAAGCAGTCATGCAAATATCTGAATTTTCACAGCACAGCAAAATCAGTTGCACCATTCAATTCCGCTCGTCCAGACGGGGATAATTCAATCACATTCATTCGATGCGACGTGTCTTATGGGATTTAATGAGCGACAACATTTTGACCCCAAACCGAGAGGATTCTGGGATGTTTGTGTTTTTTTGGTAATAACTCTGGAAGGAAACGTCGCAGACCCATCAAGGTGGTACTCGTACTGCTCGCCTCGTCGAGAGGAATCCAAATATATGAATGGTTAAGCTATGGGATATGAAATGGACGAGCGACCAATAAAACAGCATGTATTATGGGGTTGAATGCGTTTTGCTATTCACAAAATAAAACAAAAGCAGTCATGCAAATATCTGAATTTTCACAGCACAGCAAAATCAGTTGCACCATTCAATTCCGCTCGTCCAGACGGGGAGAATTCAATCACATTCATTCGATGCGACGTTTCTTATGGGATTTAATAAGCGACAACATTTTGACCCCAAACCGAGAGGATTCTGGGATGTTTGTGGTTTTTTGGTAATAACTCTGGAAGGAAACGTCGCAGAACCATCATGGTGGTACTCGTACTGCCCGGCTCGTCGAGCGGAATCGAAATAAATGAATGGTTAAGCTATGTGATATGAAATGAACGAGCGACCAATAAAACAACATGTATTATGGGGTTGAATGCTTTTTGCTATTCACAAAATAAAACAAAAGCAGTCATGCAAATATCTGAATTTTGACAGCACAGCAAAATCAGTTGCACCATTCAATTCCGCTCGTCCAGACGGGGAGAATTCAATCACATTCATTCGATGCGACGTTTCTTATGGGATTTAATAAGCGACAACAGTTTGACCCCAAACCGAGAGGATTCTGGGATGTTTGTGCTTTTTGGTAATAACTCTGGAAGGAAACGTCGCAGACCCATCAAGGTGGTACTCGTACTGCTCGCCTCGTCGAGAGGAATCCAAATATATGAATGTTTAAGCTATGGGATATGAAATGGACGAGCGACCAATAAAACAGCATGTATTATGGGGTTGAATGCTTTTTGCTATTCACAAAATAAAACAAAAGCAGTCATGCAAATATCTGAATTTTCACAGCACAGCAAAATCAGTTGCACCATTCAATTCCGCTCGTCCAGACGGGGAGAATGCAATCACATTCATTCGATGCGACGTTTCTTGTGGGATTTAATGAGCGACAACATTTTGACCCCAAACCGAGAGGATTCTGGGATGTTTGTGGTTTTTTAGTAATAACTCTGGAAGGAAACGTCGCAGACCCATCAAGGTGGTACTCGTACTGCTCGCCTCGTCGAGAGGAATCCAAATATATGAATGCTTAAGCTATGGGATATGAAATGGACGAGCGACCAATAAAACAACATGTATTATGGGGTTGAATGCTTTTTGCTATTCACAAAATAAAACAAAAGCAGTCATGCAAATATCTGAATTTTCACAGCACAGCAAAATCAGTTGCACCATTCAATTCCGCTCGTCCAGACGGGGAGAATGCAATCACATTCATTCGATGCGACGTTTCTTGTGGGATTTAATGAGCGACAACATTTTGACCCCAAACCGAGAGGATTCTGGGATGTTTGTGGTTTTTTAGTAATAACTCTGGAAGGAAACGTCGCAGACCCATCAAGGTGGTACTCGTACTGCTCGCCTCGTCGAGAGGAATCCAAATATATGAATGCTTAAGCTATGGGATATGAAATGGACGAGCGACCAATAAAACAACATGTATTATGGGGTTGAATGCTTTTTGCTATTCACAAAATAAAACAAAAGCAGTCATGCAAATATCTGAATTTTCACAGCACAGCAAAATCAGTTGCACCATTCAATTCCGCTCGTCCAGACGGGGATAATTCAATCACATTCATTCGATGCGACGTGTCTTATGGGATTTAATGAGCGACAACATTTTGACCCCAAACCGAGAGGATTCTGGGATGTTTGTGGTTTTTTGGTAATAACTCTGGAAGGAAACGTCGCAGACCCATCAAGGTGGTACTCGTACTGCTCGCCTCGTCGAGAGGAATCCAAATATATTAATGCTTAAGCTATGGGATATGAAATGGACGAGCGACCAATACAAGAGCATGTATTATGGGGTTGAATGCTTTTTGCTATTCACAAAATAAAACAAAAGAAGTCATGCAAATATCTGAATTTTCACAGCACAGCAAAATCAGTTGCACCATTCAATTCCGCTCGTCCAGACGGGGAGAATTTAATCACATTCATTCGATGCGACGTTTCTTGTGGGATTTAATGAGCGACAACATTTTGACCCCAAACCGAGAGGATTCTGGGATGTTTGTGGTTTTTTAGTAATGACTCTGGAAGGAAACGTCGCAGGCCCATCAAGGTGGTACTCGTACTGCTCGCCTCGTCGAGAGGAATCCAAATATATGAATGCTTAAGCTATGGGATATGAAATGGACGAGCGACCAATAAAAGAACATGTATTATGGGGTTGAATGCTTTTTGCTATTCACAAAATAAAACAAAAGCAGTCATGCAAATATCTGAATTTTCACAGCACAGCAAAATCAGTTGCACCATTCAATTCCGCTCGTCCAGACGGGGAGAATTCAATCACATTCATTCGATGCGACGTTTCTTATGGGATTTCATAAGCGACAACATTTTGACCCCAAACCGAGAGGATTCTGGGATGTTTGTGGTTTTTTGGTAATAACTCTGGAAGGAAACGTCGCAGAACCATCATGGTGGTACTCGTACTGCCCGGCTCGTCGAGCGGAATCGAAATATATGAATGGTTAAGCTATGTGATATGAAATGAACGAGCGACCAATAAAACAACATGTATTATGGGGTTGAATGCTTTTTGCTATTCACAAAATAAAACAAAAGCAGTCATGCAAATATCTGAATTTTGACAGCACAGCAAAATCAGTTGCACCATTCAATTCCACTCGTCCAGACGGGGAGAATTCAATCACATTCATTCGATGCGACGTTTCTTATGGGATTTAATAAGCGACAACAGTTTGACCCCAAACCGAGAGGATTCTGGGATGTTTGTGCTTTTTGGTAATAACTCTGGAAGGAAACGTCGCAGACCCATCAAGGTGGTACTCGTACTGCTCGCCTCGTCGAGAGGAATCCAAATATATGAATGTTTAAGCTATGGGATATGAAATGGACGAGCGACCAATAAAACAGCATGTATTATGGGGTTGAATGCATTTTGCTATTCACAAAATAAAACAAAAGCAGTAATGCAAATATCTGAATTTTCACAGCACAGCAAAATCAGTTGCACCATTCAATTCCGCTCGTCCAGACGGGGATAATTCAATCACATTCATTCGATGTGACGTTTCTTATGGGATTTAATGAGCGACAACATTTTGACCCCAAACCGAGAGGATTCTGGGATGTTTGTGTTTTTTTGGTAATAACTCTGGAAGGAAACGTCGCAGATCCATCAAGGTTGTACTCGTACTGCTCGCCTCGTCGAGAGAAATCCAAATATATGAATGGTTAAGCTATGGGATATGAAATGGACGAGCGACCAATAAAACAGCATGTATTATGCGGTTGAATGCTTTTTGCTATTCACAAAACAAAACAAAAGCAGTCATGCAAATATCTGAATTTTCACAGCACAGCAACATCAGTTGCACCATTCAATTCCGCTCGTCCAGACGGGGAGAATGCAATCACATTCATTCGATGCGACGTTTCTTGTGGGATTTAATGAGCGACAACATTTTGACCCCAAACCGAGAGGATTCTGGGATGTTTGTGGTTTTTTAGTAATAACTCTGGAAGGAAACGTCGCAGACCCATCAAGGTGGTACTCGTACTGCTCGCCTCGTCGAGAGGAATCCAAATATATGAATGCTTAAGCTATGGGATATGAAATGGACGAGCGACCAATAAAACAACATGTATTATGGGGTTGAATGCTTTTTGCTATTCACAAAATAAAACAAAAGCAGTCATGCAAATATCTGAATTTTCACAGCACAGCAAAATCAGTTGCACCATTCAATTCCGCTCGTCCAGACGGGGAAAATTCAATCACATTCATTCGATGCGACGTGTCTTATGGGATTTAATGAGCGACAACATTTTGACCCCAAACCGAGAGGATTCTGGAATGTTTGTGGTTTTTTGGTAATAACTCTGGAAGGAAACGTCGCAGACCCATCAAGGTTGTACTCGTACTGCTCGCCTCGTCGAGAGGAATCCAAATATGTGAATGGTTAAGCTATTGGATATGAAATGGACGAGCGTCCAATAAAACAGCATGTATTATGGGGTTGAATGCATTTTGCTATTCACAAAATAAAACAAAAGCAGTAATGCAAATATCTGAATTTTCACAGCACAGCAAAATCAGTTGCACCATTCAATTCCGCTCGTCCAGACGGGGAGAATTCAATCACATTCATTCGATGTGACGTTTCTTATGGGATTTAATGAGCGACAACATTTTGACCCCAAACCGAGAGGATTCTGGGATGTTTGTGTTTTTTTGGTAATAACTCTGGAAGGAAACGTCGCAGATCCATCAAGGTGGTACTCGTACTGCTCGCCTCGTCGAGAGAAATCCAAATATATGAATGGTTAAGCTATGGGATATGAAATGGACGAGCGACCAATAAAACAGCATGTATTATGCGGTTGAATGCTTTTTGCTATTCACAAAATAAAACAAAAGCAGTCATGCAAATATCTGAATTTTCACAGCACAGCAAAATCAGTTGCACCATTCAATTCCGCTCGTCCAGACGGGGATAATTCAATCACATTCATTCGATGCGACGTGTCTTATGGGATTTAATGAGCGACAACATTTTGACCCCAAACCGAGAGGATTCTGGGATGTTTGTGGTTTTTTGGTAATAACTCTGGAAGGAAACGTCGCAGACCCATCAAGGTGGTACTCGTACTGCTCGCCTCGTCGAGAGGAATCCAAATATATTAATGCTTAAGCTATGGGATATGAAATGGACGAGCGACCAATAAAACAACATGTATTATGGGGTTGAATGCTTTTTGCTATTCACAAAATAAAACAAAAGAAGTCATGCAAATATCTGAATTTTCACAGCACAGCAAAATCAGTTGCACCATTCAATTCCGCTCGTCCAGACGGGGAGAATTTAATCACATTTATTCGATGCGACGTTTCTTGTGGGATTTAATGAGCGACAACATTTTGACCCCAAACCGAGAGGATTCTGGGATGTTTGTGGTTTTTTAGTAATAACTCTGGAAGGAAACGTCGCAGGCCCATCAAGGTGGTACTCGTACTGCTCGCCTCGTCGAGAGGAATCCAAATATATGAATGCTTAAGCTATGGGATATGAAATGGACGAGCGACCAATAAAAGAACATGTATTATGGGGTTGAATGCTTTTTGCTATTCACAAAATAAAACAAAAGCAGTCATGCAAATATCTGAATTTTCACAGCACAGCAAAATCAGTTGCACCATTCAATTCCGCTCGTCCAGACGGGGAGAATTCAATCACATTCATTCGATGCGACGTTTCTTATGGGATTTCATAAGCGACAACATTTTGACCCCAAACCGAGAGGATTCTGGGATGTTTGTGCTTTTGTGGTAATAACTCTGGAAGGAAACGTCGCAGAACCATCATGGTGGTACTCGTACTGCCCGGCTCGTCGAGCGGAATCGAAATATATGAATGGTTAAGCTATGTGATATGAAATGAACGAGCGACCAATAAAACAACATGTATTATGGGGTTGAATGCTTTTTGCTATTCACAACATAAAACAAAAGCAGTCATGCAAATATCTGAATTTTGACAGCACAGCAAAATCAGTTGCACCATTCAATTCCGCTCGTCCAGACGGGGAGAATTCAATCACATTCATTCGATGCGACGTTTCTTATGGGATTTAATAAGCGACAACAGTTTGACCCCAAACCGAGAGGATTCTGGGATGTTTGTGCTTTTTGGTAATAACTCTGGAAGGAAACGTCGCAGACCCATCAAGGTGGTACTCGTACTGCTCGCCTCGTCGAGAGGAATCCAAATATATGAATGTTTAAGCTATGGGATATGAAATGGACGAGCGACCAATAAAACAGCATGTATTATGGGGTTGAATGCTTTTTGCTATTCACAAAATAAAACAAAAGCAGTAATGCAAATATCTGAATTTTCACAGCACAGCAAAATCAGTTGCACCATTCAATTCCGCTCGTCCAGACGGGGATAATTCAATCACATTCATTCGATGTGACGTTTCTTATGGGATTTAATGAGCGACAACATTTTGACCCCAAACCGAGAGGATTCTGGGATGTTTGTGTTTTTTTGGTAATAACTCTGGAAGGAAACGTCGCAGATCCATCAAGGTTGTACTCGTACTGCTCGCCTCGTCGAGAGAAATCCAAATATATGAATGGTTAAGCTATGGGATATGAAATGGACGAGCGACCAATAAAACAGCATGTATTATGCGGTTGAATGCTTTTTGCTATTCACAAAATAAAACAAAAGCAGTCATGCAAATATCTGAATTTTCACAGCACAGCAAAATCAGTTGCACCATTCAATTCCGCTCGTCCAGACGGGGAGAATGCAATCACATTCATTCGATGCGACGTTTCTTGTGGGATTTAATGAGCGACAACATTTTGACCCCAAACCGAGAGGATTCTGGGATGTTTGTGGTTTTTTAGTAATAACTCTGGAAGGAAACGTCGCAGACCCATCAAGGTGGTACTCGTACTGCTCGCCTCGTCGAGAGGAATCCAAATATATGAATGATTAAGCTATGGGATATGAAATGGACGAGCGACCAATAAAACAACATGTATTATGTGGTTGAATGCTTTTTGCTATTCACAAAATAAAACAAAAGCAGTCATGCAAATATCTGAATTTTCACAGCACAGCAAAATCAGTTGCACCATTCAATTCCGCTCGTCCAGACGGGGATAATTCAATCACATTCATTCGATGCGACGTGTCTTATGGGATTTAATGAGCGACAACATTTTGACCCCAAACCGAGAGGATTCTGGGATGTTTGTGTTTTTTTGGTAATAACTCTGGAAGGAAACGTCGCAGACCCATCAAGGTGGTACTCGTACTGCTCGCCTCGTCGAGAGGAATCCAAATATATGAATGTTTAAGCTATGGGATATGAAATGGACGAGCGACCAATAAAACAGCATGTATTATGGGGTTGAATGCTTTTTGCTATTCACAAAATAAAACAAAAGCAGTCATGCAAATATCTGAATTTTCACAGCACAGCAAAATCAGTTGCACCATTCAATTCCGCTCGTCCAGACGGGGAAAATTCAATCACATTCATTCGATGCGACGTTTCTTATGGGATTTAATGAGCGACAACATTTTGACCCCAAACCGAGAGGATTCTGGAATGTTTGTGGTTTTTTGGTAATAACTCTGGAAGGAAACGTCGCAGACCCATCAAGGTTGTACTCGTACTGCTCGCCTCGTCGAGAGGAATCCAAATATGTGAATGGTTAAGCTATTGGATATGAAATGGACGAGCGACCAATAAAACAGCATGTATTATGGGGTTGAATGCATTTTGCTATTCACAAAATAAAACAAAAGCAGTAATGCAAATATCTGAATTTTCACAGCACAGCAAAATCAGTTGCACCATTCAATTCCGCTCGTCCAGACGGGGAGAATTCAATCACATTCATTCGATGTGACGTTTCTTATGGGATTTAATGAGCGACAACATTTTGACCCCAAACCGAGAGGATTCTGGGATGTTTGTGTTTTTTTGGTAATAACTCTGGAAGAAAACGTCGCAGATCCATCAAGGTGGTACTCGTACTGCTCGCCTCGTCGAGAGAAATCCAAATATATGAATGGTTAAGCTATGGGATATGAAATGGACGAGCGACCAATAAAACAGCATGTATTATGCGGTTGAATGCTTTTTGCTATTCACAAAATAAAACAAAAGCAGTCATGCAAATATCTGAATTTTAACAGCACAGCAAAATCAGTTGCACCATTCAATTCCGCTCGTCCAGACGGGGAGAATGCAATCACATTCATTCGATGCGACGTTTCTTGTGGGATTTAATGAGCGACAACATTTTGACCCCAAACCGAGAGGATTCTGGGATGTTTGTGGTTTTTTAGTAATAACTCTGGAAGGAAACGTCGCAGACCCATCAAGGTGGTACTCGTACTGCTCGCCTCGTCGAGAGGAATCCAAATATATGAATGCTTAAGCTATGGGATATGAAATGGACGAGCGACCAATAAAACAACATGTATTATGGGGTTGAATGCTTTTTGCTATTCACAAAATAAAACAAAAGCAGTCATGCAAATATCTGAATTTTCACAGCACAGCAAAATCAGTTGCACCATTCAATTCCGCTCGTCCAGACGGGGATAATTCAATCACATTCATTCGATGCGACGTGTCTTATGGGATTTAATGAGCGACAACATTTTGACCCCAAACCGAGAGGATTCTGGGATGTTTGTGGTTTTTTGGTAATAACTCTGGAAGGAAACGTCGCAGACCCATCAAGGTGGTACTCGTACTGCTCGACTCGTCGAGAGGAATCCAAATATATTAATGCTTAAGCTATGGGATATGAAATGGACGAGCGACCAATAAAACAACATGTATTATGCGGTTGAATGCTTTTTGCTATTCACAAAATAAAACAAAAGCAGTCATGCAAATATCTGAATTTTAACAGCACAGCAAAATCAGTTGCACCATTCAATTCCGCTCGTCCAGACGGGGAGAATGCAATCACATTCATTCGATGCGACGTTTCTTGTGGGATTTAATGAGCGACAACATTTTGACCCCAAACCGAGAGGATTCTGGGATGTTTGTGGTTTTTTAGTAATAACTCTGGAAGGAAACGTCGCAGACCCATCAAGGTGGTACTCGTACTGCTCGCCTCGTCGAGAGGAATCCAAATATATGAATGCTTAAGCTATGGGATATGAAATGGACGAGCGACCAATAAAACAACATGTATTATGGGGTTGAATGCTTTTTGCTATTCACAAAATAAAACAAAAGCAGTCATGCAAATATCTGAATTTTCACAGCACAGCAAAATCAGTTGCACCATTCAATTCCGCTCGTCCAGACGGGGAGAATTTAATCACATTCATTCGATGCGACGTTTCTTGTGGGATTTAATGAGCGACAACATTTTGACCCCAAACCGAGAGGATTCTGGGATGTTTGTGGTTTTTTAGTAATAACTCTGGAAGGAAACGTCGCAGGCCCATCAAGGTGGTACTCGTACTGCTCGCCTCGTCGAGAGGAATCCAAATATATGAATGCTTAAGCTATGGGATATGAAATGGACGAGCGACCAATAAAACAGCATGTATTATGGGGTTGAATGCTTTTTGCTATTCACAAAATAAAACAAAAGCAGTCATGCAAATATCTGAATTTTCACAGCACAGCAAAATCAGTTGCACCATTCAATTCCGCTCGTCCAGACGGGGAAAATTCAATCACATTCATTCGATGCGACGTTTCTTATGGGATTTAATGAGCGACAACATTTTGACCCCAAACCGAGAGGATTCTGGAATGTTTGTGGTTTTTTGGTAATAACTCTGGAAGGAAACGTCGCAGACCCATCAAGGTTGTACTCGTACTGCTCGCCTCGTCGAGAGGAATCCAAATATGTGAATGGTTAAGCTATTGGATATGAAATGGACGAGCGACCAATAAAACAGCATGTATTATGGGGTTGAATGCATTTTGCTATTCACAAAATAAAACAAAAGCAGTAATGCAAATATCTGAATTTTCACAGCACAGCAAAATCAGTTGCACCATTCAATTCCGCTCGTCCAGACGGGGAGAATTCAATCACATTCATTCGATGTGACGTTTCTTATGGGATTTAATGAGCGACAACATTTTGACCCCAAACCGAGAGGATTCTGGGATGTTTGTGTTTTTTTGGTAATAACTCTGGAAGAAAACGTCGCAGATCCATCAAGGTGGTACTCGTACTGCTCGCCTCGTCGAGAGAAATCCAAATATATGAATGGTTAAGCTATGGGATATGAAATGGACGAGCGACCAATAAAACAGCATGTATTATGCGGTTGAATGCTTTTTGCTATTCACAAAATAAAACAAAAGCAGTCATGCAAATATCTGAATTTTAACAGCACAGCAAAATCAGTTGCACCATTCAATTCCGCTCGTCCAGACGGGGAGAATGCAATCACATTCATTCGATGCGACGTTTCTTGTGGGATTTAATGAGCGACAACATTTTGACCCCAAACCGAGAGGATTCTGGGATGTTTGTGGTTATTTAGTAATAACTCTGGAAGGAAACGTCGCAGACCCATCAAGGTGGTACTCGTACTGCTCGCCTCGTCGAGAGGAATCCAAATATATGAATGCTTAAGCTATGGGATATGAAATGGACGAGCGACCAATAAAACAACATGTATTATGGGGTTGAATGCTTTTTGCTATTCACAAAATAAAACAAAAGCAGTCATGCAAATATCTGAATTTTCACAGCACAGCAAAATCAGTTGCACCATTCAATTCCGCTCGTCCAGACGGGGATAATTCAATCACATTCATTCGATGCGACGTGTCTTATGGGATTTAATGAGCGACAACATTTTGACCCCAAACCGAGAGGATTCTGGGATGTTTGTGGTTTTTTGGTAATAACTCTGGAAGGAAACGTCGCAGACCCATCAAGGTGGTACTCGTACTGCTCGACTCGTCGAGAGGAATCCAAATATATTAATGCTTAAGCTATGGGATATGAAATGGACGAGCGACCAATAAAACAACATGTATTATGCGGTTGAATGCTTTTTGCTATTCACAAAATAAAACAAAAGCAGTCATGCAAATATCTGAATTTTAACAGCACAGCAAAATCAGTTGCACCATTCAATTCCGCTCGTCCAGACGGGGAGAATGCAATCACATTCATTCGATGCGACGTTTCTTGTGGGATTTAATGAGCGACAACATTTTGACCCCAAACCGAGAGGATTCTGGGATGTTTGTGGTTTTTTAGTAATAACTCTGGAAGGAAACGTCGCAGACCCATCAAGGTGGTACTCGTACTGCTCGCCTCGTCGAGAGGAATCCAAATATATGAATGCTTAAGCTATGGGATATGAAATGGACGAGCGACCAATAAAACAACATGTATTATGGGGTTGAATGCTTTTTGCTATTCACAAAATAAAACAAAAGCAGTCATGCAAATATCTGAATTTTCACAGCACAGCAAAATCAGTTGCACCATTCAATTCCGCTCGTCCAGACGGGGAGAATTTAATCACATTCATTCGATGCGACGTTTCTTGTGGGATTTAATGAGCGACAACATTTTGACCCCAAACCGAGAGGATTCTGGGATGTTTGTGGTTTTTTAGTAATAACTCTGGAAGGAAACGTCGCAGGCCCATCAAGGTGGTACTCGTACTGCTCGCCTCGTCGAGAGGAATCCAAATATATGAATGCTTAAGCTATGGGATATGAAATGGACGAGCGACCAATAAAAGAACATGTATTATGGGGTTGAATGCTTTTTGCTATTCACAAAATAAAACAAAAGCAGTCATGCAAATATCTGAATTTTCACAGCACAGCAAAATCAGTTGCACCATTCAATTCCGCTCGTCCAGACGGGGAGAATTCAATCACATTCATTCGATGCGACGTTTCTTATGGGATTTCATAAGCGACAACATTTTGACCCCAAACCGAGAGGATTCTGGGATGTTTGTGGTTTTTTGGTAATAACTCTGGAAGGAAACGTCGCAGAACCATCATGGTGGTACTCGTACTGCCCGGCTCGTCGAGCGGAATCGAAATATATGAATGGTTAAGCTATGTGATATGAAATGAACGAGCGACCAATAAAACAACATGTATTATGGGGTTTAATGCTTTTTGCTATTCACAAAATAAAACAAAAGCAGTCATGCAAATATCTGAATTTTGACAGCACAGCAAAATCAGTTGCACCATTCAATTCCGCTCTTCCAGACGGGGAAAATTCAATCACATTCATTCGATGCGACGTTTCATATGGGATTTAATGAGCGACAACATTTTGACCCCAAACCGAGAGGATTCTGGGATGTTTGTGTTTTTTTGGTAATAACTCTGGAAGGAAACGTCGCAGACCCATCAAGGTTGTACTCGAACTGCTCGCCTCGTCGAGAGGAATCCAAATATGTGAATGGTTAAGCTATTGGATATGAAATGGACGAGCGACCAATAAAACAGCATGTATTATGGGGTTGAATGCATTTTGCTATTCACAAAATAAAACAAAAGCAGTAATGCAAATATCTGAATTTTCACAGCACAGCAAAATCAGTTGCACCATTCAATTCCGCTCGTCCAGACGGGGATAATTCAATCACATTCATTCGATGTGACGTTTCTTATGGGATTTAATGAGCGACAACATTTTGACCCCAAACCGAGAGGATTCTGGGATGTTTGTGTTTTTTTGGTAATAACTCTGGAAGGAAACGTCGCAGATCCATCAAGGTTGTACTCGTACTGCTCGCCTCGTCGAGAGAAATCCAAATATATGAATGGTTAAGCTATGGGATATGAAATGGACGAGCGACCAATAAAACAGCATGTATTATGCGGTTGAATGCTTTTTGCTATTCACAAAATAAAACAAAAGCAGTCATGCAAATATCTGAATTTTCACAGCACAGCAAAATCAGTTGCACCATTCAATTCCGCTCGTCCAGACGGGGAGAATGCAATCACATTCATTCGATGCGACGTTTCTTGTGGGATTTAATGAGCGACAACATTTTGACCCCAAACCGAGAGGATTCTGGGATGTTTGTGGTTTTTTAGTAATAACTCTGGAAGGAAACGTCGCAGACCCATCAAGGTGGTACTCGTACTGCTCGCCTCGTCGAGATGAATCCAAATATATGAATGCTTAAGCTATGGGATATGAAATGGACGAGCGACCAATAAAACAACATGTATTATGGGGTTGAATGCTTTTGCTATTCACAAAATAAAACAAAAGCAGTCATGCAAATATCTGAATTTTCACAGCACAGCAAAATCAGTTGCACCATTCAATTCCGCTCGTCCAGACGGGGATAATTCAATCACATTCATTCGATGCGACGTGTCTTATGGGATTTAATGAGCGACAACATTTTGACCCCAAACCGAGAGGATTCTGGGATGTTTGTGTTTTTTTGGTAATAACTCTGGAAGGAAACGTCGCAGACCCATCAAGGTGGTACTCGTACTGCTCGCCTCGTCGAGAGGAATCCAAATATATGAATGTTTAAGCTATGGGATATGAAATGGACGAGCGACCAATAAAACAGCATGTATTATGGGGTTGAATGCTTTTTGCTATTCACAAAATAAAACAAAAGCAGTCATGCAAATATCTGAATTTTCACAGCACAGCAAAATCAGTTGCACCATTCAATTCCGCTCGTCCAGACGGGGAAAATTCAATCACATTCATTCGATGCGACGTTTCTTATGGGATTTAATGAGCGACAACATTTTGACCCCAAACCGAGAGGATTCTGGAATGTTTGTGGTTTTTTGGTAATAACTCTGGAAGGAAACGTCGCAGACCCATCAAGGTTGTACTCGTACTGCTCGCCTCGTCGAGAGGAATCCAAATATGTGAATGGTTAAGCTATTGGATATGAAATGGACGAGCGACCAATAAAACAGCATGTATTATGGGTTGAATGCTTTTTGCTATTCACAAAATAAAACAAAAGCAGTCATGCAAATATCTGAATTTTCACAGCACAGCAAAATCAGTTGCACCATTCAATTCCGCTCGTCCAGACGGGGATAATTCAATCACATTCATTCGATGCGACGTGTCTTATGGGATTTAATGAGCGACAACATTTTGACCCCAAACCGAGAGGATTCTGGGATGTTTGTGGTTTTTTAGTAATAACTCTGGAAGGAAACGTCGCAGGCCCATCAAGGTGGTACTCGTACTGCTCGCCTCGTCGAGAGGAATCCAAATATATGAATGCTTAAGCTATGGGATATGAAATGGACGAGCGACCAATAAAAGAACATGTATTATGGGGTTGAATGCTTTTTGCTATTCACAAAATAAAACAAAAGCAGTCATGCAAATATCTGAATTTTCACAGCACAGCAAAATCAGTTGCACCATTCAATTCCGCTCGTCCAGACGGGGAGAATTCAATCACATTCATTCGATGCGACGTTTCTTATGGGATTTCATAAGCGACAACATTTTGACCCCAAACCGAGAGGATTCTGGGATGTTTGTGGTTTTTTGGTAATAACTCTGGAAGGAAACGTCGCAGAACCATCATGGTGGTACTCGTACTGCCCGGCTCGTCGAGCGGAATCGAAATATATGAATGGTTAAGCTATGTGATATGAAATGAACGAGCGACCAATAAAACAACATGTATTATGGGGTTTAATGCTTTTTGCTATTCACAAAATAAAACAAAAGCAGTCATGCAAATATCTGAATTTTGACAGCACAGCAAAATCAGTTGCACCATTCAATTCCGCTCTTCCAGACGGGGAAAATTCAATCACATTCATTCGATGCGACGTTTCATATGGGATTTAATGAGCGACAACATTTTGACCCCAAACTGAGAGGATTCTGGGATGTTTGTGTTTTTTTGGTAATAACTCTGGAAGGAAACGTCGCAGACCCATCAAGGTTGTACTCGAACTGCTCGCCTCGTCGAGAGGAATCCAAATATGTGAATGGTTAAGCTATTGGATATGAAATGGACGAGCGACCAATAAAACAGCATGTATTATGGGGTTGAATGCATTTTGCTATTCACAAAATAAAACAAAAGCAGTAATGCAAATATCTGAATTTTCACAGCACAGCAAAATCAGTTGCACCATTCAATTCCGCTCGTCCAGACGGGGATAATTCAATCACATTCATTCGATGTGACGTTTCTTATGGGATTTAATGAGCGACAACATTTTGACCCCAAACCGAGAGGATTCTGGGATGTTTGTGTTTTTTTGGTAATAACTCTGGAAGGAAACGTCGCAGATCCATCAAGGTTGTACTCGTACTGCTCGCCTCGTCGAGAGAAATCCAAATATATGAATGGTTAAGCTATGGGATATGAAATGGACGAGCGACCAATAAAACAGCATGTATTATGCGGTTGAATGCTTTTTGCTATTCACAAAATAAAACAAAAGCAGTCATGCAAATATCTGAATTTTCACAGCACAGCAAAATCAGTTGCACCATTCAATTCCGCTCGTCCAGACGGGGAGAATGCAATCACATTCATTCGATGCGACGTTTCTTGTGGGATTTAATGAGCGACAACATTTTGACCCCAAACCGAGAGGATTCTGGGATGTTTGTGGTTTTTTAGTAATAACTCTGGAAGGAAACGTCGCAGACCCATCAAGGTGGTACTCGTACTGCTCGCCTCGTCGAGAGGAATCCAAATATATGAATGTTTAAGCTATGGGATATGAAATGGACGAGCGACCAATAAAACAGCATGTATTATGGGGTTGAATGCTTTTTGCTATTCACAAAATAAAACAAAAGCAGTCATGCAAATATCTGAATTTTCACAGCACAGCAAAATCAGTTGCACCATTCAATTCCGCTCGTCCAGACGGGGAAAATTCAATCACATTCATTCGATGCGACGTTTCTTATGGGATTTAATGAGCGACAACATTTTGACCCCAAACCGAGAGGATTCTGGAATGTTTGTGGTTTTTTGGTAATAACTCTGGAAGGAAACGTCGCAGACCCATCAAGGTTGTACTCGTACTGCTCGCCTCGTCGAGAGGAATCCAAATATGTGAATGGTTAAGCTATTGGATATGAAATGGACGAGCGACCAATAAAACAGCATGTATTATGGGTTGAATGCTTTTTGCTATTCACAAAATAAAACAAAAGCAGTCATGCAAATATCTGAATTTTCACAGCACAGCAAAATCAGTTGCACCATTCAATTCCGCTCGTCCAGACGGGGATAATTCAATCACATTCATTCGATGCGACGTGTCTTATGGGATTTAATGAGCGACAACATTTTGACCCCAAACCGAGAGGATTCTGGGATGTTTGTGGTTTTTTAGTAATAACTCTGGAAGGAAACGTCGCAGGCCCATCAAGGTGGTACTCGTACTGCTCGCCTCGTCGAGAGGAATCCAAATATATGAATGCTTAAGCTATGGGATATGAAATGGACGAGCGACCAATAAAAGAACATGTATTATGGGGTTGAATGCTTTTTGCTATTCACAAAATAAAACAAAAGCAGTCATGCAAATATCTGAATTTTCACAGCACAGCAAAATCAGTTGCACCATTCAATTCCGCTCGTCCAGACGGGGAGAATTCAATCACATTCATTCGATGCGACGTTTCTTATGGGATTTCATAAGCGACAACATTTTGACCCCAAACCGAGAGGATTCTGGGATGTTTGTGGTTTTTTGGTAATAACTCTGGAAGGAAACGTCGCAGAACCATCATGGTGGTACTCGTACTGCCCGGCTCGTCGAGCGGAATCGAAATATATGAATGGTTAAGCTATGTGATATGAAATGAACGAGCGACCAATAAAACAACATGTATTATGGGGTTTAATGCTTTTTGCTATTCACAAAATAAAACAAAAGCAGTCATGCAAATATCTGAATTTTCACAGCACAGCAAAATCAGTTGCACCATTCAATTCCGCTCGTCCAGACGGGGAGAATGCAATCACATTCATTCGATGCGACGTTTCTTGTGGGATTTAATGAGCGACAACATTTTGACCCCAAACCGAGAGGATTCTGGGATGTTTGTGGTTTTTTAGTAATAACTCTGGAAGGAAACGTCGCAGACCCATCAAGGTGGTACTCGTACTGCTCGCCTCGTCGAGATGAATCCAAATATATGAATGCTTAAGCTATGGGATATGAAATGGACGAGCGACCAATAAAACAACATGTATTATGGGGTTGAATGCTTTTGCTATTCACAAAATAAAACAAAAGCAGTCATGCAAATATCTGAATTTTCACAGCACAGCAAAATCAGTTGCACCATTCAATTCCGCTCGTCCAGACGGGGATAATTCAATCACATTCATTCGATGCGACGTGTCTTATGGGATTTAATGAGCGACAACATTTTGACCCCAAACCGAGAGGATTCTGGGATGATTGTGTTTTTTTGGTAATAACTCTGGAAGGAAACGTCGCAGACCCATCAAGGTGGTACTCGTACTGCTCGCCTCGTCGAGAGGAATCCAAATATATGAATGTTTAAGCTATGGGATATGAAATGGACGAGCGACCAATAAAACAGCATGTATTATGGGGTTGAATGCTTTTTGCTATTCACAAAATAAAACAAAAGCAGTCATGCAAATATCTGAATTTTCACAGCACAGCAAAATCAGTTGCACCATTCAATTCCGCTCGTCCAGACGGGGAAAATTCAATCACATTCATTCGATGCGACGTTTCTTATGGGATTTAATGAGCGACAACATTTTGACCCCAAACCGAGAGGATTCTGGAATGTTTGTGGTTTTTTGGTAATAACTCTGGAAGGAAACGTCGCAGACCCATCAAGGTTGTACTCGTACTGCTCGCCTCGTCGAGAGGAATCCAAATATGTGAATGGTTAAGCTATTGGATATGAAATGGACGAGCGACCAATAAAACAGCATGTATTATGGGTTGAATGCTTTTTGCTATTCACAAAATAAAACAAAAGCAGTCATGCAAATATCTGAATTTTCACAGCACAGCAAAATCAGTTGCACCATTCAATTCCGCTCGTCCAGACGGGGATAATTCAATCACATTCATTCGATGCGACGTGTCTTATGGGATTTAATGAGCGACAACATTTTGACCCCAAACCGAGAGGATTCTGGGATGTTTGTGGTTTTTTGGTAATAACTCTGGAAGGAAACGTCGCAGACCCATCAAGGTGGTACTCGTACTGCTCGCCTCGTCGAGAGGAATCCAAATATATTAATGCTTAAGCTATGGGATATGAAATGGACGAGCGACCAATAAAACAACATGTATTATGCGGTTGAATGCTTTTTGCTATTCACAAAATAAAACAAAAGCAGTCATGCAAATATCTGAATTTTAACAGCACAGCAAAATCAGTTGCACCATTCAATTCCGCTCGTCCAGACGGGGAGAATGCAATCACATTCATTCGATGCGACGTTTCTTGTGGGATTTAATGAGCGACAACATTTTGACCCCAAACCGAGAGGATTCTGGGATGTTTGTGGTTTTTTAGTAATAACTCTGGAAGGAAACGTCGCAGACCCATCAAGGTGGTACTCGTACTGCTCGCCTCGTCGAGAGGAATCCAAATATATGAATGCTTAAGCTATGGGATATGAAATGGACGAGCGACCAATAAAACAACATGTATTATGGGGTTGAATGCTTTTTGCTATTCACAAAATAAAACAAAAGAAGTCATGCAAATATCTGAATTTTCACAGCACAGCAAAATCATTTGCACCATTCAATTCCGCTCGTCCAGACGGGGAGAATTTAATCACATTCATTCGATGCGACGTTTCTTGTGGGATTTAATGAGCGACAACATTTTGACCCCAAACCGAGAGGATTCTGGGATGTTTGTGGTTTTTTAGTAATAACTCTGGAAGGAAACGTCGCAGGCTCATCAAGGTGGTACTCGTACTGCCCGGCTCGTCGAGCGGAATCGAAATATATGAATGGTTAAGCTATGTGATATGAAATGAACGAGCGACCAATAAAACAACATGTATTATGGGGTTGAATGCTTTTTGCTATTCACAAAATAAAACAAAAGCAGTCATGCAAATATCTGAATTTTGACAGCACAGCAAAATCAGTTGCACCATTCAATTCCGCTCGTCCAGACGGGGAAAATTCAATCACATTCATTCGATGCGACGTTTCATATGGGATTTAATGAGCGACAACATTTTGACCCCAAACCGAGAGGATTCTGGGATGTTTGTGGTTTTTTAGTAATAACTCTGGAAGGAAACGTCGCAGACCCATCAAGGTGGTACTCGTACTGCTCGCCTCGTCGAGAGGAATCCAAATATATGAATGCTTAAGCTATGGGATATGAAATGGACGAGCGACCAATAAAACAACATGTATTATGGGGTTGAATGCTTTTTGCTATTCACAAAATAAAACAAAAGCAGTCATGCAAATATCTGAATTTTCACAGCACAGCAAAATCAGTTGCACCATTCAATTCCGCTCGTCCAGACGGGGATAATTCAATCACATTCATTCGATGCGACGTGTCTTATGGGATTTAATGAGCGACAACATTTTGACCCCAAACCGAGAGGATTCTGGGATGTTTGTGTTTTTTTGGTAATAACTCTGGAAGGAAACGTCGCAGACCCATCAAGGTGGTACTCGTACTGCTCGCCTCGTCGAGAGGAATCCAAATATATGAATGCTTAAGCTATGGGATATGAAATGGACGAGCGACCAATAAAAGAACATGTATTATGGGGTTGAATGCTTTTTGCTATTCACAAAATAAAACAAAAGCAGTCATGCAAATATCTGAATTTTCACAGCACAGCAAAATCAGTTGCACCATTCAATTCCGCTCGTCCAGACGGGGAGAATTCAATCACATTCATTCGATGCGACGTTTCTTATGGGATTTCATAAGCGACAACATTTTGACCCCAAACCGAGAGGATTCTGGGATGTTTGTGGTTTTTTGGTAATAACTCTGGAAGGAAACGTTGCGGAACCATCATGGTGGTACTCGTACTGCCCGGCTCGTCGAGCGGAATCGAAATATATGAATGGTTAAGCTATGTGATATGAAATGAACGAGAGACCAATAAAACAACATGTATTATGGGGTTGAATGCTTTTTGCTATTCACAAAATAAAACAAAAGCAGTCATGCAAATATCTGAATTTTGACAGCACAGCAAAATCAGTTGCACCATTCAATTCCGCTCGTCCAGACGGGGAAAATTCAATCACATTCATTCGATGCGACGTTTCATATGGGATTTAATGAGCGACAACATTTTGACCCCAAACCGAGAGGATTCTGGGATGTGTGTGGTTTTTTAGTAATAACTCTGGAAGGAAACGTCGCAGACCCATCAAGGTGGTACTCGTACTGCTCGCCTCGTCGAGAGGAATCCAAATATATGAATGCTTAAGCTATGGGATATGAAATGGACGAGCGACCAATAAAACAACATGTATTATGGGGTTGAATGCTTTTTGCTATTCACAAAATAAAACAAAAGCAGTCATGCAAATATCTGAATTTTCACAGCACAGCAAAATCAGTTGCACCATTCAATTCCGCTCGTCCAGACGGGGATAATTCAATCACATTCATTCGATGCGACGTGTCTTATGGGATTTAATGAGCGACAACATTTTGACCCCAAACCGAGAGGATTCTGGGATGTTTGTGGTTTTTTAGTAATAACTCTGGAAGGAAACGTCGCAGACCCATCAAGGTGGTACTCGTACTGCTCGCCTCGTCGAGAGGAATCCAAATATATGAATGCTTAAGCTATGGGATATGAAATGGACGAGCGACCAATAAAACAACATGTATTATGGGGTTGAATGCTTTTTGCTATTCACAAAATAAAACAAAAGCAGTCATGCAAATATCTGAATTTTCACAGCACAGCAAAATCAGTTGCACCATTCAATTCCGCTCGTCCAGACGGGGATAATTCAATCACATTCATTCGATGCGACGTGTCTTATGGGATTTAATGAGCGACAACATTTTGACCCCAAACCGAGAGGATTCTGGGATGTTTGTGTTTTTTTGGTAATAACTCTGGAAGGAAACGTCGCAGACCCATCAAGGTGGTACTCGTACTGCTCGCCTCGTCGAGAGGAATCCAAATATATGAATGTTTAAGCTATGGGATATGAAATGGACGAGCGACCAATAAAACAGCATGTATTATGGGGTTGAATGCTTTTTGCTATTCACAAAATAAAACAAAAGCAGTCATGCAAATATCTGAATTTTCACAGCACAGCAAAATCAGTTGCACCATTCAATTCCGCTCGTCCAGACGGGGAAAATTCAATCACATTCATTCGATGCGACGTTTCTTATGGGATTTAATGAGCGACAACATTTTGACCCCAAACCGAGAGGATTCTGGAATGTTTGTGGTTTTTTGGTAATAACTCTGGAAGGAAACGTCGCAGACCCATCAAGGTTGTACTCGTACTGCTCGCCTCGTCGAGAGGAATCCAAATATGTGAATGGTTAAGCTATTGGATATGAAATGGACGAGCGACCAATAAAACAGCATGTATTATGGGTTGAATGCTTTTTGCTATTCACAAAATAAAACAAAAGCAGTCATGCAAATATCTGAATTTTCACAGCACAGCAAAATCAGTTGCACCATTCAATTCCGCTCGTCCAGACGGGGATAATTCAATCACATTCATTCGATGCGACGTGTCTTATGGGATTTAATGAGCGACAACATTTTGACCCCAAACCGAGAGGATTCTGGGATGTTTGTGGTTTTTTGGTAATAACTCTGGAAGGAAACGTCGCAGACCCATCAAGGTGGTACTCGTACTGCTCGCCTCGTCGAGAGGAATCCAAATATATGAATGCTTAAGCTATGGGATATGAAATGGACGAGCGACCAATAAAACAACATGTATTATGGGGTTGAATGCTTTTTGCTATTCACAAAATAAAACAAAAGCAGTCATGCAAATATCTGAATTTTCACAGCACAGCAAAATCAGTTGCACCATTCAATTCCGCTCGTCCAGACGGGGATAATTCAATTACATTCATTCGATGCGACGTGTCTTATGGGATTTAATGAGCGACAACATTTTGACCCCAAACCGAGAGGATTCTGGGATGTTTGTGGTTTTTTGGTAATAACTCTGGAAGGAAACGTCGCAGGCCCATCAAGGTGGTACTCGTACTGCTCGCCTCGTCGAGAGGAATCCAAATATATGAATGCTTAAGCTATGGGATATGAAATGGACGAGCGACCAATAAAAGAACATGTATTATGGGGTTGAATGCTTTTTGCTATTCACAAAATAAAACAAAAGCAGTCATGCAAATATCTGAATTTTCACAGCACAGCAAAATCAGTTGCACCATTCAATTCCGCTCGTCCAGACAGGGAGAATTCAATCACATTCATTCGATGCGACGTTTCTTATGGGATTTCATAAGCGACAACATTTTGACCCCAAACCGAGAGGATTCTGGGATGTTTGTGTTTTTTTGGTAATAACTCTGGAAGGAAACGTCGCAGAACCATCATGGTGGTACTCGTACTGCCCGGCTCGTCGAGCGGAATCGAAATATATGAATGGTTAAGCTATGTGATATGAAATGAACGAGCGACCAATAAAACAACATGTATTATGGGGTTGAATGCTTTTTGCTATTCACAAAATAAAACAAAAGCAGTCATGCAAATATCTGAATTTTGACAGCACAGCAAAATCAGTTGCACCATTCAATTCCGCTCGTCCAGACGGGGAAAATTCAATCACATTCATTCGATGCGACGTTTCATATGGGATTTAATGAGCGACAACATTTTGACCCCAAACCGAGAGGATTCTGGGATGTTTGTGTTTTTTTGGTAATAACTCTGGAAGGAAACGTCGCAGACCCATCAAGGTTGTACTCGAACTGCTCGCCTCGTCGAGAGGAATCCAAATATGTGAATGGTTAAGCTATTGGATATGAAATGGACGAGCGACCAATAAAACAGCATGTATTATGGGGTTGAATGCATTTTGCTATTCACAAAATAAAACAAAAGCAGTAATGCAAATATCTGAATTTTCACAGCACAGCAAAATCAGTTGCACCATTCAATTCCGCTCGTCAAGACGGGGATAATTCAATCACATTCATTCGATGTGACGTTTCTTATGGGATTTAATGAGCGACAACATTTTGACCCCAAACCGAGAGGATTCTGGGATGTTTGTGTTTTTTTGGTAATAACTCTGGAAGGAAACGTCGCAGATCCATCAAGGTTGTACTCGTACTGCTCGCCTCGTCGAGAGAAATCCAAATATATGAATGGTTAAGCTATGGGATATGAAATGGACGAGCGACCAATAAAACAGCATGTATTATGCGGTTGAATGCTTTTTGCTATTCACAAAATAAAACACAAGCAGTCATGCAAATATCTGAATTTTCACAGCACAGCAAAATCAGTTGCACCATTCAATTCCGCTCGTCCAGACGGGGAGAATGCAATCACATTCATTCGATGCGACGTTTCTTGTGGGATTTAATGAGCGACAACATTTTGACCCCAAACCGAGAGGATTCTGGGATGTTTGTGGTTTTTTAGTAATAACTCTGGAAGGAAACGTCGCAGACCCATCAAGGTGGTACTCGTACTGCTCGCCTCGTCGAGAGGAATCCAAATATATGAATGCTTAAGCTATGGGATATAAAATGGACGAGCGACCAATAAAACAACATGTATTATGGGGTTGAATGCTTTTTGCTATTCACAAAATAAAACAAAAGCAGTCATGCAAATATCTGAATTTTCACAGCACAGCAAAATCAGTTGCACCATTCAATTCCGCTCGTCCAGACGGGGATAATTCAATCACATTCATTCGATGCGACGTGTCTTATGGGATTTAATGAGCGACAACATTTTGACCCCAAACCGAGAGGATTCTGGGATTTTTGTGTTTTTTTGGTAATAACTCTGGAAGGAAACGTCGCAGACCCATCAAGGTGGTACTCGTACTGCTCGCCTCGTCGAGAGGAATCCAAATATATGAATGTTTAAGCTATGGGATATGAAATGGACGAGCGACCAATAAAACAGCATGTATTATGGGGTTGAATGCTTTTTGCTATTCACAAAATAAAACAAAAGCAGTCATGCAAATATCTGAATTTTCACAGCACAGCAAAATCAGTTGCACCATTCAATTCCGCTCGTCCAGACGGGGAGAATGCAATCACATTCATTCGATGCGACGTTTCTTGTGGGATTTAATGAGCGACAACATTTTGACCCCAAACCGAGAGGATTCTGGGATGTTTGTGGTTTTTTAGTAATAACTCTGGAAGGAAACGTCGCAGACCCATCAAGGTGGTACTCGTACTGCTCGCCTCGTCGAGAGGAATCCAAATTTATGAATGCTTAAGCTATGGGATATGAAATGGACGAGCGACCAATAAAACAACATGTATTATGGGGTTGAATGCTTTTTGCTATTCACAAAATAAAACAAAAGCAGTCATGCAAATATCTGAATTTTCACAGCACAGCAAAATCAGTTGCACCATTCAATTCCGCTCGTCCAGACGGGGATAATTCAATCACATTCATTCGATGCGACGTGTCTTATGGGATTTAATGAGCGACAACATTTTGACCCCAAACCGAGAGGATTCTGGGATGTTTGTGTTTTTTTGGTAATAACTCTGGAAGGAAACGTCGCAGACCCATCAAGGTGGTACTCGTACTGCTCGCCTCGTCGAGAGGAATCCAAATATATGAATGTTTAAGCTATGGGATATGAAATGGACGAGCGACCAATAAAACAGCATGTATTATGGGGTTGAATGCTTTTTGCTATTCACAAAATAAAACAAAAGCAGTCATGCAAATATCTGAATTTTCACAGCACAGCAAAATCAGTTGCACCATTCAATTCCGCTCGTCCAGACGGGGAGAATGCAATCACATTCATTCGATGCGACGTTTCTTGTGGGATTTAATGAGCGACAACATTTTGACCCCAAACCGAGAGGATTCTGGGATGTTTGTGGTTTTTTAGTAATAACTCTGGAAGGAAACGTCGCAGACCCATCAAGGTGGTACTCGTACTGCTCGCCTCGTCGAGAGGAATCCAAATATATGAATGCTTAAGCTATGGGATATAAAATGGACGAGCGACCAATAAAACAACATGTATTATGGGGTTGAATGCTTTTTGCTATTCACAAAATAAAACAAAAGCAGTCATGCAAATATCTGAATTTTCACAGCACAGCAAAATCAGTTGCACCATTCAATTCCGCTCGTCCAGACGGGGATAATTCAATCACATTCATTCGATGCGACGTGTCTTATGGGATTTAATGAGCGACAACATTTTGACCCCAAACCGAGAGGATTCTGGGATGTTTGTGTTTTTTTGGTAATAACTCTGGAAAGAAACGTCGCAGACCCATCAAGGTGGTACTCGTACTGCTCGCCTCGTCGAGAGGAATCCAAATATATGAATGTTTAAGCTATGGGATATGAAATGGACGAGCGACCAATAAAACAGCATGTATTATGGGGTTGAATGCTTTTTGCTATTCACAAAATAAAACAAAAGCAGTCATGCAAATATCTGAATTTTCACAGCACAGCAAAATCAGTTGCACCATTCAATTCCGCTCGTCCAGACGGGGAGAATGCAATCACATTCATTCGATGCGACGTTTCTTGTGGGATTTAATGAGCGACAACATTTTGACCCCAAACCGAGAGGATTCTGGGATGTTTGTGGTTTTTTAGTAATAACTCTGGAAGGAAACGTCGCAGACCCATCAAGGTGGTACTCGTACTGCTCGCCTCGTCGAGAGGAATCCAAATTTATGAATGCTTAAGCTATGGGATATGAAATGGACGAGCGACCAATAAAACAACATGTATTATGCGGTTGAATGCTTTTTGCTATTCACAAAATAAAACAAAAGCAGTCATGCAAATATCTGAATTTTCACAGCACAGCAAAATCAGTTGCACCATTCAATTCCGCTCGTCCAGACGGGGAGAATGCAATCACATTCATTCGATGCGACGTTTCTTGTGGGATTTAATGAGCGACAACATTTTGACCCCAAACCGAGAGGATTCTGGGATGTTTGTGGTTTTTTAGTAATAACTCTGGAAGGAAACGTCGCAGACCCATCAAGGTGGTACTCGTACTGCTCGCCTCGTCGAGAGGAATCCAAATATATGAATGCTTAAGCTATGGGATATGAAATGGACGAGCGACCAATAAAACAACATGTATTATGGGGTTGAATGCTTTTTGCTATTCACAAAATAAAACAAAAGCAGTCATGCAAATATCTGAATTTTCACAGCACAGCAAAATCAGTTGCACCATTCAATTCCGCTCGTCCAGACGGGGATAATTCAATCACATTCATTCGATGCGACGTGTCTTATGGGATTTAATGAGCGACAACATTTTGACCCCAAACCGAGAGGATTCTGGGATGTTTGTGTTTTTTTGGTAATAACTCTGGAAGGAAACGTCGCAGACCCATCAAGGTGGTACTCGTACTGCTCGCCTCGTCGAGAGGAATCCAAATATATGAATGTTTAAGCTATGGGATATGAAATGGACGAGCGACCAATAAAACAGCATGTATTATGGGGTTGAATGCTTTTTGCTATTCACAAAATAAAACAAAAGCAGTCATGCAAATATCTGAATTTTCACAGCACAGCAAAATCAGTTGCACCATTCAATTCCGCTCGTCCAGACGGGGAAAATTCAATCACATTCATTCGATGCGACGTTTCTTATGGGATTTAATGAGCGACAACATTTTGACCCCAAACCGAGAGGATTCTGGAATGTTTGTGGTTTTTTGGTAATAACTCTGGAAGGAAACGTCGCAGACCCATCAAGGTTGTACTCGTACTGCTCGCCTCGTCGAGAGGAATCCAAATATGTGAATGGTTAAGCTATTGGATATGAAATGGACGAGCGACCAATAAAACAGCATGTATTATGGGTTGAATGCATTTTGCTATTCACAAAATAAAACAAAAGCAGTAATGCAAATATCTGAATTTTCACAGCACAGCAAAATCAGTTGCACCATTCAATTCCGCTCGTCCAGACGGGGAGAATTCAATCACATTCATTCGATGTGACGTTTCTTATGGGATTTAAAGAGCGACAACATTTTGACCCCAAACCGAGAGGATTCTTGGATGTTTGTGTTTTTTTGGTAATAACTCTGGAAGGAAACATCGCAGATCCATCAAGGTGGTACTCGTACTGCTCGCCTCGTCGAGAGAAATCCAAATATATGAATGGTTAAGCTATGGGATATGAAATGGACGAGCGACCAATAAAACAGCATGTATTATGCGGTTGAATGCTTTTTGCTATTCACAAAATAAAACAAAAGCAGTCATGCAAATATCTGAATTTTAACAGCACAGCAAAATCAGCTGCACCATTCAATTCCGCTCGTCCAGACGGGGAGAATGCAATCACATTCATTCGATGCGACGTTTCTTGTGGGATTTAATGAGCGACAACATTTTGACCCCAAACCGAGAAGATTCTGGGATGTTTGTGGTTTTTTAGTAATAACTCTGGAAGCAAACGTCGCAGACCCATCAAGGTGGTACTCGTACTGCTCGCCTCGTCGAGAGGAATCCAAATATATGAATGCTTAAGCTATGGGATATGAAATGGACGAGCGACCAATAAAACAACATGTATTATGGGGTTGAATGCTTTTTGCTATTCACAAAATAAAACAAAAGCAGTCATGCAAATATCTGAATTTTCACAGCACAGCAAAATCAGTTGCACCATTCAATTCCGCTCGTCCAGACGGGGATAATTCAATCACATTCATTCGATGCGACGTGTCTTATGGGATTTAATGAGCGACAACACTTTGACCCCAAACCGAGAGGATTCTGGGATGTTTGTGGTTTTTTGGTAATAACTCTGGAAGGAAACGTCGCAGACCCATCAAGGTTGTACTCGTACTGCTCGCCTCGTCGAGAGGAATCCAAATATGTGAATGATTAAGCTATTGGATATGAAATGGACGAGCGACCAATAAAACAGCATGTATTATGGGGTTGAATGCATTTTGCTATTCACAAAATAAAACAAAAGCAGTAATGCAAATATCTGAATTTTCACAGCACAGCAAAATCAGTTGCACCATTCAATTCCGCTCGTCCAGACGGGGAGAATTCAATCACATTCATTCGATGTGACGTTTCTTATGGGATTTAATGAGCGACAACATTTTGACCCCAAACCGAGAGGATTCTGGGATGTTTGTGTTTTTTTGGTAATAACTCTGGAAGGAAACGTCGCAGATCCATCAAGGTGGTACTCGTACTGCTCGCCTCGTCGAGAGAAATCCAAATATATGAATGGTTAAGCTATGGGATATGAAATGGACGAGCGACCAATAAAACAGCATGTATTATGCGGTTGAATGCTTTTGCTATTCACAAAATAAAACAAAAGCAGTCATGCAAATATCTGAATTTTCACAGCACAGCAAAATCAGTTGCACCATTCAATTCCGCTCGTCCAGACGGGGAGAATGCAATCACATTCATTCGATGCGACGTTTCTTGTGGGATTTAATGAGCGACAACATTTTGACCCCAAACCGAGAGGATTCTGGGATGTTTGTGGTTTTTTAGTAATAACTCTGGAAGGAAACGTCGCAGACCCATCAAGGTGGTACTCGTACTGCTCGCCTCGTCGAGAGGAATCCAAATATATGAATGCTTAAGCTATGGGATATGAAATGGACGAGCGACCAATAAAATAACATGTATTATGGGGTTGAGTTCATTTTGCTATTCACAAAATAAAACAAAAGCAGTCATGCAAATATCTGAATTTTCACAGCACAGCAAAATCAGTTGCACCATTCAATTCCGCTCGTCCAGACGGGGATAATTCAATCACATTCATTCGATGCGACGTGTCTTATGGGATTTAATGAGCGACAACATTTTGACCCCAAACCGAGAGGATTCTGGGATGTTTGTGTTTTTTTGGTAATAACTCTGGAAGGAAACGTCGCAGACCCATCAAGGTGGTACTCGTACTGCTCGCCTCGTCGAGAGGAATCCAAATATATGAATGGTTAAGCTATGGGATATGAAATGGACGAGCGACCAATAAAACAGCATGTATTATGGGGTTGAATGCGTTTTGCTATTCACAAAATAAAACAAAAGCAGTCATGCAAATATCTGAATTTTAACAGCACAGCAAAATCAGTTGCACCATTCAATTCCGCTCGTCCAGACGGGGAGAATTCAATCACATTCATTCGATGCGACGTTTCTTGTGGGATTTAATGAGCGACAACATTTTGACCCCAAACCGAGAGGATTCTGGGATGTTTGTGGTTTTTTAGTAATAACTCTGGAAGGAAACGTCGCAGACCCATCAAGGTGGTACTCGTACTGCTCGCCTCGTCGAGAGGAATCCAAATATATGAATGGTTAAGCTATGGGATATGAAATGGACGAGCGACCAATAAAACAGCATGTATTATGGGGTTGAATGCGTTTTGCTATTCACAAAATAAAACAAAAGCAGTCATGCAAATATCTGAATTTTCACAGCACAGCAAAATCAGTTGCACCATTCAATTCCGCTCGTCCAGACGGGGAGAATTCAATCACATTCATTCGATGCGACGTTTCTTATGGGATTTAATAAGCGACAACATTTTGACCCCAAACCGAGAGGATTCTGGAATGTTTGTGGTTTTTTGGTAATAACTCTGGAAGGAAACGTCGCAGACCCATCAAGGTTGTACTCGTACTGCTCGCCTCGTCGAGAGGAATCCAAATATGTGAATGGTTAAGCTATTGGATATGAAATGGACGAGCGACCAATAAAACAGCATGTATTATGGGGTTGAATGCATTTTGCTATTCACAAAATAAAACAAAAGCAGTAATGCAAATATCTGAATTTTCACAGCACAGCAAAATCAGTTGCACCATTCAATTCCGCTCGTCCAGACGGGGAGAATTCAATCACATTCATTCGATGTGACGTTTCTTATGGGATTTAATGAGCGACAACATTTTGACCCCAAACCGAGAGGATTCTGGGATGTTTGTGTTTTTTTGGTAATAACTCTGGAAGGAAACGTCGCAGATCCATCAAGGTGGTACTCGTACTGCTCGCCTCGTCGAGAGAAATCCAAATATATGAATGGTTAAGCTATGGGATATGAAATGGACGAGCGACCAATAAAACAGCATGTATTATGCGGTTGAATGCTTTTTGCTATTCACAAAATAAAACAAAAGCAGTCATGCAAATATCTGAATTTTAACAGCACAATAAAATCAGTTGCACCATTCAATTCCGCTCGTCCAGACGGGGAGAATGCAATCACATTCATTCGATGCGACGTTTCTTGTGGGATTTAATGAGCGACAACATTTTGACCCCAAACCGAGAGGATTCTGGGATGTTTGTGTTTTTTTGGTAATAACTCTGGAAGGAAACGTCGCAGATCCATCAAGGTGGTACTCGTACTGCTCGCCTCGTCGAGAGAAATCCAAATATATGAATGGTTAAGCTATGGGATATGAAATGGACGAGCGACCAATAAAACAGCATGTATTATGCGGTTGAATGCTTTTTGCTATTCACAAAATAAAACAAAAGCAGTCATGCAAATATCTGAATTTTAACAGCACAGCAAAATCAGTTGCACCATTCAATTCCGCTCGTCCAGACGGGGAGAATGCAATCACATTCATTCGATGCGACGTTTCTTGTGGGATTTAATGAGCGACAACATTTTGACCCCAAACCGAGAGGATTCTGGGATGTTTGTGGTTTTTTTAGTAATAACTCTGGAAGGAAACGTCGCAGACCCATCAAGGTGGTACTCGTACTGCTCGCCTCGTCGAGAGGAATCCAAATATATGAATGGTTAAGCTATGGGATATGAAATGGACGAGCGACCAATAAAACAGCATGTATTATGGGGTTGAATGCGTTTTGCTATTCACAAAATAAAACAAAAGCAGTCATGCAAATATCTGAATTTTCACAGCACAGCAAAATCAGTTGCACCATTCAATTCCGCTCGTCCAGACGGGGAGAATTCAATCACATTCATTCGATGCGACGTTTCTTATGGGATTTAATAAGCGACAACATTTTGACCCCAAACCGAGAGGATTCTGGAATGTTTGTGGTTTTTTGGTAATAACTCTGGAAGGAAACGTCGCAGATCCATCAAGGTGGTACTCGTACTGCTCGCCTCGTCGAGAGAAATCCAAATATATGAATGGTTAAGCTATGGGATATGAAATGGACGAGCGACCAATAAAACAGCATGTATTATGCGGTTGAATGCTTTTTGCTATTCACAAAATAAAACAAAAGCAGTCATGCAAATATCTGAATTTTAACAGCACAGCAAAATCAGTTGCACCATTCAATTCCGCTCGTCCAGACGGGGAGAATGCAATCACATTCATTCGATGCGACGTTTCTTGTGGGATTTAATGAGCGACAACAATTTGACCCCAAACCGAGAGGATTCTGGGATGTTTGTGGTTTTTTAGTAATAACTCTGGAAGGAAACGTCGCAGACCCATCAAGGTGGTACTCGTACTGCTCGCCTCGTCGAGAGGAATCCAAATTTATGAATGCTTAAGCTATGGGATATGAAATGGACGAGCGACCAATAAAACAACATGTATTATGGGGTTGAATGCTTTTTGCTATTCACAAAATAAAACAAAAGCAGTCATGCAAATATCTGAATTTTCACAGCACAGAAAAATCAGTTGCACCATTCAATTCCGCTCGTCCAGACGGGGATAATTCAATCACATTCATTCGATGCGACGTGTCTTATGGGATTTAATGAGCGACAACACTTTGACCCCAAACCGAGAGGATTCTGGGATGTTTGTGGTTTTTTGGTAATAACTCTGGAAGGAAACGTCGCAGACCCATCAAGGTTGTATTCGTACTGCTCGCCTCGTCGAGCGGAATCCAAATATGTGAATGGTTAAGCTATTGGATATGAAATGGACGAGCGACCAATAAAACAGCATGTATTATGGGGTTGAATGCATTTTGCTATTCACAAAATAAAACAAAAGCAGTAATGCAAATATCTGAATTTTCACAGCACAGCAAAATCAGTTGCACCATTCAATTCCGCTCGTCCAGACGGGGAGAATTCAATCACATTCATTCGATGTGACGTTTCTTATGGGATTTAATGAGCGACAACATTTTGACCCCAAACCGAGAGGATTCTGGGATGTTTGTGTTTTTTTGGTAATAACTCTGGAAGGAAACGTCGCAGATCCATCAAGGTGGTACTCGTACTGCTCGCCTCGTCGAGAGAAATCCAAATATATGAATGGTTAAGCTATGGGATATGAAATGGACGAGCGACCAATAAAACAGCATGTATTATGCGGTTGAATGCTTTTGCTATTCACAAAATAAAACAAAAGCAGTCATGCAAATATCTGAATTTTCACAGCACAGCAAAATCAGTTGCACCATTCAATTCCGCTCGTCCAGACGGGGAGAATGCAATCACATTCATTCGATGCGACGTTTCTTGTGGGATTTAATGAGCGACAACATTTTGACCCCAAACCGAGAGGATTCTGGGATGTTTGTGGTTTTTTAGTAATAACTCTGGAAGGAAACGTCGCAGACCCATCAAGGTGGTACTCGTACTGCTCGCCTCGTCGAGAGGAATCCAAATATATGAATGCTTAAGCTATGGGATATGAAATGGACGAGCGACCAATAAAATAACGTGTATTATGGGGTTGAGTGCTTTTTGCTATTCACAAAATAAAACAAAAGCAGTCATGCAAATATCTGAATTTTCACAGCACAGCAAAATCAGTTGCACCATTCAATTCCGCTCGTCCAGACGGGGATAATTCAATCACATTCATTCGATGCGACGTGTCTTATGGGATTTAATGAGCGACAACATTTTGACCCCAAACCGAGAGGATTCTGGGATGTTTGTGTTTTTTTGGTAATAACTCTGGAAGGAAACGTCGCAGACCCATCAAGGTGGTACTCGTACTGCTCGCCTCGTCGAGAGGAATCCAAATATATGAATGGTTAAGCTATGGGATATGAAATGGACGAGCGACCAATAAAACAGCATGTATTATGGGGTTGAATGCGTTTTGCTATTCACAAAATAAAACAAAAGCAGTCATGCAAATATCTGAATTTTCACAGCACAGCAAAATCAGTTGCACCATTCAATTCCGCTCGTCCAGACGGGGAGAATTCAATCACATTCATTCGATGCGACGTTTCTTATGGGATTTAATAAGCGACAACATTTTGACCCCAAACCGAGAGGATTCTGGGATGTTTGTGGTTTTTTGGTAATAACTCTGGAAGGAAACGTCGCAGAACCATCATGGTGGTATTCGTACTGCCCGGCTCGTCGAGCGGAATCGAAATATATGAATGGTTAAGCTATGTGATATGAAATGAACGAGCGACCAATAAAACAGCATGTATTATGGGGTTGAATGCTTTTTGCTATTCACAAAATAAAACAAAAGCAGTCATGCAAATATCTGAATTTTCACAGCACAGCAAAATCAGTTGCACCATTCAATTCCGCTCGTCCAGACGGGGAAAATTCAATCACATTCATTCGATGCGACGTTTCTTATGGGATTTAATGAGCGACAACATTTTGACCCCAAACCAAGAGGATTCTGGGATGTTTGTGGTTTTTTGGTAATAACTCTGGAAGGAAACGTCGCAGACCCATCAAGGTGGTACTCGTACTGCTCGCCTCGTCGAGAGGAATCCAAATATGTGAATGGTTAAGCTATTGGATATGAAATGGACGAGCGACCAATAAAACAGCATGTATTATGGGGTTGAATGCATTTTGCTATTCACAAAATAAAACAAAAGCAGTAATGCAAATATCTGAATTTTCACAGCACAGCAAAATCAGTTGCACCATTCAATTCCGCTCGTCCAGACGGGGAGAATTCAATCACATTCATTCGATGTGACGTTTCTTATGGGATTTAATGAGCGACAACATTTTGACCCCAAACCGAGAGGATTCTGGGATGTTTGTGTTTTTTTGGTAATAACTCTGGAAGGAAACGTCGCAGATCCATCAAGGTGGTACTCGTACTGCTCGCCTCGTCGAGAGAAATCCAAATATATGAATGGTTAAGCTATGAGATATGAAATGGACGAGCGACCAATAAAACAGCATGTATTATGCGGTTGAATGCTTTTTGCTATTCACAAAATAAAACAAAATGCAGTCATGCAAATATCTGAATTTTAACAGCACAGCAAAATCAGTTGCACCATTCAATTCCGCTCGTCCAGACGGGGAGAATGCAATCACATTCATTCGATGCGACGTTTCTTGTGGGATTTAATGAGCGACAACATTTTGACCCCAAACCGAGAGGATTCTGGGATGTTTGTGGTTTTTTAGTAATAACTCTGGAAGGAAACGTCGCAGACCCATCAAGGTGGTACTCGTACTGCTCGCCTCGTCGAGAGGAATCCAAATATATGAATGCTTAAGCTATGGGATATGAAATGGACGAGCGACCAATAAAACAACATGTATTATGGGGTTGAATGCTTTTTGCTATTCACAAAATAAAACAAAAGCAGTCATGCAAATATCTGAATTTTCACAGCACAGCAAAATCAGTTGCACCATTCAATTCCGCTCGTCCAGACGGGGATAATTCAATCACATTCATTCGATGCGACGTGTCTTATGGGATTTAATGAGCGACAACACTTTGACCCCAAACCGAGAGGATTCTGGGATGTTTGTGGTTTTTTGGTAATAACTCTGGAAAGAAACGTCGCAGACCCATCAAGGTTGTACTCGTACTGCTCGCCTCGTCGAGAGGAATCCAAATATGTGAATGGTTAAGCTATTGGATATGAAATGGACGAGCGACCAATAAAACAGCATGTATTATGGGGTTGAATGCATTTTGCTATTCACAAAATAAAACAAAAGCAGTAATGCAAATATCTGAATTTTCACAGCACAGCAAAATCAGTTGCACCATTCAATTCCGCTCGTCCAGACGGGGAGAATTCAATCACATTCATTCGATGTGACGTTTCTTATGGGATTTAATGAGCGACAACATTTTGACCCCAAACCGAGAGGATTCTGGGATGTTTGTGTTTTTTTGGTAATAACTCTGGTAGGAAACGTCGCAGATCCATCACGGTGGTACTCGTACTGCTCGCCTCGTCGAGAGAAATCCAAATATATGAATGGTTAAGCTATGGGATATGAAATGGACGAGCGACCAATAAAACAGCATGTATTATGCGGTTGAATGCTTTTGCTATTCACAAAATAAAACAAAAGCAGTCATGCAAATATCTGAATTTTCACAGCACAGCAAAATCAGTTGCACCATTCAATTCCGCTCGTCCAGACGGGGAGAATGCAATCACATTCATTCGATGCGACGTTTCTTGTGGGATTTAATGAGCGACAACATTTTGACCCCAAACCGAGAGGTTTCTGGGATGTTTGTGGTTTTTTAGTAATAACTCTGGAAGGAAACGTCGCAGACCCATCAAGGTGGTACTCGTACTGCTCGCCTCGTCGAGAGGAATCCAAATATATGAATGCTTAAGCTATGGGATATGAAATGGACGAGCGACCAATAAAATAACATGTATTATGGGGTTGAGTGCTTTTTGCTATTCACAAAATAAAACAAAAGCAGTCATGCAAATATCTGAATTTTCACAGCACAGCAAAATCAGTTGCACCATTCAATTCCGCTCGTCCAGACGGGGATAATTCAATCACATTCATTCGATGCGACGTGTCTTATGGGATTTAATGAGCGACAACACTTTGACCCCAAACCGAGAGGATTCTGGGATGTTTGTGGTTTTTTGGTAATAACTCTGGAAGGAAACGTCGCAGATCCATCAAGGTGGTACTCGTACTGCTCGCCTCGTCGAGAGAAATCCAAATATATGAATGGTTAAGCTATGAGATATGAAATGGACTAGCGACCAATAAAACAGCATGTATTATGCGGTTGAATGCTTTTTGCTATTCACAAAATAAAACAAAATGCAGTCATGCAAATATCTGAATTTTAACAGCACAGCAAAATCAGTTGCACCATTCAATTCCGCTCGTCCAGACGGGGAGAATGCAATCACATTCATTCGATGCGACGTTTCTTGTGGGATTTAATGAGCGACAACATTTTTACCCCAAACCGAGAGGATTCTGGGATGTTTGTGGTTTTTTAGTAATAACTCTGGAAGGAAACGTCGCAGACCCATCAAGGTGGTACTCGTACTGCTCGCCTCGTCGAGAGGAATCCAAATATATGAATGCTTAAGCTATGGGATATGAAATGGACGAGCGACCAATAAAACAACATGTATTATGGGGTTGAATGCTTTTTGCTATTCACAAAATAAAACAAAAGCAGTCATGCAAATATCTGAATTTTCACAGCACAGCAAAATCAGTTGCACCATTCAATTCCGCTCGTCCAGACGGGGATAATTCAATCACATTCATTCGATGCGACGTGTCTTATGGGATTTAATGAGCGACAACACTTTGACCCCAAACCGAGAGGATTCTGGGATGTTTGTGGTTTTTTGGTAATAACTCTGGAAGGAAACGTCGCAGACCCATCAAGGTTGTACTCGTACTGCTCGCCTCGTCGAGAGGAATCCAAATATGTGAATGGTTAAGCTATTGGATATGAAATGGACGAGCGACCAATAAAACAGCATGTATTATGGGGTTGAATGCATTTTGCTATTCACAAAATAAAACAAAAGCAGTAATGCAAATATCTGAATTTTCACAGCACAGCAAAATCAGTTGCACCATTCAATTCCGCTCGTCCAGACGGGGAGAATTCAATCACATTCATTCGATGTGACGTTTCTTATGGGATTTAATGAGCGACAACATTTTGACCCCAAACCGAGAGGATTCTGGGATGTTTGTGTTTTTTTGGTAATAACTCTGGTAGGAAACGTCGCAGATCCATCACGGTGGTACTCGTACTGCTCGCCTCGTCGAGAGAAATCCAAATATATGAATGGTTAAGCTATGGGATATGAAATGGACGAGCGACCAATAAAACAGCATGTATTATGCGGTTGAATGCTTTTGCTATTCACAAAATAAAACAAAAGCAGTCATGCAAATATCTGAATTTTCACAGCACAGCAAAATCAGTTGCACCATTCAATTCCGCTCGTCCAGACGGGGAGAATGCAATCACATTCATTCGATGCGACGTTTCTTGTGAGATTTAATGAGCGACAACATTTTGACCCCAAACCGAGAGGTTTCTGGGATGTTTGTGGTTTTTTAGTAATAACTCTGGAAGGAAACGTCGCAGATCCATCAAGGTGGTACTCGTACTGCTCGCCTCGTCGAGAGGAATCCAAATATATGAATGCTTAAGCTATGGGATATGAAATGGACGAGCGACCAATAAAATAACATGTATTATGGGGTTGAGTGCTTTTTGCTATTCACAAAATAAAACAAAAGCAGTCATTCAAATATCTGAATTTTCACAGCACAGCAAAATCAGTTGCACCATTCAATTCCGCTCGTCCAGACGGGGATAATTCAATCACATTCATTCGATGCGACGTGTCTTATGGGATTTAATGAGCGACAACATTTTGACCCCAAACCGAGAGGATTCTGGGATGTTTGTGTTTTTTTGGTAATAACTCTGGAAGGAAACGTCGCAGACCCATCAAGGTGGTACTCGTACTGCTCGCCTCGTCTAGAGGAATCCAAATATATGAATGGTTAAGCTATGGGATATGAAATGGACGAGCGACCAATAAAACAACATGTATTATGGGGTTGAATGCTTTTTGCTATTCACAAAATAAAACAAAAGCAGTCATGCAAATATCTGAATTTTCACAGCACAGCAAAATCAGTTGCACCATTCAATTCCGCTCGTCCAGACGGGGATAATTCAATCACATTCATTCGATGCGACGTGTCTTATGGGATTTAATGAGCGACAACACTTTGACCCCAAACCGAGAGGATTCTGGGATGTTTGTGGTTTTTTGGTAATAACTCTGGAAGGAAACGTCGCAGACCCATCAAGGTTGTACTCGTACTGCTCGCCTCGTCGAGAGGAATCCAAATATATGAATGCTTAAGCTATGGGATATGAAATGGACGAGCGACCAATAAAACAACATGTATTATGGGGTTGAATGCTTTTTGCTATTCACAAAATAAAACAAAAGCAGTCATGCAAATATCTGAATTTTCACAGCACAGCAAAATCAGTTGCACCATTCAATTCCGCTCGTCCAGACGGGGATAATTCAATCACATTCATTCGATGCGACGTGTCTTATGGGATTTAATGAGCGACAACACTTTGACCCCAAACCGAGAGGATTCTGGGATGTTTGTGGTTTTTTGGTAATAACTCTGGAAGGAAACGTCGCAGACCCATCAAGGTTGTACTCGTACTGCTCGCCTCGTCGAGAGGAATCCAAATATGTGAATGGTTAAGCTATTGGATATGAAATGGACGAGCGACCAATAAAACAGCATGTATTATGGGGTTGAATGCATTTTGCTATTCACAAAATAAAACAAAAGCAGTAATGCAAATATCTGAATTTTCACAGCACAGCAAAATCAGTTGCACCATTCAATTCCGCTCGTCCAGACGGGGAGAATTCAATCACATTCATTCGATGTGACGTTTCTTATGGGATTTAATGAGCGACAACATTTTGACCCCAAACCGAGAGGATTCTGGGATGTTTGTGTTTTTTTGGTAATAACTCTGGTAGGAAACGTCGCAGATCCATCACGGTGGTACTCGTACTGCTCGCCTCGTCGAGAGAAATCCAAATATATGAATGGTTAAGCTATGGGATATGAAATGGACGAGCGACCAATAAAACAGCATGTATTATGCGGTTGAATGCTTTTGCTATTCACAAAATAAAACAAAAGCAGTCATGCAAATATCTGAATTTTCACAGCACAGCAAAATCAGTTGCACCATTCAATTCCGCTCGTCCAGACGGGGAGAATGCAATCACATTCATTCGATGCGACGTTTCTTGTGAGATTTAATGAGCGACAACATTTTGACCCCAAACCGAGAGGTTTCTGGGATGTTTGTGGTTTTTTAGTAATAACTCTGGAAGGAAACGTCGCAGATCCATCAAGGTGGTACTCGTACTGCTCGCCTCGTCGAGAGGAATCCAAATATATGAATGCTTAAGCTATGGGATATGAAATGGACGAGCGACCAATAAAATAACATGTATTATGGGGTTGAGTGCTTTTTGCTATTCACAAAATAAAACAAAAGCAGTCATTCAAATATCTGAATTTTCACAGCACAGCAAAATCAGTTGCACCATTCAATTCCGCTCGTCCAGACGGGGATAATTCAATCACATTCATTCGATGCGACGTGTCTTATGGGATTTAATGAGCGACAACATTTTGACCCCAAACCGAGAGGATTCTGGGATGTTTGTGTTTTTTTGGTAATAACTCTGGAAGGAAACGTCGCAGACCCATCAAGGTGGTACTCGTACTGCTCGCCTCGTCTAGAGGAATCCAAATATATGAATGGTTAAGCTATGGGATATGAAATGGACGAGCGACCAATAAAACAACATGTATTATGGGGTTGAATGCTTTTTGCTATTCACAAAATAAAACAAAAGCAGTCATGCAAATATCTGAATTTTCACAGCACAGCAAAATCAGTTGCACCATTCAATTCCGCTCGTCCAGACGGGGATAATTCAATCACATTCATTCGATGCGACGTGTCTTATGGGATTTAATGAGCGACAACACTTTGACCCCAAACCGAGAGGATTCTGGGATGTTTGTGGTTTTTTGGTAATAACTCTGGAAGGAAACGTCGCAGACCCATCAAGGTTGTACTCGTACTGCTCGCCTCGTCGAGAGGAATCCAAATATGTGAATGGTTAAGCTATTGGATATGAAATGGACGAGCGACCAATAAAACAGCATGTATTATGCGGTTGAATGCTTTTTGCTATTCACAAAATAAAACAAAATGCAGTCATGCAAATATCTGAATTTTAACAGCACAGCAAAATCAGTTGCACCATTCAATTCCGCTCGTCCAGACGGGGAGAATGCAATCACATTCATTCGATGCGACGTTTCTTGTGGGATTTAATGAGCGACAACATTTTGACCCCAAACCGAGAGGATTCTGGGATGTTTGTGGTTTTTTGGTAATAACTCTGGAAGGAAACGTCGCAGACCCATCAAGGTTGTACTCGTACTGCTCGCCTCGTCGAGAGGAATCCAAATATGTGAATGGTTAAGCTATTGGATATGAAATGGACGAGCGACCAATAAAACAGCATGTATTATGGGGTTGAATGCATTTTGCTATTCACAAAATAAAACAAAAGCAGTAATGCAAATATCTGAATTTTCACAGCACAGCAAAATCAGTTGCACCATTCAATTCCGCTCGTCCAGACGGGGAGAATTCAATCACATTCATTCGATGTGACGTTTCTTATGGGATTTAATGAGCGACAACATTTTGACCCCAAACCGAGAGGATTCTGGGATGTTTGTGTTTTTTTGGTAATAACTCTGGAAGGAAACGTCGCAGATCCATCAAGGTGGTACTCGTACTGCTCGCCTCGTCGAGAGAAATCCAAATATATGAATGGTTAAGCTATGAGATATGAAATGGACGAGCGACCAATAAAACAGCATGTATTATGCGGTTGAATGCTTTTTGCTATTCACAAAATAAAACAAAATGCAGTCATGCAAATATCTGAATTTTAACAGCACAGCAAAATCAGTTGCACCATTCAATTCCGCTCGTCCAGACGGGGAGAATGCAATCACATTCATTCGATGCGACGTTTCTTGTGGGATTTAATGAGCGACAACATTTTGACCCCAAACCGAGAGGATTCTGGGATGTTTGTGGTTTTTTAGTAATAACTCTGGAAGGAAACGTCGCAGACCCATCAAGGTGGTACTCGTACTGCTCGCCTCGTCGAGAGGAATCCAAATATATGAATGCTTAAGCTATGGGATATGAAATGGACGAGCGACCAATAAAACAACATGTATTATGGGGTTGAATGCTTTTTGCTATTCACAAAATAAAACAAAAGCAGTCATGCAAATATCTGAATTTTCACAGCACAGCAAAATCAGTTGCACCATTCAATTCCGCTCGTCCAGACGGGGATAATTCAATCACATTCATTCGATGCGACGTGTCTTATGGGATTTAATGAGCGACAACACTTTGACCCCAAACCGAGAGGATTCTGGGATGTTTGTGGTTTTTTGGTAATAACTCTGGAAGGAAACGTCGCAGACCCATCAAGGTTGTACTCGTACTGCTCGCCTCGTCGAGAGGAATCCAAATATGTGAATGGTTAAGCTATTGGATATGAAATGGACGAGCGACCAATAAAACAGCATGTATTATGGGGTTGAATGCATTTTGCTATTCACAAAATAAAACAAAAGCAGTAATGCAAATATCTGAATTTTCACAGCACAGCAAAATCAGTTGCACCATTCAATTCCGCTCGTCCAGACGGGGAGAATTCAATCACATTCATTCGATGTGACGTTTCTTATGGGATTTAATGAGCGACAACATTTTGACCCCAAACCGAGAGGATTCTGGGATGTTTGTGTTTTTTTGGTAATAACTCTGGTAGGAAACGTCGCAGATCCATCACGGTGGTACTCGTACTGCTCGCCTCGTCGAGAGAAATCCAAATATATGAATGCTTAAGCTATGGGATATGAAATGGACGAGCGACCAATAAAACAACATGTATTATGGGGTTGAATGCTTTTTGCTATTCACAAAATAAAACAAAAGCAGTCATGCAAATATCTGAATTTTCACAGCACAGCAAAATCAGTTGCACCATTCAATTCCGCTCGTCCAGACGGGGATAATTCAATCACATTCATTCGATGCGACGTGTCTTATGGGATTTAATGAGCGACAACACTTTGACCCCAAACCGAGAGGATTCTGGGATGTTTGTGGTTTTTTGGTAATAACTCTGGAAGGAAACGTCGCAGACCCATCAAGGTTGTACTCGTACTGCTCGCCTCGTCGAGAGGAATCCAAATATGTGAATGGTTAAGCTATTGGATATGAAATGGACGAGCGACCAATAAAACAGCATGTATTATGGGGTTGAATGCATTTTGCTATTCACAAAATAAAACAAAAGCAGTAATGCAAATATCTGAATTTTCACAGCACAGCAAAATCAGTTGCACCATTCAATTCCGCTCGTCCAGACGGGGAGAATTCAATCACATTCATTCGATGTGACGTTTCTTATGGGATTTAATGAGCGACAACATTTTGACCCCAAACCGAGAGGATTCTGGGATGTTTGTGTTTTTTTGGTAATAACTCTGGTAGGAAACGTCGCAGATCCATCACGGTGGTACTCGTACTGCTCGCCTCGTCGAGAGAAATCCAAATATATGAATGGTTAAGCTATGGGATATGAAATGGACGAGCGACCAATAAAACAGCATGTATTATGCGGTTGAATGCTTTTGCTATTCACAAAATAAAACAAAAGCAGTCATGCAAATATCTGAATTTTCACAGCACAGCAAAATCAGTTGCACCATTCAATTCCGCTCGTCCAGACGGGGAGAATGCAATCACATTCATTCGATGCGACGTTTCTTGTGGGATTTAATGAGCGACAACATTTTGACCCCAAACCGAGAGGTTTCTGGGATGTTTGTGGTTTTTTAGTAATAACTCTGGAAGGAAACGTCGCAGACCCATCAAGGTGGTACTCGTACTGCTCGCCTCGTCGAGAGGAATCCAAATATATGAATGCTTAAGCTATGGGATATGAAATGGACGAGCGACCAATAAAATAACATGTATTATGGGGTTGAGTGCTTTTTGCTATTCACAAAATAAAACAAAAGCAGTCATGCAAATATCTGAATTTTCACAGCACAGCAAAATCAGTTGCACCATTCAATTCCGCTCGTCCAGACGGGGATAATTCAATCACATTCATTCGATGCGACGTGTCTTATGGGATTTAATGAGCGACAACACTTTGACCCCAAACCGAGAGGATTCTGGGATGTTTGTGTTTTTTTGGTAATAACTCTGGAAGGAAACGTCGCAGATCCATCAAGGTGGTACTCGTACTGCTCGCCTCGTCGAGAGAAATCCAAATATATGAATGGTTAAGCTATGAGATATGAAATGGACGAGCGACCAATAAAACAGCATGTATTATGCGGTTGAATGCTTTTTGCTATTCACAAAATAAAACAAAATGCAGTCATGCAAATATCTGAATTTTAACAGCACAGCAAAATCAGTTGCACCATTCAATTCCGCTCGTCCAGACGGGGAGAATGCAATCACATTCATTCGATGCGACGTTTCTTGTGGGATTTAATGAGCGACAACATTTTGACCCCAAACCGAGAGGATTCTGGGATGTTTGTGGTTTTTTAGTAATAACTCTGGAAGGAAACGTCGCAGACCCATCAAGGTGGTACTCGTACTGCTCGCCTCGTCGAGAGGAATCCAAATATATGAATGCTTAAGCTATGGGATATGAAATGGACGAGCGACCAATAAAACAACATGTATTATGGGGTTGAATGCTTTTTGCTATTCACAAAATAAAACAAAAGCAGTCATGCAAATATCTGAATTTTCACAGCACAGCAAAATCAGTTGCACCATTCAATTCCGCTCGTCCAGACGGGGATAATTCAATCACATTCATTCGATGCGACGTGTCTTATGGGATTTAATGAGCGACAACACTTTGACCCCAAACCGAGAGGATTCTGGGATGTTTGTGGTTTTTTGGTAATAACTCTGGAAGGAAACGTCGCAGACCCATCAAGGTTGTACTCGTACTGCTCGCCTCGTCGAGAGGAATCCAAATATGTGAATGGTTAAGCTATTGGATATGAAATGGACGAGCGACCAATAAAACAGCATGTATTATGGGGTTGAATGCATTTTGCTATTCACAAAATAAAACAAAAGCAGTAATGCAAATATCTGAATTTTCACAGCACAGCAAAATCAGTTGCACCATTCAATTCCGCTCGTCCAGACGGGGAGAATTCAATCACATTCATTCGATGTGACGTTTCTTATGGGATTTAATGAGCGACAACATTTTGACCCCAAACCGAGAGGATTCTGGGATGTTTGTGTTTTTTTGGTAATAACTCTGGTAGGAAACGTCGCAGATCCATCACGGTGGTACTCGTACTGCTCGCCTCGTCGAGAGAAATCCAAATATATGAATGGTTAAGCTATGGGATATGAAATGGACGAGCGACCAATAAAACAGCATGTATTATGCGGTTGAATGCTTTTGCTATTCACAAAATAAAACAAAAGCAGTCATGCAAATATCTGAATTTTCACAGCACAGCAAAATCAGTTGCACCATTCAATTCCGCTCGTCCAGACGGGGAGAATGCAATCACATTCATTCGATGCGACGTTTCTTGTGAGATTTAATGAGCGACAACATTTTGACCCCAAACCGAGAGGTTTCTGGGATGTTTGTGGTTTTTTAGTAATAACTCTGGAAGGAAACGTCGCAGACCCATCAAGGTGGTACTCGTACTGCTCGCCTCGTCGAGAGGAATCCAAATATATGAATGCTTAAGCTATGGGATATGAAATGGACGAGCGACCAATAAAATAACATGTATTATGGGGTTGAGTGCTTTTTGCTATTCACAAAATAAAACAAAAGCAGTCATTCAAATATCTGAATTTTCACAGCACAGCAAAATCAGTTGCACCATTCAATTCCGCTCGTCCAGACGGGGATAATTCAATCACATTCATTCGATGCGACGTGTCTTATGGGATTTAATGAGCGACAACATTTTGACCCCAAACCGAGAGGATTCTGGGATGTTTGTGTTTTTTTGGTAATAACTCTGGAAGGAAACGTCGCAGACCCATCAAGGTGGTACTCGTACTGCTCGCCTCGTCTAGAGGAATCCAAATATATGAATGGTTAAGCTATGGGATATGAAATGGACGAGCGACCAATAAAACAACATGTATTATGTGGTTGAATGCTTTTTGCTATTCACAAAATAAAACAAAAGCAGTCATGCAAATATCTGAATTTTCACAGCACAGCAAAATCAGTTGCACCATTCAATTCCGCTCGTCCAGACGGGGATAATTCAATCACATTCATTCGATGCGACGTGTCTTATGGGATTTAATGAGCGACAACACTTTGACCCCAAACCGAGAGGATTCTGGGATGTTTGTGGTTTTTTGGTAATAACTCTGGAAGGAAACGTCGCAGACCCATCAAGGTTGTACTCGTACTGCTCGCCTCGTCGAGAGGAATCCAAATATGTGAATGGTTAAGCTATTGGATATGAAATGGACGAGCGACCAATAAAACAGCATGTATTATGCGGTTGAATGCTTTTTGCTATTCACAAAATAAAACAAAATGCAGTCATGCAAATATCTGAATTTTAACAGCACAGCAAAATCAGTTGCACCATTCAATTCCGCTCGTCCAGACGGGGAGAATGCAATCACATTCATTCGATGCGACGTTTCTTGTGGGATTTAATGAGCGACAACATTTTGACCCCAAACCGAGAGGATTCTGGGATGTTTGTGGTTTTTTGGTAATAACTCTGGAAGGAAACGTCGCAGACCCATCAAGGTTGTACTCGTACTGCTCGCCTCGTCGAGAGGAATCCAAATATGTGAATGGTTAAGCTATTGGATATGAAATGGACGAGCGACCAATAAAACAGCATGTATTATGGGGTTGAATGCATTTTGCTATTCACAAAATAAAACAAAAGCAGTAATGCAAATATCTGAATTTTCACAGCACAGCAAAATCAGTTGCACCATTCAATTCCGCTCGTCCAGACGGGGAGAATTCAATCACATTCATTCGATGTGACGTTTCTTATGGGATTTAATGAGCGACAACATTTTGACCCCAAACCGAGAGGATTCTGGGATGTTTGTGTTTTTTTGGTAATAACTCTGGAAGGAAACGTCGCAGATCCATCAAGGTGGTACTCGTACTGCTCGCCTCGTCGAGAGAAATCCAAATATATGAATGGTTAAGCTATGAGATATGAAATGGACGAGCGACCAATAAAACAGCATGTATTATGCGGTTGAATGCTTTTTGCTATTCACAAAATAAAACAAAATGCAGTCATGCAAATATCTGAATTTTAACAGCACAGCAAAATCAGTTGCACCATTCAATTCCGCTCGTCCAGACGGGGAGAATGCAATCACATTCATTCGATGCGACGTTTCTTGTGGGATTTAATGAGCGACAACATTTTGACCCCAAACCGAGAGGATTCTGGGATGTTTGTGGTTTTTTAGTAATAACTCTGGAAGGAAACGTCGCAGACCCATCAAGGTGGTACTCGTACTGCTCGCCTCGTCGAGAGGAATCCAAATATATGAATGCTTAAGCTATGGGATATGAAATGGACGAGCGACCAATAAAACAACATGTATTATGGGGTTGAATGCTTTTTGCTATTCACAAAATAAAACAAAAGCAGTCATGCAAATATCTGAATTTTCACAGCACAGCAAAATCAGTTGCACCATTCAATTCCGCTCGTCCAGACGGGGATAATTCAATCACATTCATTCGATGCGACGTGTCTTATGGGATTTAATGAGCGACAACACTTTGACCCCAAACCGAGAGGATTCTGGGATGTTTGTGGTTTTTTGGTAATAACTCTGGAAGGAAACGTCGCAGACCCATCAAGGTTGTACTCGTACTGCTCGCCTCGTCGAGAGGAATCCAAATATGTGAATGGTTAAGCTATTGGATATGAAATGGACGAGCGACCAATAAAACAGCATGTATTATGGGGTTGAATGCATTTTGCTATTCACAAAATAAAACAAAAGCAGTAATGCAAATATCTGAATTTTCACAGCACAGCAAAATCAGTTGCACCATTCAATTCCGCTCGTCCAGACGGGGAGAATTCAATCACATTCATTCGATGTGACGTTTCTTATGGGATTTAATGAGCGACAACATTTTGACCCCAAACCGAGAGGATTCTGGGATGTTTGTGTTTTTTTGGTAATAACTCTGGTAGGAAACGTCGCAGATCCATCACGGTGGTACTCGTACTGCTCGCCTCGTCGAGAGAAATCCAAATATATGAATGGTTAAGCTATGGGATATGAAATGGACGAGCGACCAATAAAACAGCATGTATTATGCGGTTGAATGCTTTTGCTATTCACAAAATAAAACAAAAGCAGTCATGCAAATATCTGAATTTTCACAGCACAGCAAAATCAGTTGCACCATTCAATTCCGCTCGTCCAGACGGGGAGAATGCAATCACATTCATTCGATGCGACGTTTCTTGTGGGATTTAATGAGCGACAACATTTTGACCCCAAACCGAGAGGTTTCTGGGATGTTTGTGGTTTTTTAGTAATAACTCTGGAAGGAAACGTCGCAGACCCATCAAGGTGGTACTCGTACTGCTCGCCTCGTCGAGAGGAATCCAAATATATGAATGCTTAAGCTATGGGATATGAAATGGACGAGCGACCAATAAAATAACATGTATTATGGGGTTGAGTGCTTTTTGCTATTCACAAAATAAAACAAAAGCAGTCATGCAAATATCTGAATTTTCACAGCACAGCAAAATCAGTTGCACCATTCAATTCCGCTCGTCCAGACGGGGATAATTCAATCACATTCATTCGATGCGACGTGTCTTATGGGATTTAATGAGCGACAACACTTTGACCCCAAACCGAGAGGATTCTGGGATGTTTGTGGTTTTTTGGTAATAACTCTGGAAGGAAACGTCGCAGATCCATCAAGGTGGTACTCGTACTGCTCGCCTCGTCGAGAGAAATCCAAATATATGAATGGTTAAGCTATGAGATATGAAATGGACTAGCGACCAATAAAACAGCATGTATTATGCGGTTGAATGCTTTTTGCTATTCACAAAATAAAACAAAATGCAGTCATGCAAATATCTGAATTTTAACAGCACAGCAAAATCAGTTGCACCATTCAATTCCGCTCGTCCAGACGGGGAGAATGCAATCACATTCATTCGATGCGACGTTTCTTGTGGGATTTAATGAGCGACAACATTTTGACCCCAAACCGAGAGGATTCTGGGATGTTTGTGGTTTTTTAGTAATAACTCTGGAAGGAAACGTCGCAGACCCATCAAGGTGGTACTCGTACTGCTCGCCTCGTCGAGAGGAATCCAAATATATGAATGCTTAAGCTATGGGATATGAAATGGACGAGCGACCAATAAAACAACATGTATTATGGGGTTGAATGCTTTTTGCTATTCACAAAATAAAACAAAAGCAGTCATGCAAATATCTGAATTTTCACAGCACAGCAAAATCAGTTGCACCATTCAATTCCGCTCGTCCAGACGGGGATAATTCAATCACATTCATTCGATGCGACGTGTCTTATGGGATTTAATGAGCGACAACACTTTGACCCCAAACCGAGAGGATTCTGGGATGTTTGTGGTTTTTTGGTAATAACTCTGGAAGGAAACGTCGCAGACCCATCAAGGTTGTACTCGTACTGCTCGCCTCGTCGAGAGGAATCCAAATATGTGAATGGTTAAGCTATTGGATATGAAATGGACGAGCGACCAATAAAACAGCATGTATTATGGGGTTGAATGCATTTTGCTATTCACAAAATAAAACAAAAGCAGTAATGCAAATATCTGAATTTTCACAGCACAGCAAAATCAGTTGCACCATTCAATTCCGCTCGTCCAGACGGGGAGAATTCAATCACATTCATTCGATGTGACGTTTCTTATGGGATTTAATGAGCGACAACATTTTGACCCCAAACCGAGAGGATTCTGGGATGTTTGTGTTTTTTTGGTAATAACTCTGGTAGGAAACGTCGCAGATCCATCACGGTGGTACTCGTACTGCTCGCCTCGTCGAGAGAAATCCAAATATATGAATGGTTAAGCTATGGGATATGAAATGGACGAGCGACCAATAAAACAGCATGTATTATGCGGTTGAATGCTTTTGCTATTCACAAAATAAAACAAAAGCAGTCATGCAAATATCTGAATTTTCACAGCACAGCAAAATCAGTTGCACCATTCAATTCCGCTCGTCCAGACGGGGAGAATGCAATCACATTCATTCGATGCGACGTTTCTTGTGGGATTTAATGAGCGACAACATTTTGACCCCAAACCGAGAGGATTCTGGGATGTTTGTGGTTTTTTAGTAATAACTCTGGAAGGAAACGTCGCAGACCCATCAAGGTGGTACTCGTACTGCTCGCCTCGTCGAGAGGAATCCAAATATATGAATGCTTAAGCTATGGGATATGAAATGGACGAGCGACCAATAAAACAACATGTATTATGGGGTTGAATGCTTTTTGCTATTCACAAAATAAAACAAAAGCAGTCATGCAAATATCTGAATTTTCACAGCACAGCAAAATCAGTTGCACCATTCAATTCCGCTCGTCCAGACGGGGATAATTCAATCACATTCATTCGATGCGACGTGTCTTATGGGATTTAATGAGCGACAACACTTTGACCCCAAACCGAGAGGATTCTGGGATGTTTGTGGTTTTTTGGTAATAACTCTGGAAGGAAACGTCGCAGACCCATCAAGGTTGTACTCGTACTGCTCGCCTCGTCGAGAGGAATCCAAATATGTGAATGGTTAAGCTATTGGATATGAAATGGACGAGCGACCAATAAAACAGCATGTATTATGGGGTTGAATGCATTTTGCTATTCACAAAATAAAACAAAAGCAGTAATGCAAATATCTGAATTTTCACAGCACAGCAAAATCAGTTGCACCATTCAATTCCGCTCGTCCAGACGGGGAGAATTCAATCACATTCATTCGATGCGACGTGTCTTATGGGATTTAATGAGCGACAACACTTTGACCCCAAACCGAGAGGATTCTGGGATGTTTGTGGTTTTTTGGTAATAACTCTGGAAGGAAACGTCGCAGACCCATCAAGGTTGTACTCGTACTGCTCGCCTCGTCGAGAGGAATCCAAATATGTGAATGGTTAAGCTATTGGATATGAAATGGACGAGCGACCAATAAAACAGCATGTATTATGGGGTTGAATGCATTTTGCTATTCACAAAATAAAACAAAAGCAGTAATGCAAATATCTGAATTTTCACAGCACAGCAAAATCAGTTGCACCATTCAATTCCGCTCGTCCAGACGGGGAGAATTCAATCACATTCATTCGATGTGACGTTTCTTATGGGATTTAATGAGCGACAACATTTTGACCCCAAACCGAGAGGATTCTGGGATGTTTGTGTTTTTTTGGTAATAACTCTGGTAGGAAACGTCGCAGATCCATCACGGTGGTACTCGTACTGCTCGCCTCGTCGAGAGAAATCCAAATATATGAATGGTTAAGCTATGGGATATGAAATGGACGAGCGACCAATAAAACAGCATGTATTATGCGGTTGAATGCTTTTGCTATTCACAAAATAAAACAAAAGCAGTCATGCAAATATCTGAATTTTCACAGCACAGCAAAATCAGTTGCACCATTCAATTCCGCTCGTCCAGACGGGGAGAATGCAATCACATTCATTCGATGCGACGTTTCTTGTGGGATTTAATGAGCGACAACATTTTGACCCCAAACCGAGAGGTTTCTGGGATGTTTGTGGTTTTTTAGTAATAACTCTGGAAGGAAACGTCGCAGACCCATCAAGGTGGTACTCGTACTGCTCGCCTCGTCGAGAGGAATCCAAATATATGAATGCTTAAGCTATGGGATATGAAATGGACGAGCGACCAATAAAATAACATGTATTATGGGGTTGAGTGCTTTTTGCTATTCACAAAATAAAACAAAAGCAGTCATGCAAATATCTGAATTTTCACAGCACAGCAAAATCAGTTGCACCATTCAATTCCGCTCGTCCAGACGGGGATAATTCAATCACATTCATTCGATGCGACGTGTCTTATGGGATTTAATGAGCGACAACACTTTGACCCCAAACCGAGAGGATTCTGGGATGTTTGTGGTTTTTTGGTAATAACTCTGGAAGGAAACGTCGCAGATCCATCAAGGTGGTACTCGTACTGCTCGCCTCGTCGAGAGAAATCCAAATATATGAATGGTTAAGCTATGAGATATGAAATGGACTAGCGACCAATAAAACAGCATGTATTATGCGGTTGAATGCTTTTTGCTATTCACAAAATAAAACAAAATGCAGTCATGCAAATATCTGAATTTTAACAGCACAGCAAAATCAGTTGCACCATTCAATTCCGCTCGTCCAGACGGGGAGAATGCAATCACATTCATTCGATGCGACGTTTCTTGTGGGATTTAATGAGCGACAACATTTTGACCCCAAACCGAGAGGATTCTGGGATGTTTGTGGTTTTTTAGTAATAACTCTGGAAGGAAACGTCGCAGACCCATCAAGGTGGTACTCGTACTGCTCGCCTCGTCGAGAGGAATCCAAATATATGAATGCTTAAGCTATGGGATATGAAATGGACGAGCGACCAATAAAACAACATGTATTATGGGGTTGAATGCTTTTTGCTATTCACAAAATAAAACAAAAGCAGTCATGCAAATATCTGAATTTTCACAGCACAGCAAAATCAGTTGCACCATTCAATTCCGCTCGTCCAGACGGGGATAATTCAATCACATTCATTCGATGCGACGTGTCTTATGGGATTTAATGAGCGACAACACTTTGACCCCAAACCGAGAGGATTCTGGGATGTTTGTGGTTTTTTGGTAATAACTCTGGAAGGAAACGTCGCAGACCCATCAAGGTTGTACTCGTACTGCTCGCCTCGTCGAGAGGAATCCAAATATGTGAATGGTTAAGCTATTGGATATGAAATGGACGAGCGACCAATAAAACAGCATGTATTATGGGGTTGAATGCATTTTGCTATTCACAAAATAAAACAAAAGCAGTAATGCAAATATCTGAATTTTCACAGCACAGCAAAATCAGTTGCACCATTCAATTCCGCTCGTCCAGACGGGGAGAATTCAATCACATTCATTCGATGTGACGTTTCTTATGGGATTTAATGAGCGACAACATTTTGACCCCAAACCGAGAGGATTCTGGGATGTTTGTGTTTTTTTGGTAATAACTCTGGTAGGAAACGTCGCAGATCCATCACGGTGGTACTCGTACTGCTCGCCTCGTCGAGAGAAATCCAAATATATGAATGGTTAAGCTATGGGATATGAAATGGACGAGCGACCAATAAAACAGCATGTATTATGCGGTTGAATGCTTTTGCTATTCACAAAATAAAACAAAAGCAGTCATGCAAATATCTGAATTTTCACAGCACAGCAAAATCAGTTGCACCATTCAATTCCGCTCGTCCAGACGGGGAGAATGCAATCACATTCATTCGATGCGACGTTTCTTGTGGGATTTAATGAGCGACAACATTTTGACCCCAAACCGAGAGGATTCTGGGATGTTTGTGGTTTTTTAGTAATAACTCTGGAAGGAAACGTCGCAGACCCATCAAGGTGGTACTCGTACTGCTCGCCTCGTCGAGAGGAATCCAAATATATGAATGCTTAAGCTATGGGATATGAAATGGACGAGCGACCAATAAAACAACATGTATTATGGGGTTGAATGCTTTTTGCTATTCACAAAATAAAACAAAAGCAGTCATGCAAATATCTGAATTTTCACAGCACAGCAAAATCAGTTGCACCATTCAATTCCGCTCGTCCAGACGGGGATAATTCAATCACATTCATTCGATGCGACGTGTCTTATGGGATTTAATGAGCGACAACACTTTGACCCCAAACCGAGAGGATTCTGGGATGTTTGTGGTTTTTTGGTAATAACTCTGGAAGGAAACGTCGCAGACCCATCAAGGTTGTACTCGTACTGCTCGCCTCGTCGAGAGGAATCCAAATATGTGAATGGTTAAGCTATTGGATATGAAATGGACGAGCGACCAATAAAACAGCATGTATTATGGGGTTGAATGCATTTTGCTATTCACAAAATAAAACAAAAGCAGTAATGCAAATATCTGAATTTTCACAGCACAGCAAAATCAGTTGCACCATTCAATTCCGCTCGTCCAGACGGGGAGAATTCAATCACATTCATTCGATGTGACGTTTCTTATGGGATTTAATGAGCGACAACATTTTGACCCCAAACCGAGAGGATTCTGGGATGTTTGTGTTTTTTTGGTAATAACTCTGGTAGGAAACGTCGCAGATCCATCACGGTGGTACTCGTACTGCTCGCCTCGTCGAGAGAAATCCAAATATATGAATGGTTAAGCTATGGGATATGAAATGGACGAGCGACCAATAAAACAGCATGTATTATGCGGTTGAATGCTTTTGCTATTCACAAAATAAAACAAAAGCAGTCATGCAAATATCTGAATTTTCACAGCACAGCAAAATCAGTTGCACCATTCAATTCCGCTCGTCCAGACGGGGAGAATGCAATCACATTCATTCGATGCGACGTTTCTTGTGGGATTTAATGAGCGACAACATTTTGACCCCAAACCGAGAGGTTTCTGGGATGTTTGTGGTTTTTTAGTAATAACTCTGGAAGGAAACGTCGCAGACCCATCAAGGTGGTACTCGTACTGCTCGCCTCGTCGAGAGGAATCCAAATATATGAATGCTTAAGCTATGGGATATGAAATGGACGAGCGACCAATAAAATAACATGTATTATGGGGTTGAGTGCTTTTTGCTATTCACAAAATAAAACAAAAGCAGTCATGCAAATATCTGAATTTTCACAGCACAGCAAAATCAGTTGCACCATTCAATTCCGCTCGTCCAGACGGGGATAATTCAATCACATTCATTCGATGCGACGTGTCTTATGGGATTTAATGAGCGACAACATTTTGACCCCAAACCGAGAGGATTCTGGGATGTTTGTGTTTTTTTGGTAATAACTCTGGAAGGAAACGTCGCAGACCCATCAAGGTGGTACTCGTACTGCTCGCCTCGTCGAGAGGAATCCAAATATATGAATGGTTAAGCTATGGGATATGAAATGGACGAGCGACCAATAAAACAACATGTATTATGGGGTTGAATGCTTTTTGCTATTCACAAAATAAAACAAAAGCAGTCATGCAAATATCTGAATTTTCACAGCACAGCAAAATCAGTTGCACCATTCAATTCCGCTCGTCCAGACGGGGATAATTCAATCACATTCATTCGATGCGACGTGTCTTATGGGATTTAATGAGCGACAACACTTTGACCCCAAACCGAGAGGATTCTGGGATGTTTGTGGTTTTTTGGTAATAACTCTGGAAGGAAACGTCGCAGACCCATCAAGGTTGTACTCGTACTGCTCGCCTCGTCGAGAGGAATCCAAATATGTGAATGGTTAAGCTATTGGATATGAAATGGACGAGCGACCAATAAAACAGCATGTATTATGGGGTTGAATGCATTTTGCTATTCACAAAATAAAACAAAAGCAGTAATGCAAATATCTGAATTTTCACAGCACAGCAAAATCAGTTGCACCATTCAATTCCGATCGTCCAGACGGGGAGAATTCAATCACATTCATTCGATGTGACGTTTCTTATGGGATTTAATGAGCGACAACATTTTGACCCCAAACCGAGAGGATTCTGGGATGTTTGTGTTTTTTTGGTAATAACTCTGGTAGGAAACGTCGCAGATCCATCAAGGTGGTACTCGTACTGCTCGCCTCGTCGAGAGAAATCCAAATATATGAATGGTTAAGCTATGGGATATGAAATGGACGAGCGACCAATAAAACAGCATGTATTATGCGGTTGAATGCTTTTGCTATTCACAAAATAAAACAAAAGCAGTCATGCAAATATCTGAATTTTCACAGCACAGCAAAATCAGTTGCACCATTCAATTCCGCTCGTCCAGACGGGGAGAATGCAATCACATTCATTCGATGCGACGTTTCTTGTGGGATTTAATGAGCGACAACATTTTGACCCCAAACCGAGAGGATTCTGGGATGTTTGTGGTTTTTTAGTAATAACTCTGGAAGGAAACGTCGCAGACCCATCAAGGTGGTACTCGTACTGCTCGCCTCGTCGAGAGGAATCCAAATATATGAATGCTTAAGCTATGGGATATGAAATGGACGAGCGACCAATAAAATAACATGTATTATGGGGTTGAGTGCTTTTTGCTATTCACAAAATAAAACAAAAGCAGTCATGCAAATATCTGAATTTTCACAGCACAGCAAAATCAGTTGCACCATTCAATTCCGCTCGTCCAGACGGGGATAATTCAATCACATTCATTCGATGCGACGTGTCTTATGGGATTTAATGAGCGACAACATTTTGACCCCAAACCGAGAGGATTCTGGGATGTTTGTGTTTTTTTGGTAATAACTCTGGAAGGAAACGTCGCAGACCCATCAAGGTGGTACTCGTACTGCTCGCCTCGTCGAGAGGAATCCAAATATATGAATGGTTAAGCTATGGGATATGAAATGGACGAGCGACCAATAAAACAGCATGTATTATGGGGTTGAATGCGTTTTGCTATTCACAAAATAAAACAAAAGCAGTCATGCAAATATCTGAATTTTCACAGCACAGCAAAATCAGTTGCACCATTCAATTCCGCTCGTCCAGACGGGGAGAATTCAATCACATTCATTCGATGCGACGTTTCTTATGGGATTTAATAAGCGACAACATTTTGACCCCAAACCGAGAGGATTCTGGGATGTTTGTGGTTTTTTGGTAATAACTCTGGAAGGAAACGTCGCAGAACCATCATGGTGGTATTCGTACTGCCCGGCTCGTCGAGCGGAATCGAAATATATGAATGGTTAAGCTATGTGATATGAAATGAACGAGCGACCAATAAAACAGCATGTATTATGGGGTTGAATGCTTTTTGCTATTCACAAAATAAAACAAAAGCAGTCATGCAAATATCTGAATTTTCACAGCACAGCAAAATCAGTTGCACCATTCAATTCCGCTCGTCCAGACGGGGAAAATTCAATCACATTCATTCGATGCGACGTTTCTTATGGGATTTAATGAGCGACAACATTTTGACCCCAAACCGAGAGGATTCTGGGATGTTTGTGGTTTTTTGGTAATAACTCTGGAAGGAAACGTCGCAGACCCATCAAGGTGGTACTCGTACTGCTCGCCTCGTCGAGAGGAATCCAAATATATGAATGCTTAAGCTATGGGATATGAAATGGACGGGCGACCAATAAAACAACATGTATTATGGGGTTGAATGCTTTTTGCTATTCACAAAATAAAACAAACGAAGTCATGCAAATATCTGAATTTTCACAGCACAGCAAAATCAGTTGCACCATTCAATTCCGCTCGTCCAGACGGGGAAAATTCAATCACATTCATTCGATGCGACGTTTCTGATGGGATTTAATGAGCGACAACATTTTGACCCCAAACTGAGAGGATTCTGGGATGTTTGTGGTTTTTTGGTAATAACTCTGGAAGGAAACGTCGCAGACCCATCAAGCTGGTACTCGAACTGCTCGCCTCGTCGAGTGGAATCCAAATATATGAATGGTTAAGCTATCGGATATGAAATGGACGAGCGACCAATAAAACAACATGTATTATGGGGTTGAATGCTTTTTGCTATTCACAAAATAAAACAAAAGCAGTCATGCAAATATCTGAACTTTCACAGCACAGCAAAATCAGTTGCACCATTCAATTCCGCTCGTCCAGACGGGGAGAATTCAATCACATTCATTCGATGCGACGTTTCTTATGGGATTTAATGAGCGACAACATTTTGACCCCAAACCGAGAGGATTCTGGGATGTTTGTGGTTTTTTGGTAATAACTCTGGAAGGAAACGTCGCAGACCCATCAAGGTGGTACTCGTACTGCTCGCCTCGTCGAGAGGAATCCAAATATATGAATGCTTAAGCTATGGGATATGAAATGGACGGGCGACCAATAAAACAACATGTATTATGGGGTTGAATGCTTTTTGCTATTCACAAAATAAAACAAACGAAGTCATGCAAATATCTGAATTTTCACAGCACAGCAAAATCAGTTGCACCATTCAATTCCGCTCGTCCAGACGGGGAAAATTCAATCACATTCATTCGATGCGACGTTTCTGATGGGATTTAATGAGCGACAACATTTTGACCCCAAACTGAGAGGATTCTGGGATGTTTGTGGTTTTTTGGTAATAACTCTGGAAGGAAACGTCGCAGACCCATCAAGCTGGTACTCGAACTGCTCGCCTCGTCGAGTGGAATCCAAATATATGAATGGTTAAGCTATCGGATATGAAATGGACGAGCGACCAATAAAACAACATGTATTATGGGGTTGAATGCTTTTTGCTATTCACAAAATAAAACAAAAGCAGTCATGCAAATATCTGAACTTTCACAGCACAGCAAAATCAGTTGCACCATTCAATTCCGCTCGTCCAGACGGGGAGAATTCAATCACATTCATTCGATGCGACGTTTCTTATGGAATTTAATGAGCGACAACATTTTGACCCCAAACCGAGAGGATTCTGGGATGTTTGTGTATTTTTGGTAATAACTCTGGAAGGAAACGTCGCAGACCCATCAAGGTGGTACTCGTACTGCTCTCCTCGTCGAGAGGAATCCAAATATATGAATGCTTAAGCTATGGGATATGAAATGGACGGGCGACCAATAAAACAACATGTATTATGGGGTTGAATGCTTTTTGCTATTCACAAAATAAAACAAACGAAGTCATGCAAATATCTGAATTTTCACAGCACAGCAAAATCAGTTGCACCATTCAATTCCGCTCGTCCAGACGGGGATAATTCAATCACATTCATTCAATGCGACGTGTCTTTTGGGATTTAATGAGCGACAACATTTTGACCCCAAACCGAGAGGATTCTGGGATGTTTGTGTTTTTTTGGTAATAACTCTGGAAGGAAACGTCGCAGACCCATCAAGGTGGTACTCGTACTGCTCGCCTCGTCGAGAGGAATCCAAATATATGAATGCTTAAGCTATGGAATATGAAATGGACGAGCGACCAATAAAACAACATGTATTATGGGGTTGAATTCTTTTTGCTATTCACAAAATAAAACAAAAGCAGTCATGCAAATATCTGAATTTTCACAGCACAGCAAAATCAGTTGCACCATTCAATTCCGCTCGTCCAGACGGGGAAAATTCAATCACATTCATTCGATGCGACGTTTCTGATGGGATTTAATGAGCGACAACATTTTGACCCCAAACCGAGAGGATTCTGGGATGTTTGTGGTTTTTTGGTAATAACTCTGGAAGGAAACGTCGCAGACCCATCAAGCTGGTACTCGAACTGCTCGCCTCGTCGAGAGGAATCCAAATATATGAATGGTTAAGCTATCGGATATGAAATGGACGAGCGACCAATAAAACAACATGTATTATGGGGTTGAATGCTTTTTGCTATTCACAAAATAAAACAAAAGCTGTCATGCAAATATCTGAATTTTCACAGCACAGCAAAATCAGTTGCACCATTCAATTCCGCTCGTCCAGACGGGGAGAATTCAATCACATTCATTCGATGCGACGTTTCTTATGGAATTTAATGAGCGACAACATTTTGACCCCAAACCGAGAGGATTCTGGGATGTTTGTGTATTTTTGGTAATAACTCTGGAAGGAAACGTCGCAGACCCATCAAGGTGGTACTCGTACTGCTCGCCTCGTCGAGAGGAATCCAAATATATGAATGCTTAAGCTATGGGATATGAAATGGACGGGCGACCAATAAAACAACATGTATTATGGGGTTGAATGCTTTTTGCTATTCACAAAATAAAACAAACGAAGTCATGCAAATATCTGAATTTTCACAGCACAGCAAAATCAGTTGCACCATTCAATTCCGCTCGTCCAGACGGGAATAATTCAATCACATTCATTCAATGCGACGTGTTTTTTGGGATTTAATGAGCGACAACATTTTGACCCCAAACCGAGAGGATTCTGGGATGTTTGTGTTTTTTTGGTAATAACTCTGGAAGGAAACGTCGCAGACCCATCAAGGTGGTACTCGTACTGCTCGCCTCGTCGAGAGGAATCCAAATATATGAATGCTTAAGCTATGGAATATGAAATGGACGAGCGACCAATAAAACAACATGTATTATGGGGTTGAATTCTTTTTGCTATTCACAAAATAAAACAAAAGCAGTCATGCAAATATCTGAATTTTCACAGCACAGCAAAATCAGTTGCACCATTCAATTCCGCTCGTCCAGACGGGGAAAATTCAATCACATTCATTCGATGCGACGTTTCTGATGGGATTTAATGAGCGACAACATTTTGACCCCAAACCGAGAGGATTCTTGGATGTTTGTGGTTTTTTGGTAATAACTCTGGAAGGAAACGTCGCAGACCCATCAAGGTTGTACTCGTACTGCTCGCCTCGTCGAGAGGAATCCAAATATGTGAATGGTTAAGCTATGGGATATGAAATGGACGAGCGACCAATAAAACAGCATGTATTATGCGGTTGAATGCTTTTTGCTATTCACAAAATAAAACAAAAGCAGTCATGCAAATATCTGAATTTTCACAGCACAGCAAAATCAGTTGCACCATTCAATTCCGCTCGTCCAGACGGGGAGAATTCAATCACATTCATTCGATGCGACGTTTCTTATGGAATTTAATGAGCGACAACATTTTGACCCCAAACCGAGAGGATTCTGGGATGTTTGTGTATTTTTGGTAATAACTCTGGAAGGAAACGTCGCAGACCCATCAAGGTGGTACTCGTACTGCTCGCCTCGTCGAGAGGAATCCAAATATATGAATGCTTAAGCTATGGGATATGAAATGGACGGGCGACCAATAAAACAACATGTATTATGGGGTTGAATGCTTTTTGCTATTCACAAAATAAAACAAACGAAGTCATGCAAATATCTGAATTTTCACAGCACAGCAAAATCAGTTGCACCATTCAATTCCGCTCGTCCAGACGGGGATAATTCAATCACATTCATTCAATGCGACGTGTTTTTTGGGATTTAATGAGCGACAACATTTTGACCCCAAACCGAGAGGATTCTGGGATGTTTGTGTTTTTTTGGTAATAACTCTGGAAGGAAACGTCGCAGACCCATCAAGGTGGTACTCGTACTGCTCGCCTCGTCGAGAGGAATCCAAATATATGAATGCTTAAGCTATGGAATATGAAATGGACGAGCGACCAATAAAACAACATGTATTATGGGGTTGAATTCTTTTTGCTATTCACAAAATAAAACAAAAGCAGTCATGCAAATATCTGAATTTTCACAGCACAGCAAAATCAGTTGCACCATTCAATTCCGCTCGTCCAGACGGGGAAAATTCAATCACATTCATTCGATGCGACGTTTCTGATGGGATTTAATGAGCGACAACATTTTGACCCCAAACCGAGAGGATTCTGGGATGTTTGTGGTTTTTTGGTAATAACTCTGGAAGGAAACGTCGCAGACCCATCAAGGTTGTACTCGTACTGCTCGCCTCGTCGAGAGGAATCCAAATATGTGAATGGTTAAGCTATGGGATATGAAATGGACGAGCGACCAATAAAACAGCATGTATTATGCGGTTGAATGCTTTTTGCTATTCACAAAATAAAACAAAAGCAGTCATGCAAATATCTGAATTTTCACAGCACAGCAAAATCAGTTGCACCATTCAATTCCGCTCGTCCAGACGGGGAGAATTCAATCACATTCATTCGATGCGACGTTTCTTATGGAATTTAATGAGCGACAACATGTTGACCCCAAATCGAGAGGATTCTGGGATGTTTGTGGTTTTTTGGTAATAACTCTGGAAAGAAACGTCGCAGACCCATCAAGGTGGTACTCGAACTGCTCGCCTCGTCGAGAGGAATAAAAATATATGAATGCTTAAGCTATCGGATATGAAATGGACGAGCGACCAATAAAACAACATGTATTATGGGGTTGAATGCTTTTTGCTATTCACAAAATAAAACAAAAGCAGTCATGCAAATATCTGAATTTTCACAGCACAGCAAAATCAGTTGCACCATTCAATTCCGCTCGTCCAGACGGGGAGAATTCAATCACATTCATTCGATGCGACGTTTCTTATGGAATTTAATGAGCGACAACATTTTGACCCCAAACCGAGAGGATTCTGGGATGTTTGTGTATTTTTGGTAATAACTCTGGAAGGAAACGTCGCAGACCCATCAAGGTGGTACTCGTACTGCTCGCCTCGTCGAGAGGAATCCAAATATATGAATGCTTAAGCTATGGGATATGAAATGGACGGGCGACCAATAAAACAACATGTATTATGGGGTTGAATGCTTTTTGCTATTCACAAAATAAAACAAACGAAGTCATGCAAATATCTGAATTTTCACAGCACAGCAAAATCAGTTGCACCATTCAATTCCGCTCGTCCAGACGGGGATAATTCAATCACATTCATTCAATGCGACGTGTTTTTTGGGATTTAATGAGCGACAATATTTTGACCCCAAACCGAGAGGATTCTGGGATGTTTGTGTTTTTTTGGTAATAACTCTGGAAGGAAACGTCGCAGACCCATCAAGGTGGTACTCGTACTGCTCGCCTCGTCGAGAGGAATCCAAATATATGAATGCTTAAGCTATGGAATATGAAATGGACGAGCGACCAATAAAACAACATGTATTATGGGGTTGAATTCTTTTTGCTATTCACAAAATAAAACAAAAGCAGTCATGCAAATATCTGAATTTTCACAGCACAGCAAAATCAGTTGCACCATTCAATTCCGCTCGTCCAGACGGGGAAAATTCAATCACATTCATTCGATGCGACGTTTCTGATGGGATTTAATGAGCGACAACATTTTGACCCCAAACCGAGAGGATTCTGGGATGTTTGTGGTTTTTTGGTAATAACTCTGGAAGGAAACGTCGCAGACCCATCAAGGTTGTACTCGTACTGCTCGCCTCGTCGAGAGGAATCCAAATATGTGAATGGTTAAGCTATGGGATATGAAATGGACGAGCGACCAATAAAACAGCATGTATTATGCGGTTGAATGCTTTTTGCTATTCACAAAATAAAACAAAAGCAGTCATGCAAATATCTGAATTTTCACAGCACAGCAAAATCAGTTGCACCATTCAATTCCGCTCGTCCAGACGGGGAGAATTCAATCACATTCTTTCGATGCGACGTTTCTTATGGAATTTAATGAGCGACAACATTTTGACCCCAAATCGAGAGGATTCTGGGATGTTTGTGGTTTTTTGGTAATAACTCTGGAAGGAAACGTCGCAGACCCATCAAGGTGGTACTCGAACTGCTCGCCTCGTCGAGAGGAATAAAAATATATGAATGCTTAAGCTATCGGATATGAAATGGACGAGCGACCAATAAAACAACATGTATTATGGGGTTGAATGCTTTTTGCTATTCACAAAATAAAACAAAAGCAGTCATGCAAATATCTGAATTTTCACAGCACAGCAAAATCAGTTGCACCATTCAATTCCGCTCGTCCAGACGGGGAGAATTCAATCACATTCATTCGATGCGACGTTTCTTATTGGATTTAATGAGCGACAACATTTTGACCCCAAACCGAGACGATTCTGGGATGTTTGTGTATTTTTGGTAATAACTCTGGAAGGAAACGTCGCAGACCCATCAAGGTGGTACTCGTACTGCTCGCCTCGTCGAGAGGAATCCAAATATATGAATGCTTAAGCTATGGAATATGAAATGGACGAGCGACCAATAAAACAACATGTATTATGGGGTTGAATGCTTTTTGCTATTCACAAAATAAAACAAAAGCAGTCATGCAAATATCTGAATTTTCACAGGACAGCAATATCAGTTGCACCATTCAATTCCGCTCGTCCAGACGGGGAGAATTCAATCACATTCATTCGATGCGACGTTTCTGATGGGATTTAATGAGCGACAACATTTTGACCCCAAACCGAGACGATTCTGGGATGTTTGTGGTTTTTTGGTAATAACTCTGGAAGGAAACGTCGCAGACCCATCAAGGTTGTACTCGTACTGCTCGCCTCGTCGAGAGGAATCCAAATATCTGAATGGTTAAGCTATGGGATATGAAATGGACGAGCGACCAATAAAACAGCATGTATTATGCGGTTGAATGCTTTTTGCTATTCACAAAATAAAACAAAAGCAGTCATGCAAATATCTGAATTTTCACAGCACAGCAAAATCAGTTGCACCATTCAATTCCGCTCGTCCAGACGGGGAGAATTCAATCACATTCATTCGATGCGACGTTTCTTATGGAATTTAATGAGCGACAACATTTTGACCCCAAATCGAGAGGATTCTGGGATGTTTGTGGTTTTTTGGTAATAACTCTGGAAAGAAACGTCGCAGACCCATCAAGGTGGTACTCGAACTGCTCGCCTCGTCGAGAGGAATAAAAATATATGAATGCTTAAGCTATCGGATATGAAATGGACGAGCGACCAATAAAACAACATGTATTATGGGGTTGAATGCTTTTTGCTATTCACAAAATAAAACAAAAGCAGTCATGCAAATATCTGAATTTTCACAGCACAGCAAAATCAGTTGCACCATTCAATTCCGCTCGTCCAGACGGGGAGAATTCAATCACATTCATTCGATGCGACGTTTCTTATGGAATTTAATGAGCGACAACATTTTGACCCCAAACCGAGAGGATTCTGGGATGTTTGTGTATTTTTGGTAATAACTCTGGAAGGAAACGTCGCAGACCCATCAAGGTGGTACTCGTACTGCTCGCCTCGTCGAGAGGAATCCAAATATATGAATGCTTAAGCTATGGGATATGAAATGGACGGGCGACCAATAAAACAACATGTATTATGGGGTTGAATGCTTTTTGCTATTCACAAAATAAAACAAACGAAGTCATGCAAATATCTGAATTTTCACAGCACAGCAAAATCAGTTGCACCATTCAATTCCGCTCATCCAGACGGGGATAATTCAATCACATTCATTCAATGCGACGTTTCTTATGGGATTTAATGAGCGACAACATTTTGACCCCAAAACCGAGAGGATTCTGGGATGTTTGTGGTTTTTTGGTAATAACTCTGGAAGGAAACGTCGCAGACCCATCAAGGTGGTACTCGAACTGCTCGCCTCGTCGAGAGGAATAAAAATATATGAATGCTTAAGCTATCGGATATGAAATGGACGAGCGACCAATAAAACAACATGTATTATGGGGTTGAATGCTTTTTGCTATTCACAAAATAAAACAAAAGCAGTCATGCAAATATCTGAATTTTCACAGCACAGCAAAATCAGTTGCACTATTCAATTCCGCTCGTCCAGACGGGGAGAATTCAATCACATTCATTCGATGCGACGTTTCTTATTGGATTTAATGAGCGACAACATTTTGACCCCAAACCGAGACGATTCTGGGATGTTTGTGTATTTTTGGTAATAACTCTGGAAGGAAACGTCGCAGACCCATCAAGGTGGTACTCGTACTGCTCGCCTCGTCGAGAGGAATCCAAATATATGAATGCTTAAGCTATGGAATATGAAATGGACGAGCGACCAATAAAACAACATGTATTATGGGGTTGAATGCTTTTTGCTATTCACAAAATAAAACAAAAGCAGTCATGCAAATATCTGAATTTTCACAGGACAGCAATATCAGTTGCACCATTCAATTCCGCTCGTCCAGACGGGGAGAATTCAATCACATTCATTCGATGCGACGTTTCTGATGGGATTTAATGAGCGACAACATTTTGACCCCAAACCGAGAGGATTCTGGGATGTTTGTGGTTTTTTGGTAATAACTCTGGAAGGAAACGTCGCAGACCCATCAAGGTTGTACTCGTACTGCTCGCCTCGTCGAGAGGAATCCAAATATCTGAATGGTTAAGCTATGGGATATGAAATGGACGAGCGACCAATAAAACAGCATGTATTATGCGGTTGAATGCTTTTTGCTATTCACAAAATAAAACAAAAGCAGTCATGCAAATATCTGAATTTTCACAGCACAGCAAAATCAGTTGCACCATTCAATTCCGCTCGTCCAGACGGGGAGAATTCAATCACATTCATTCGATGCGACGTTTCTTATGGAATTTAATGAGCGACAACATTTTGACCCCAAATCGAGAGGATTCTGGGATGTTTGTGGTTTTTTGGTAATAACTCTGGAAAGAAACGTCGCAGACCCATCAAGGTGGTACTCGAACTGCTCGCCTCGTCGAGAGGAATAAAAATATATGAATGCTTAAGCTATCGGATATGAAATGGACGAGCGACCAATAAAACAACATGTATTATGGGGTTGAATGCTTTTTGCTATTCACAAAATAAAACAAAAGCAGTCATGCAAATATCTGAATTTTCACAGCACAGCAAAATCAGTTGCACCATTCAATTCCGCTCGTCCAGACGGGGAGAATTCAATCACATTCATTCGATGCGACGTTTCTTATGGAATTTAATGAGCGACAACATTTTGACCCCAAACCGAGAGGATTCTGGGATGTTTGTGTATTTTTGGTAATAACTCTGGAAGGAAACGTCGCAGACCCATCAAGGTGGTACTCGTACTGCTCGCCTCGTCGAGAGGAATCCAAATATATGAATGCTTAAGCTATGGGATATGAAATGGACGGGCGACCAATAAAACAACATGTATTATGGGGTTGAATGCTTTTTGCTATTCACAAAATAAAACAAACGAAGTCATGCAAATATCTGAATTTTCACAGCACAGCAAAATCAGTTGCACCATTCAATTCCGCTCGTCCAGACGGGGATAATTCAATCACATTCATTCAATGCGACGTGTTTTTTGGGATTTAATGAGCGACAACATTTTGACCCCAAACCGAGAGGATTCTGGGATGTTTGTGTTTTTTTGGTAATAACTCTGGAAGGAAACGTCGCAGACCCATCAAGGTGGTACTCGTACTGCTCGCCTCGTCGAGAGGAATCCAAATATATGAATGCTTAAGCTATGGAATATGAAATGGACGAGCGACCAATAAAACAACATGTATTATGGGGTTGAATTATTTTTGCTATTCACAAAATAAAACAAAAGCAGTCATGCAAATATCTGAATTTTCACAGCACAGCAAAATCAGTTGCACCATTCAATTCCGCTCGTCCAGACGGGGAAAATTCAATCACATTCATTCGATGCGACGTTTCTGATGGGATTTAATGAGCGACAACATTTTGACCCCAAATCGAGAGGATTCTGGGATGTTTGTGGTTTTTTGGTAATAACTCTGGAAGGAAACGTCGCAGACCCATCAAGGTGGTACTCGAACTGCTCGCCTCGTCGAGAGGAATAAAAATATATGAATGCTTAAGCTATCGGATATGAAATGGACGAGCGACCAATAAAACAACATGTATTATGGGGTTGAATGCTTTTTGCTATTCACAAAATAAAACAAAAGCAGTCATGCAAATATCTGAATTTTCACAGCACAGCAAAATCAGTTGCACCATTCAATTCCGCTCGTCCAGACGGGGAGAATTCAATCACATTCATTCGATTCGACGTTTCTTATTGGATTTAATGAGCGACAACATTTTGACCCCAAACCGAGACGATTCTGGGATGTTTGTGTATTTTTGGTAATAACTCTGGAAGGAAACGTCGCAGACCCATCAAGGTGGTACTCGTACTGCTCGCCTCGTCGAGAGGAATCCAAATATATGAATGCTTAAGCTATGGAATATGAAATGGACGAGCGACCAATAAAACAACATGTATTATGGGGTTGAATGCTTTTTGCTATTCACAAAATAAAACAAAAGCAGTCATGCAAATATCTGAATTTTCACAGGACAGCAATATCAGTTGCACCATTCAATTCCGCTCGTCCAGACGGGGAGAATTCAATCACATTCATTCGATGCGACGTTTCTTATGGGATTTAATGAGCGACAACATTTTGACCCCAAAACCGAGAGGATTCTGGGATGTTTGTGGTTTTTTGGTAATAACTCTGGAAGGAAACGTCGCAGACCCATCAAGGTGGTACTCGAACTGCTCGCCTCGTCGAGAGGAATAAAAATATATGAATGCTTAAGCTATCGGATATGAAATGGACGAGCGACCAATAAAACAACATGTATTATGGGGTTGAATGCTTTTTGCTATTCACAAAATAAAACAAAAGCAGTCATGCAAATATCTGAATTTTCACAGCACAGCAAAATCAGTTGCACCATTCAATTCCGCTCGTCCAGACGGGGAGAATTCAATCACATTCATTCGATGCGACGTTTCTTATTGGATTTAATGAGCGACAACATTTTGACCCCAAACCGAGACGATTCTGGGATGTTTGTGTATTTTTGGTAATAACTCTGGAAGGAAACGTCGCAGACCCATCAAGGTGGTACTCGTACTGCTCGCCTCGTCGAGAGGAATCCAAATATATGAATGCTTAAGCTATGGAATATGAAATGGACGAGCGACCAATAAAACAACATGTATTATGGGGTTGAATGCTTTTTGCTATTCACAAAATAAAACAAAAGCAGTCATGCAAATATCTGAATTTTCACAGGACAGCAATATCAGTTGCACCATTCAATTCCGCTCGTCCAGACGGGGAGAATTCAATCACATTCATTCGATGCGACGTTTCTTATGGGATTTAATGAGCGACAACATTTTGACCCCAAAACCGAGAGGATTCTGGGATGTTTGTGGTTTTTTGGTAATAACTCTGGAAGGAAACGTCGCAGACCCATCAAGGTGGTACTCGAACTGCTCGCCTCGTCGAGAGGAATAAAAATATATGAATGCTTAAGCTATCGGATATGAAATGGACGAGCGACCAATAAAACAACATGTATTATGGGGTTGAATGCTTTTTGCTATTCACAAAATAAAACAAAAGCAGTCATGCAAATATCTGAATTTACACAGCACAGCAAAATCAGTTGCACCATTCAATTCCGCTCGTCCAGACGGGGAGAATTCAATCACATTCATTCGATGCGACGTTTCTTATTGGATTTAATGAGCGACAACATTTTGACCCCAAACCGAGACGATTCTGGGATGTTTGTGTATTTTTGGTAATAACTCTGGAAGGAAACGTCGCAGACCCATCAAGGTGGTACTCGTACTGCTCGCCTCGTCGAGAGGAATCCAAATATATGAATGCTTAAGCTATGGAATATGAAATGGACGAGCGACCAATAAAACAACATGTATTATGGGGTTGAATGCTTTTTGCTATTCACAAAATAAAACAAAAGCAGTCATGCAAATATCTGAATTTTCACAGGACAGCAATATCAGTTGCACCATTCAATTCCGCTCGTCCAGACGGGGAGAATTCAATCACATTCATTCGATGCGACGTTTCTTATGGGATTTAATGAGCGACAACATTTTGACCCCAAAACCGAGAGGATTCTGGGATGTTTGTGGTTTTTTGGTAATAACTCTGGAAGGAAACGTCGCAGACCCATCAAGGTGGTACTCGTACTGCTCGCCTCGTCGAGAGGAATCCAAATATATGAATGCTTAAGCTATGGGATATGAAATGGACGGGCGACCAATAAAACAACATGTATTATTGGGTTGAATGCTTTTTGCTATTCACAAAATAAAACAAACGAAGTCATGCAAATATCTGAATTTTCACAGCACAGCAAAATCAGTTGCACCATTCAATTCCGCTCGTCCAGACGGGGAAAATTCAATCACATTCATTCGATGCGACGTTTCTGATGGGATTTAATGAGCGACAACATTTTGACCCCAAACCGAGAGGATTCTGGGATGTTTGTGGTTTTTTGGTAATAACTCTGGAAGGAAACGTCGCAGACCCATCAAGCTGGTACTCGAACTGCTCGCCTCGTCGAGTGGAATCCAAATATATGAATGGTTAAGCTATCGGATATGAAATGGACGAGCGACCAATAAAACAACATGTATTATGGGGTTGAATGCTTTTTGCTATTCACAAAATAAAACAAAAGCAGTCATGCAAATATCTGAACTTTCACAGCACAGCAAAATCAGTTGCACCATTCAATTCCGCTCGTCCAGACGGGGAGAATTCAATCACATTCATTCGATGCGACGTTTCTTATGGAATTTAATGAGCGACAACATTTTGACCCCAAACCGAGAGGATTCTGGGATGTTTGTGTATTTTTGGTAATAACTCTGGAAGGAAACGTCGCAGACCCATCAAGGTAGTACTCGTACTGCTCGCCTCGTCGAGAGGAATCCAAATATATGAATGCTTAAGCTATGGAATATGAAATGGACGAGCGACCAATAAAACAACATGTATTATGGGGTTGAATGCTTTTTGCTATTCACAAAATAAAAAAAAAGCAGTCATGCAAATATCTGAATTTTCACAGGACAGCAATATCAGTTGCACCATTCAATTCCGCTCGTCCAGACGGGGAGAATTCAATCACATTCATTCGATGCGACGTTTCTTATGGGATTTAATGAGCGACAACATTTTGACCCCAAAACCGAGAGGATTCTGGGATGTTTGTGGTTTTTTGGTAATAACTCTGGAAGGAAACGTCGCAGACCCATCAAGGTGGTACTCGTACTGCTCGCCTCGTCGAGAGGAATCCAAATATATGAATGCTTAAGCTATGGGATATGAAATGGACGGGCGACCAATAAAACAACATGTATTATGGGGTTGAATGCTTTTTGCTATTCACAAAATAAAACAAACGAAGTCATGCAAATATCTGAATTTTCACAGCACAGCAAAATCAGTTGCACCATTCAATTCCGCTCGTCCAGACGGGGATAATTCAATCACATTCATTCAATGCGACGTGTCTTTTGGGATTTAATGAGCGACAACATTTTGACCCCAAACCGAGAGGATTCTGGGATGTTTGTGTTTTTTTGGTAATAACTCTGGAAGGAAACGTCGCAGACCCATCAAGGTGGTACTCGTACTGCTCGCCTCGTCGAGAGGAATCCAAATATATGAATGCTTAAGCTATGGAATATGAAATGGACGAGCGACCAATAAAACAACATGTATTATGGGGTTGAATTATTTTTGCTATTCACAAAATTAAACAAAAGCAGTCATGCAAATATCTGAATTTTCACAGCACAGCAAAATCAGTTGCACCATTCAATTCCGCTCGTCCAGACGGGGAAAATTCAATCACATTCATTCGATGCGACGTTTCTGATGGGATTTAATGAGCGACAACATTTTGACCCCAAACCGAGAGGATTCTGGGATGTTTGTGTTTTTTTGGTAATAACTCTGGAAGGAAACGTCGCAGACCCATCAAGCTGGTACTCGAACTGCTCGCCTCGTCGAGAGGAATCCAAATATATGAATGGTTAAGCTATCGGATATGAAATGGACGAGCGACCAATAAAACAACATGTATTATGGGGTTGAATGCTTTTTGCTATTCACAAAATAAAACAAAAGCAGTCATGCAAATATCTGAATTTTCACAGCACAGCAAAATCAGTTGCACCATTCAATTCCGCTCGTCCAGACGGGGAGAATTCAATCACATTCATTCGATGCGACGTTTCTTATGGAATTTAATGAGCGACAACATTTTGACCCCAAACCGAGAGGATTCTGGGATGTTTGTGTATTTTTGGTAATAACTCTGGAAGGAAACGTCGCAGACCCATCAAGGTGGTACTCGTACTGCTCGCCTCGTCGAGAGGAATCCAAATATATGAATGCTTAAGCTATGGGATATGAAATGGACGGGCGACCAATAAAACAACATGTATTATGGGGTTGAATGCTTTTTGCTATTCACAAAATAAAACAAACGAAGTCATGCAAATATCTGAATTTTCACAGCACAGCAAAATCAGTTGCACCATTCAATTCCGCTCGTCCAGACGGGGATAATTCAATCACATTCATTCAATGCGACGTGTTTTTTGGGATTTAATGAGCGACAACATTTTGACCCCAAACCGAGAGGATTCTGGGATGTTTGTGTTTTTTTGGTAATAACTCTGGAAGGAAACGTCGCAGACCCATCAAGGTGGTACTCGTACTGCTCGCCTCGTCGAGAGGAATCCAAATATATGAATGCTTAAGCTATGGAATATGAAATGGACGAGCGACCAATAAAACAACATGTATTATGGGGTTGAATTCTTTTTGCTATTCACAAAAAAAAACAAAAGCAGTCATGCAAATATCTGAATTTTCACAGCACAGCAAAATCAGTTGCACCATTCAATTCCGCTCGTCCAGACGGGGAAAATTCAATCACATTCATTCGATGCGACGTTTCTGATGGGATTTAATGAGCGACAACATTTTGACCCCAAACCGAGAGGATTCTGGGATGTTTGTGGTTTTTTGGTAATAACTCTGGAAGGAAACGTCGCAGACCCATCAAGGTTGTACTCGTACTGCTCGCCTCGTCGAGAGGAATCCAAATATGTGAATGGTTAAGCTATGGGATATGAAATGGACGAGCGACCAATAAAACAGCATGTATTATGCGGTTGAATGCTTTTTGCTATTCACAAAATAAAACAAAAGCAGTCATGCAAATATCTGAATTTTCACAGCACAGCAAAATCAGTTGCACCATTCAATTCCGCTCGTCCAGACGGGGAGAATTCAATCACATTCATTCGATGCGACGTTTCTTATGGAATTTAATGAGCGACAACATTTTGACCCCAAACCGAGAGGATTCTGGGATGTTTGTGTATTTTTGGTAATAACTCTGGAAGGAAACGTCGCAGACCCATCAAGGTGGTACTCGTACTGCTCGCCTCGTCGAGAGCAATCCAAATATATGAATGCTTAAGCTATGGGATATGAAATGGACGGGCGACCAATAAAACAACATGTATTATGGGGTTGAATGCTTTTTGCTATTCACAAAATAAAACAAACGAAGTCATGCAAATATCTAAATTTTCACAGCACAGCAAAATCAGTTGCACCATTCAATTCCGCTCGTCCAGACGGGGATAATTCAATCACATTCATTCAATGCGACGTGTTTTTTGGGATTTAATGAGCGACAACATTTTGACCCCAAACCGAGAGGATTCTGGGATGTTTGTGTTTTTTTTGTAATAACTCTGGAAGGAAACGTCGCAGACCCATCAAGGTGGTACTCGTACTGCTCGCCTCGTCGAGAGGAATCCAAATATATGAATGCTTAAGCTATGGAATATAAAATGGACGAGCGACCAATAAAACAACATGTATTATGGGGTTGAATTATTTTTGCTATTCACAAAATAAAACAAAAGCAGTCATGCAAATATCTGAATTTTCAAAGCACAGCAAAATCAGTTGCACCATTCAATTCCGCTCGTCCAGACGGGGAAAATTCAATCACATTCATTCGATGCGACGTTTCTGATGGGATTTAATGAGCGACAACATTTTGACCCCAAACCGAGAGGATTCTGGGATGTTTGTGGTTTTTTGGTAATAACTCTGGAAGGAAACGTCGCAGACCCATCAAGGTTGTACTCGTACTGCTCGCCTCGTCGAGAGGAATCCAAATATGTGAATGGTTAAGCTATGGGATATGAAATGACGAGCGACCAATAAAACAGCATGTATTATGCGGTTGAATGCTTTTTGCTATTCACAAAATAAAACAAAAGCAGTCATGCAAATATCTGAATTTTCACAGCACAGCAAAATCAGTTGCACCATTCAATTCCGCTCGTCCAGACGGGGAGAATTCAATCACATTCATTCGATGCGACGTTTCTTATGGAATTTAATGAGCGACAACATTTTGACCCCAAATCGAGAGGATTCTGGGATGTTTGTGGTTTTTTGGTAATAACTCTGGAAGGAAACGTCGCAGACCCATCAAGGTGGTACTCGAACTGCTCGCCTCGTCGAGAGGAATCCAAATATATGAATGCTTAAGCTATCGGATATGAAATGGACGAGCGACCAATAAAACAACATGTATTATGGGGTTGAATGCTTTTTGCTATTCACAAAATAAAACAAAAGCAGTCATGCAAATATCTGAATTTTCACAGCACAGCAAAATCAGTTGCACCATTCAATTCCGCTCGTCCAGACGGGGAGAATTCAATCACATTCATTCGATGCGACGTTTCTTATTGGATTTAATGAGCGACAACATTTTGACCCCAAACCGAGACGATTCTGGGATGTTTGTGTATTTTTGGTAATAACTCTGGAAGGAAACGTCGCAGACCCATCAAGGTGGTACTCGTACTGCTCGCCTCGTCGAGAGGAATCCAAATATATGAATGCTTAAGCTATGGGATATGAAATGGACGGGCGACCAATAAAACAACATGTATTATGGGGTTGAATGCTTTTTGCTATTCACAAAATAAAACAAACGAAGTCATGCAAATATCTGAATTTTCACAGCACAGCAAAATCAGTTGCACCATTCAATTCCGCTCGTCCAGACGGGGATAATTCAATCACATTCATTCAATGCGACGTGTTTTTTGGGATTTAATGAGCGACAACATTTTGACCCCAAACCGAGAGGATTCTGGGATGTTTGTGTTTTTTTGGTAATAACTCTGGAAGGAAACGTCGCAGACCCATCAAGGTGGTACTCGTACTGCTCGCCTCGTCGAGAGGAATCCAAATATATGAATGCTTAAGCTATGGAATATGAAATGGACGAGCGACCAATAAAACAACATGTATTATGGGGTTGAATTCTTTTTGCTATTCACAAAATAAAAAAAAGCAGTCATGCAAATATCTGAATTTTCACAGCACAGCAAAATCAGTTGCACCATTCAATTCCGCTCGTCCAGACGGGGAAAATTCAATCACATTCATTCGATGCGACGTTTCTGATGGGATTTAATGAGCGACAACATTTTGACCCCAAACCGAGAGGATTCTGGGATGTTTGTGGTTTTTTGGTAATAACTCTGGAAGGAAACGTCGCAGACCCATCAAGGTTGTACTCGTACTGCTCGCCTCGTCGAGCGGAATCCAAATATGTGAATGGTTAAGCTATGGGATATGAAATGGACGAGCGACCAATAAAACAGCATGTATTATGCGGTTGAATGCTTTTTGCTATTCACAAAATAAAACAAAAGCAGTCATGCAAATATCTGAATTTTCACAGCACAGCAAAATCAGTTGCACCATTCAATTCCGCTCGTCCAGACGGGGAGAATTCAATCACATTCATTCGATGCGACGTTTCTTATGGGATTTAATGAGCGACAACATTTTGACCCCAAAACCGAGAGGATTCTGGGATGTTTGTGGTTTTTTGGTAATAACTCTGGAAGGAAACGTCGCAGACCCATCAAGGTGGTACTCGTACTGCTCGCCTCGTCGAGAGGAATCCAAATATATGAATGCTTAAGCTATGGGATATGAAATGGACGGGCGACCAATAAAACAACATGTATTATGGGGTTGAATGCTTTTTGCTATTCACAAAATAAAACAAACGAAGTCATGCAAATATCTGAATTTTCACAGCACAGCAAAATCAGTTGCACCATTCAATTCCGCTCGTCCAGACGGGGATAATTCAATCACATTCATTCAATGCGACGTGTCTTTTGGGATTTAATGAGCGACAACATTTTGACCCCAAACCGAGAGGATTCTGGGATGTTTGTGTTTTTTTGGTAATAACTCTGGAAGGAAACGTCGCAGACCCATCAAGGTGGTACTCGTACTGCTCGCCTCGTCGAGAGGAATCCAAATATATGAATGCTTAAGCTATGGAATATGAAATGGACGAGCGACCAATAAAACAACATGTATTATGGGGTTGAATTATTTTTGCTATTCACAAAATTAAACAAAAGCAGTCATGCAAATATCTGAATTTTCACAGCACAGCAAAATCAGTTGCACCATTCAATTCCGCTCGTCCAGACGGGGAAAATTCAATCACATTCATTCGATGCGACGTTTCTGATGGGATTTAATGAGCGACAACATTTTGACCCCAAACCGAGAGGATTCTGGGATGTTTGTGTTTTTTTGGTAATAACTCTGGAAGGAAACGTCGCAGACCCATCAAGCTGGTACTCGAACTGCTCGCCTCGTCGAGAGGAATCCAAATATATGAATGGTTAAGCTATCGGATATGAAATGGACGAGCGACCAATAAAACAACATGTATTATGGGGTTGAATGCTTTTTGCTATTCACAAAATAAAACAAAAGCAGTCATGCAAATATCTGAATTTTCACAGCACAGCAAAATCAGTTGCACCATTCAATTCCGCTCGTCCAGACGGGGAGAATTCAATCACATTCATTCGATGCGACGTTTCTTATGGAATTTAATGAGCGACAACATTTTGACCCCAAACCGAGAGGATTCTGGGATGTTTGTGTATTTTTGGTAATAACTCTGGAAGGAAACGTCGCAGACCCATCAAGGTGGTACTCGTACTGCTCGCCTCGTCGAGAGGAATCCAAATATATGAATGCTTAAGCTATGGGATATGAAATGGACGGGCGACCAATAAAACAACATGTATTATGGGGTTGAATGCTTTTTGCTATTCACAAAATAAAACAAACGAAGTCATGCAAATATCTGAATTTTCACAGCACAGCAAAATCAGTTGCACCATTCAATTCCGCTCGTCCAGACGGGGATAATTCAATCACATTCATTCAATGCGACGTGTTTTTTGGGATTTAATGAGCGACAACATTTTGACCCCAAACCGAGAGGATTCTGGGATGTTTGTGTTTTTTTGGTAATAACTCTGGAAGGAAACGTCGCAGACCCATCAAGGTGGTACTCGTACTGCTCGCCTCGTCGAGAGGAATCCAAATATATGAATGCTTAAGCTATGGAATATGAAATGGACGAGCGACCAATAAAACAACATGTATTATGGGGTTGAATTCTTTTTGCTATTCACAAAAAAAAACAAAAGCAGTCATGCAAATATCTGAATTTTCACAGCACAGCAAAATCAGTTGCACCATTCAATTCCGCTCGTCCAGACGGGGAAAATTCAATCACATTCATTCGATGCGACGTTTCTGATGGGATTTAATGAGCGACAACATTTTGACCCCAAACCGAGAGGATTCTGGGATGTTTGTGGTTTTTTGGTAATAACTCTGGAAGGAAACGTCGCAGACCCATCAAGGTTGTACTCGTACTGCTCGCCTCGTCGAGAGGAATCCAAATATGTGAATGGCTAAGCTATGGGATATGAAATGGACGAGCGACCAATAAAACAGCATGTATTATGCGGTTGAATGCTTTTTGCTATTCACAAAATAAAACAAAAGCAGTCATGCAAATATCTGAATTTTCACAGCACAGCAAAATCAGTTGCACCATTCAATTCCGCTCGTCCAGACGGGGAGAATTCAATCACATTCATTCGATGCGACGTTTCTTATGGAATTTAATGAGCGACAACATTTTGACCCCAAACCGAGAGGATTCTGGGATGTTTGTGTATTTTTGGTAATAACTCTGGAAGGAAACGTCGCAGACCCATCAAGGTGGTACTCGTACTGCTCGCCTCGTCGAGAGCAATCCAAATATATGAATGCTTAAGCTATGGGATATGAAATGGACGGGCGACCAATAAAACAACATGTATTATGGGGTTGAATGCTTTTTGCTATTCACAAAATAAAACAAACGAAGTCATGCAAATATCTAAATTTTCACAGCACAGCAAAATCAGTTGCACCATTCAATTCCGCTCGTCCAGACGGGGATAATTCAATCACATTCATTCAATGCGACGTGTTTTTTGGGATTTAATGAGCGACAACATTTTGACCCCAAACCGAGAGGATTCTGGGATGTTTGTGTTTTTTTTGTAATAACTCTGGAAGGAAACGTCGCAGACCCATCAAGGTGGTACTCGTACTGCTCGCCTCGTCGAGAGGAATCCAAATATATGAATGCTTAAGCTATGGAATATAAAATGGACGAGCGACCAATAAAACAACATGTATTATGGGGTTGAATTATTTTTGCTATTCACAAAATAAAACAAAAGCAGTCATGCAAATATCTGAATTTTCAAAGCACAGCAAAATCAGTTGCACCATTCAATTCCGCTCGTCCAGACGGGGAAAATTCAATCACATTCATTCGATGCGACGTTTCTGATGGGATTTAATGAGCGACAACATTTTGACCCCAAACCGAGAGGATTCTGGGATGTTTGTGGTTTTTTGGTAATAACTCTGGAAGGAAACGTCGCAGACCCATCAAGGTTGTACTCGTACTGCTCGCCTCGTCGAGAGGAATCCAAATATGTGAATGGTTAAGCTATGGGATATGAAATGACGAGCGACCAATAAAACAGCATGTATTATGCGGTTGAATGCTTTTTGCTATTCACAAAATAAAACAAAAGCAGTCATGCAAATATCTGAATTTTCACAGCACAGCAAAATCAGTTGCACCATTCAATTCCGCTCGTCCAGACGGGGAGAATTCAATCACATTCATTCGATGCGACGTTTCTTATGGAATTTAATGAGCGACAACATTTTGACCCCAAATCGAGAGGATTCTGGGATGTTTGTGGTTTTTTGGTAATAACTCTGGAAGGAAACGTCGCAGACCCATCAAGGTGGTACTCGAACTGCTCGCCTCGTCGAGAGGAATCCAAATATATGAATGCTTAAGCTATCGGATATGAAATGGACGAGCGACCAATAAAACAACATGTATTATGGGGTTGAATGCTTTTTGCTATTCACAAAATAAAACAAAAGCAGTCATGCAAATATCTGAATTTTCACAGCACAGCAAAATCAGTTGCACCATTCAATTCCGCTCGTCCAGACGGGGAGAATTCAATCACATTCATTCGATGCGACGTTTCTTATTGGATTTAATGAGCGACAACATTTTGACCCCAAACCGAGACGATTCTGGGATGTTTGTGTATTTTTGGTAATAACTCTGGAAGGAAACGTCGCAGACCCATCAAGGTGGTACTCGTACTGCTCGCCTCGTCGAGAGGAATCCAAATATATGAATGCTTAAGCTATGGAATATGAAATGGACGAGCGACCAATAAAACAACATGTATTATGGGGTTGAATGCTTTTTGCTATTCACAAAATAAAACAAAAGCAGTCATGCAAATATCTGAATTTTCACAGGACAGCAATATCAGTTGCACCATTCAATTCCGCTCGTCCAGACGGGGAGAATTCAATCATATTCATTCGATGCGACGTTTCTTATGGAATTTAATGAGCGACAACATTTTGACCCCAAACCGAGAGGATTCTGGGATGTTTGTGTATTTTTGGTAATAACTCTGGAAGGAAACGTCGCAGACCCATCAAGGTGGTACTCGTACTGCTCGCCTCGTCGAGAGGAATCCAAATATATGAATGCTTAAGCTATGGGATATGAAATGGACGGGCGACCAATAAAACAACATGTATTATGGGGTTGAATGCTTTTTGCTATTCACAAAATAAAACAAACGAAGTCATGCAAATATCTGAATTTTCACAGCACAGCAAAATCAGTTGCACCATTCAATTCCGCTCGTCCAGACGGGGATAATTCAATCACATTCATTCAATGCGACGTGTTTTTTGGGATTTAATGAGCGACAACATTTTGACCCCAAACCGAGAGGATTCTGGGATGTTTGTGTTTTTTTGGTAATAACTCTGGAAGGAAACGTCGCAGACCCATCAAGGTGGTACTCGTACTGCTCGCCTCGTCGAGAGGAATCCAAATATATGAATGCTTAAGCTATGGAATATGAAATGGACGAGCGACCAATAAAACAACATGTATTATGGGGTTGAATTCTTTTTGCTATTCACAAAATAAAAAAAAGCAGTCATGCAAATATCTGAATTTTCACAGCACAGCAAAATCAGTTGCACCATTCAATTCCGCTCGTCCAGACGGGGAAAATTCAATCACATTCATTCGATGCGACGTTTCTGATGGGATTTAATGAGCGACAACATTTTGACCCCAAACCGAGAGGATTCTGGGATGTTTGTGGTTTTTTGGTAATAACTCTGGAAGGAAACGTCGCAGACCCATCAAGGTTGTACTCGTACTGCTCGCCTCGTCGAGCGGAATCCAAATATGTGAATGGTTAAGCTATGGGATATGAAATGGACGAGCGACCAATAAAACAGCATGTATTATGCGGTTGAATGCTTTTTGCTATTCACAAAATAAAACAAAAGCAGTCATGCAAATATCTGAATTTTCACAGCACAGCAAAATCAGTTGCACCATTCAATTCCGCTCGTCCAGACGGGGAGAATTCAATCACATTCATTCGATGCGACGTTTCTTATGGAATTTAATGAGCGACAACATTTTGACCCCAAATCGAGAGGATTCTGGGATGTTTGTGGTTTTTTGGTAATAACTCTGGAAGGAAACGTCGCAGACCCATCAAGGTGGTACTCGAACTGCTCGCCTCGTCGAGAGGAATCCAAATATATGAATGCTTAAGCTATCGGATATGAAATGGACGAGCGACCAATAAAACAACATGTATTATGGGGTTGAATGCTTTTTGCTATTCACAAAATAAAACAAAAGCAGTCATGCAAATATCTGAATTTTCACAGCACAGCAAAATCAGTTGCACCATTCAATTCCGCTCGTCCAGACGGGGAGAATTCAATCACATTCATTCGATGCGACGTTTCTTATTGGATTTAATGAGCGACAACATTTTGACCCCAAACCGAGACGATTCTGGGATGTTTGTGTATTTTTGGTAATAACTCTGGAAGGAAACGTCGCAGACCCATCAAGGTGGTACTCGTACTGCTCGCCTCGTCGAGAGGAATCCAAATATATGAATGCTTAAGCTATGGAATATGAAATGGACGAGCGACCAATAAAACAACATGTATTATGGGGTTGAATGCTTTTTGCTATTCACAAAATAAAACAAAAGCAGTCATGCAAATATCTGAATTTTCACAGGACAGCAATATCAGTTGCACCATTCAATTCCGCTCGTCCAGACGGGGAGAATTCAATCACATTCATTCGATGCGACGTTTCTTATGGGATTTAATGAGCGACAACATTTTGACCCCAAAACCGAGAGGATTCTGGGATGTTTGTGGTTTTTTGGTAATAACTCTGGAAGGAAACGTCGCAGACCCATCAAGGTGGTACTCGTACTGCTCGCCTCGTCGAGAGGAATCCAAATATATGAATGCTTAAGCTATGGGATATGAAATGGACGGGCGACCAATAAAACAACATGTATTATTGGGTTGAATGCTTTTTGCTATTCACAAAATAAAACAAACGAAGTCATGCAAATATCTGAATTTTCACAGCACAGCAAAATCAGTTGCACCATTCAATTCCGCTCGTCCAGACGGGGATAATTCAATCACATTCATTCAATGCGACGTGTCTTTTGGGATTTAATGAGCGACAACATTTTGACCCCAAACCGAGAGGATTCTGGGATGTTTGTGTTTTTTTGGTAATAACTCTGGAAGGAAACGTCGCAGACCCATCAAGGTGGTACTCGTACTGCTCGCCTCGTCGAGAGGAATCCAAATATATGAATGCTTAAGCTATGGAATATGAAATGGACGAGCGACCAATAAAACAACATGTATTATGGGGTTGAATTCTTTTTGCTATTCACAAAATAAAACAAAAGCAGTCATGCAAATATCTGAATTTTCACAGCACAGCAAAATCAGTTGCACCATTCAATTCCGCTCGTCCAGACGGGGAGAATTCAATCACATTCATTCGATGCGACGTTTCTTATGGAATTTAATGAGCGACAACATTTTGACCCCAAATCGAGAGGATTCTGGGATGTTTGTGGTTTTTTGGTAATAACTCTGGAAGGAAACGTCGCAGACCCATCAAGGTGGTACTCGTACTGCTCGCCTCGTCGAGAGGAATCCAAATATATGAATGCTTAAGCTATGGAATATGAAATGGACGAGCGACCAATAAAACAACATGCATTATGGGGTTGAATGCTTTTTGCTATTCACAAAATAAAACAAAAGCAGTCATGCAAATATCTGAATTTTCACAGTACAGCAAAATCAGTTGCACCATTCAATTCCGCTCGTCCAGACGGGGAGAATTCAATCACATTCATTCGATGCGACGTTTCTTATGGGATTTAATGAGCGACAACATTTTGACCCCAAAACCGAGAGGATTCTGGGATGTTTGTGGTTTTTTGGTAATAACTCTGGAAGGAAACGTCGCAGACCCATCAAGGTGGTACTCGTACTGCTCGCCTCGTCGAGAGGAATCCAAATATATGAATGCTTAAGCTATGGGATATGAAATGGACGAGCGACCAATAAAACAACATGTATTATGGGGTTGAATGCTTTTTGCTATTCACAAAATAAAACAAAAGAGGTCATGCAAATATCTGAATTTTCACAGCACAGCAAAATCAGTTGCACCATTCAATTCCGCTCGTCCAGACGGGGATAATTCAATTACATTCATTCGATGCGACGTGTCTTTTGGGATTTAATGAGCGACAACATTTTGACCCCAAACCGAGAGGATTCTGGGATGTTTGTGTTTTTTTGGTAATAACTCTGGAAGGAAACGTCGCAGACCCATCAAGGTGGTACTGGTGCTGCTCGCCTCGTCGAGAGGAATCCAAATATATGAATGGTTAAGCTATCGGATATGAAATGGACGAGCGACCAATAAAACAACATGTATTATGGGGTTGAATGCTTTTTGCTATTCACAAAATAAAACAAAAGCAGTCATGCAAATATCTGAATTTTCACAGCACAGCAAAATCAGTTGCACCATTCAATTCCGCTCGTCCAGACGGGGAGAATTCAATCACATTCATTCGATGCGACGTTTCTTATGGGATTTAATGAGCGACAACATTTTGACCCCAAAACCGAGAGGATTCTGGGATGTTTGTGGTTTTTTGGTAATAACTCTGGAAGGAAACGTCGCAGACCCATCAAGGTGGTACTCGTACTGCTCGCCTCGTCGAGAGGAATCCAAATATATGAATGCTTAAGCTATGGGATATGAAATGGACGAGCGACCAATAAAACAACATGTATTATGGGGTTGAATGCTTTTTGCTATTCACAAAATAAAACAAAAGAGGTCATGCAAATATCTGAATTTTCACAGCACAGCAAAATCAGTTGCACCATTCAATTCCGCTCGTCCAGACGGGGATAATTCAATTACATTCATTCGATGCGACGTGTCTTTTGGGATTTAATGAGCGACAACATTTTGACCCCAAACCGAGAGGATTCTGGGATGTTTGTGTTTTTTTGGTAATAACTCTGGAAGGAAACGTCGCAGACCCATCAAGGTGGTATTCGTGCTGCTCGCCTCGTCGAGAGGAATCCAAATATATGAATGGTTAAGCTATCGGATATGAAATGGACGAGCGACCAATAAAACAACATGTATTATGGGGTTGAATGCTTTTTGCTATTCACAAAATAAAACAAAAGCAGTCATGCAAATATCTGAATTTTCACAGCACAGCAAAATCAGTTGCACCATTCAATTCCGCTCGTCCAGACGGGGAGAATTCAATCACATTCATTCGATGCGACGTTTCTTATGGAATTTAATGAGCGACAACATTTTGACCCCAAACCGAGAGGATTCTGGGATGTTTGTGTATTTTTGGTAATAACTCTGGAAGGAAACGTCGCAGACCCATCAAGGTGGTACTCGTACTGCTCGCCTCGTCGAGAGGAATCCAAATATATGAATGCTTAAGCTATGGAATATGAAATGGACGAGCGACCAATAAAACAACATGTATTATGGGGTTGAATGCTTTTTGCTATTCACAAAATAAAACAAAAGCAGTCATGCAAATATCTGAATTTTCACAGGACAGCAATATCAGTTGCACCATTCAACTCCGCTCGTCCAGACGGGGAGAATTCAATCACATTCATTCGATGCGACGTTTCTTATGGGATTTAATGAGCGACAACATTTTGACCCCAAAACCGAGAGGATTCTGGGATGTTTGTGGTTTTTTGGTAATAACTCTGGAAGGAAACGTCGCAGACCCATCAAGGTGGTACTCGTACTGCTCGCCTCGTCGAGAGGAATCCAAATATATGAATGCTTAAGCTATGGGATATGAAATGGACGGGCGACCAATAAAACAACATGTATTATGGGGTTGAATGCTTTTTGCTATTCACAAAATAAAACAAACGAAGTCATGCAAATATCTGAATTTTCACAGCACAGCAAAATCAGTTGCACCATTCAATTCCGCTCGTCCAGACGGGGATAATTCAATCACATTCATTCAATGCGACGTGTCTTTTGGGATTTAATGAGCGACAACATTTTGACCCCAAACCGAGAGGATTCTGGGATGTTTGTGTTTTTTTGGTAATAACTCTGGAAGGAAACGTCGCAGACCCATCAAGGTGGTACTCGTACTGCTCGCCTCCTCGAGAGGAATCCAAATATATGAATGCTTAAGCTATGGAATATGAAATGGACGAGCGACCAATAAAACAACATGTATTATGGGGTTGAATTCTTTTTGCTATTCACAAAATAAAACAAAAGCAGTCATGCAAATATCTGAATTTTCACAGCACAGCAAAATCAGTTGCACCATTCAATTCCGCTCGTCCAGACGGGGAGAATTCAATCACATTCATTCGATGCGACGTTTCTTATGGGATTTAATGAGCGACAACATTTTGACCCCAAAACCGAGAGGATTCTGGGATGTTTGTGGTTTTTTGGTAATAACTCTGGAAGGAAACGTCGCAGACCCATCAAGGTGGTACTCGTACTGCTCGCCTCGTCGAGAGGAATCCAAATATATGAATGCTTAAGCTATGGGATATGAAATGGACGAGCGACCAATAAAACAACATGTATTATGGGGTTGAATGCTTTTTGCTATTCACAAAATAAAACAAAAGAGGTCATGCAAATATCTGAATTTTCACAGCACAGCAAAATCAGTTGCACCATTCAATTCCGCTCGTCCAGACGGGGATAATTCAATTACATTCATTCGATGCGACGTGTCTTTTGGGATTTAATGAGCGACAACATTTTGACCCCAAACCGAGAGGATTCTGGGATGTTTGTGTTTTTTTGGTAATAACTCTGGAAGGAAACGTCGCAGACCCATCAAGGTGGTACTGGTGCTGCTCGCCTCGTCGAGAGGAATCCAAATATATGAATGGTTAAGCTATCGGATATGAAATGGACGAGCGACCAATAAAACAACATGTATTATGGGGTTGAATGCTTTTTGCTATTCACAAAATAAAACAAAAGCAGTCATGCAAATATCTGAATTTTCACAGCACAGCAAAATCAGTTGCACCATTCAATTCCGCTCGTCCAGACGGGGAGAATTCAATCACATTCATTCGATGCGACGTTTCTTATGGGATTTAATGAGCGACAACATTTTGACCCCAAAACCGAGAGGATTCTGGGATGTTTGTGGTTTTTTGGTAATAACTCTGGAAGGAAACGTCGCAGACCCATCAAGGTGGTACTCGTACTGCTCGCCTCGTCGAGAGGAATCCAAATATATGAATGCTTAAGCTATGGGATATGAAATGGACGAGCGACCAATAAAACAACATGTATTATGGGGTTGAATGCTTTTTGCTATTCACAAAATAAAACAAAAGAGGTCATGCAAATATCTGAATTTTCACAGCACAGCAAAATCAGTTGCACCATTCAATTCCGCTCGTCCAGACGGGGATAATTCAATTACATTCATTCGATGCGACGTGTCTTTTGGGATTTAATGAGCGACAACATTTTGACCCCAAACCGAGAGGATTCTGGGATGTTTGTGTTTTTTTGGTAATAACTCTGGAAGGAAACGTCGCAGACCCATCAAGGTGGTATTCGTGCTGCTCGCCTCGTCGAGAGGAATCCAAATATATGAATGGTTAAGCTATCGGATATGAAATGGACGAGCGACCAATAAAACAACATGTATTATGGGGTTGAATGCTTTTTGCTATTCACAAAATAAAACAAAAGCAGTCATGCAAATATCTGAATTTTCACAGCACAGCAAAATCAGTTGCACCATTCAATTCCGCTCGTCCAGACGGGGAGAATTCAATCACATTCATTCGATGCGACGTTTCTTATGGAATTTAATGAGCGACAACATTTTAACCCCAAACCGAGAGGATTCTGGGATGTTTGTGTATTTTTGGTAATAACTCTGGAAGGAAACGTCGCAGACCCATCAAGGTGGTACTCGTACTGCTCGCCTCGTCGAGAGGAATCCAAATATATGAATGCTTAAGCTATGGAATATGAAATGGACGAGCGACCAATAAAACAACATGTATTATGGGGTTGAATGCTTTTTGCTATTCACAAAATAAAACAAAAGCAGTCATGCAAATATCTGAATTTTCACAGGACAGCAATATCAGTTGCACCATTCAACTCCGCTCGTCCAGACGGGGAGAATTCAATCACATTCATTCGATGCGACGTTTCTTATGGGATTTAATGAGCGACAACATTTTGACCCCAAAACCGAGAGGATTCTGGGATGTTTGTGGTTTTTTGGTAATAACTCTGGAAGGAAACGTCGCAGACCCATCAAGGTGGTACTCGTACTGCTCGCCTCGTCGAGAGGAATCCAAATATATGAATGCTTAAGCTATGGGATATGAAATGGACGGGCGACCAATAAAACAACATGTATTATGGGGTTGAATGCTTTTTGCTATTCACAAAATAAAACAAACGAAGTCATGCAAATATCTGAATTTTCACAGCACAGCAAAATCAGTTGCACCATTCAATTCCGCTCGTCCAGACGGGGATAATTCAATCACATTCATTCAATGCGACGTGTCTTTTGGGATTTAATGAGCGACAACATTTTGACCCCAAACCGAGAGGATTCTGGGATGTTTGTGTTTTTTTGGTAATAACTCTGGAAGGAAACGTCGCAGACCCATCAAGGTGGTACTCGTACTGCTCGCCTCCTCGAGAGGAATCCAAATATATGAATGCTTAAGCTATGGAATATGAAATGGACGAGCGACCAATAAAACAACATGTATTATGGGGTTGAATTCTTTTTGCTATTCACAAAATAAAACAAAAGCAGTCATGCAAATATCTGAATTTTCACAGCACAGCAAAATCAGTTGCACCATTCAATTCCGCTCGTCCAGACGGGGAAAATTCAATCACATTCATTCGATGCGACGTTTCTGATGGGATTTAATGAGCGACAACATTTTGACCCCAAACCGAGAGGATTCTGGGATGTTTGTGTTTTTTTGGTAATAACTCTGGAAGGAAACGTCGCAGACCCATCAAGGTTGTACTCGTACTGCTCGCCTCGTCGAGAGGAATCCAAATATGTGAATGGTTAAGCTATGGGATATGAAATGGACGAGCGACCAATAAAACAGCATGTATCATGCGGTTGAATGCTTTTTGCTATTCACAAAATAAAACAAAAGCAGTCATGCAAATATCTGAATTTTCACAGCACAGCAAAATCAGATGCACCATTCAATTCCGCTCGTCCAGACGGGGAGAATTCAATCACATTCATTCGATGCGACGTTTCTTATGGAATTTAATGAGCGACAACATTTTGACCCCAAATCGAGAGGATTCTGGGATGTTTGTGGTTTTTTGGTAATAACTCTGGAAGGAAACGTCGCAGACCCATCAAGGTGGTACTCGAACTGCTCGCCTCGTCGAGAGGAATCCAAATATATGAATGCTTAAGCTATCGGATATGAAATGGACGAGCGACCAATAAAACAACATGTATTATGGGGTTGAATGCTTTTTGCTATTCACAAAATAAAACAAAAGCAGTCATGCAAATATCTGAATTTTCACAGCACAGCAAAATCAGTTGCACCATTCAATTCCGCTCGTCCAGACGGGGAGAATTCAATGACATCCATTCGATGCGACGTTTCTTATTGGATTTAATGAGCGACAACATTTTGACCCCAAACCGAGAGGATTCTGGGATGTTTGTGTATTTTTGGTAATAACTCTGGAAGGAAACGTCGCAGACCCATCAAGGTGGTACTCGTACTGCTCGCCTCGTCGAGAGGAATCCAAATATATGAATGCTTAAGCTATGGAATATGAAATGGACGAGCGACCAATAAAACAACATGTATTATGGGGTTGAATGCTTTTTGCTATTTACAAAATAAAACAAAAGCAGTCATGCAAATATCTGAATTTTCACAGGACAGCAATATCAGTTGCACCATTCAATTCCGCTCGTCCAGACGGGGAGAATTCAATGACATCCATTCGATGCGACGTTTCTTATTGGATTTAATGAGCGACAACATTTTGACCCCAAACCGAGAGGATTCTGGGATGTTTGTGTATTTTTGGTAATAACTCTGGAAGGAAACGTCGCAGACCCATCAAGGTGGTACTCGTACTGCTCGCCTCGTCGAGAGGAATCCAAATATATGAATGCTTAAGCTATGGAATATGAAATGGACGAGCGACCAATAAAACAACATGTATTATGGGGTTGAATGCTTTTTGCTATTCACAAAATAAAACAAAAGCAGTCATGCAAATATCTGAATTTTCACAAGACAGCAATATCAGTTGCACCATTCAATTCCGCTCGTCCAGACGGGGAGAATTCAATCACATTCATTCGATGCGACGTTTCTTATGGGATTTAATGAGCGACAACATTTTGACCCCAAAACCGAGAGGATTCTGGGATGTTTGTGGTTTTTTGGTAATAACTCTGGAAGGAAACGTCGCAGACCCATCAAGGTGGTACTCGTACTGCTCGCCGCGTCGAGAGGAATCCAAATATATGAATGCTTAAGCTATCGGATATGAAATGGACGAGCGACCAATAAAACAACATGTATTATGGGGTTGAATGCTTTTTGCTATTCACAAAATAAAACAAAAGCAGTCATGCAAATATCTGAATTTTCACAGCACAGCAAAATCAGTTGCACCATTCAATTCCGCTCGTCCAGACGGGGAGAATTCAATGACATCCATTCGATGCGACGTTTCTTATTGGATTTAATGAGCGACAACATTTTGACCCCAAACCGAGAGGATTCTGGGATGTTTGTGTATTTTTGGTAATAACTCTGGAAGGAAACGTCGCAGACCCATCAAGGTGGTACTCGTACTGCTCGCCTCGTCGAGAGGAATCCAAATATATGAATGCTTAAGCTATGGAATATGAAATGGACGAGCGACCAATAAAACAACATGTATTATGGGGTTGAATGCTTTTTGCTATTCACAAAATAAAACAAAAGCAGTCATGCAAATATCTGAATTTTCACAGGACAGCAATATCAGTTGCACCATTCAATTCCGCTCGTCCAGACGGGGAGAATTCAATGACATCCATTCGATGCGACGTTTCTTATTGGATTTAATGAGCGACAACATTTTGACCCCAAACCGAGAGGATTCTGGGATGTTTGTGTATTTTTGGTAATAACTCTGGAAGGAAACGTCGCAGACCCATCAAGGTGGTACTCGTACTGCTCGCCTCGTCGAGAGGAATCCAAATATATGAATGCTTAAGCTATGGAATATGAAATGGACGAGCGACCAATAAAACAACATGTATTATGGGGTTGAATGCTTTTTGCTATTCACAAAATAAAACAAAAGCAGTCATGCAAATATCTGAATTTTCACAGGACAGCAATATCAGTTGCACCATTCAATTCCGCTCGTCCAGACGGGGAGAATTCAATCACATTCATTCGATGCGACGTTTCTTATGGGATTTAATGAGCGACAACATTTTGACCCCAAAACCGAGAGGATTCTGGGATGTTTGTGGTTTTTTGGTAATAACTCTGGAAGGAAACGTCGCAGACCCATCAAGGTGGTACTCGTACTGCTCGCCGCGTCGAGAGGAATCCAAATATATGAATGCTTAAGCTATGGGATATGAAATGGACGAGCGACCAATAAAACAACATGTATTATGGGGTTGAATGCTTTTTGCTATTCACAAAATAAAACAAAAGAGGTCATGCAAATATCTGAATTTTCACAGCACAGCAAAATCAGTTGCACCATTCAATTCCGCTCGTCCAGACGGGGATAATTCAATTACATTCATTCGATGCGACGTGTCTTTTGGGATTTAATGAGCGACAAAATTTTGACCCAAAACCGAGAGGATTCTGGGATGTTTGTGGTTTTTTGGTAATAACTCTGGAAGGAAACGTCGCAGACCCATCAAGGTGGTACTCGTACTGCTCGCCTCGTCGAGAGGAATCCAAATATATGAATGCTTAAGCTATGGAATATGAAATGGACGAGCGACCAATAAAACAACATGTATTATGGGGTTGAATGCTTTTTGCTATTCACAAAATAAAACAAAAGCAGTCATGCAAATATCTGAATTTTCACAGGACAGCAATATCAGTTGCACCATTCAATTCCGCTCGTCCAGACGGGGAGAATTCAATCACATTCATTCGATGCGACGTTTCTTATGGGATTTAATGAGCGACAACATTTTGACCCCAAAACCGAGAGGATTCTGGGATGTTTGTGGTTTTTTGGTAATAACTCTGGAAGGAAACGTCGCAGACCCATCAAGGTGGTACTCGTACTGCTCGCCGCGTCGAGAGGAATCCAAATATATGAATGCTTAAGCTATGGGATATGAAATGGACGAGCGACCAATAAAACAACATGTATTATGGGGTTGAATGCTTTTTGCTATTCACAAAATAAAACAAAAGAGGTCATGCAAATATCTGAATTTTCACAGCACAGCAAAATCAGTTGCACCATTCAATTCCGCTCGTCCAGACGGGGATAATTCAATTACATTCATTCGATGCGACGTGTCTTTTGGGATTTAATGAGCGACAAAATTTTGACCCAAAACCGAGAGGATTCTGGGATGTTTGTGGTTTTTTGGTAATAACTCTGACAGGAAACGTCGCAGACCCATCAAGGTGGTACTCGTACTGCTCGCCTCGTCGAGAGGAATCCAAATATATGAATGCTTAAGCTATGGAATATGAAATGGACGAGCGACCAATAAAACAACATGTATTATGGGGTTGAATGCTTTTTGCTATTCACAAAATAAAACAAAAGCAGTCATGCAAATATCTGAATTTTCACAGGACAGCAATATCAGTTGCACCATTCAATTCCGCTCGTCCAGACGGGGAGAATTCAATCACATTCATTCGATGCGACGTTTCTTATGGGATTTAATGAGCGACAACATTTTGACCCCAAAACCGAGAGGATTCTGGGATGTTTGTGGTTTTTTGGTAATAACTCTGGAAGGAAACGTCGCAGACCCATCAAGGTGGTACTCGTACTGCTCGCCGCGTCGAGAGGAATCCAAATATATGAATGCTTAAGCTATGGGATATGAAATGGACGAGCGACCAATAAAACAACATGTATTATGGGGTTGAATGCTTTTTGCTATTCACAAAATAAAACAAAAGAGGTCATGCAAATATCTGAATTTTCACAGCACAGCAAAATCAGTTGCACCATTCAATTCCGCTCGTCCAGACGGGGATAATTCAATTACATTCATTCGATGCGACGTGTCTTTTGGGATTTAATGAGCGACAAAATTTTGACCCAAAACCGAGAGGATTCTGGGATGTTTGTGGTTTTTTGGTAATAACTCTGGAAGGAAACGTCGCAGACCCATCAAGGTGGTACTCGTGCTGCTCGCCTCGTCGAAAGGAATCCAAATATATGAATGCTTAAGCTATCGGATATGAAATGGACGAGCGACCAATAAAACAACATGTATTATGGGGTTGAATGCTTTTTGCTATTCACAAAATAAAACAAAAGCAGTCATGCAAATATCTGAATTTTCACAGGACAGCAATATCAGTTGCACCATTCAATTCCGCTCGTCCAGACGGGGAGAATTCAATCACATTCATTCGATGCGACGTTTCTTATGGGATTTAATGAGCGACAACATTTTGACCCCAAAACCGAGAGGATTCTGGGATGTTTGTGGTTTTTTGGTAATAACTCTGGAAGGAAACGTCGCAGACCCATCAAGGTGGTACTCGTACTGCTCGCCTCGTCGAGAGGAATCCAAATATATGAATGCTTAAGCTATGGAATATGAAATGGACGAGCGACCAATAAAACAACATGTATTATGGGGTTGAATGCTTTTTGCTATTCACAAAATAAAACAAAAGCATTCATGCAAATATCTGAATTTTCACAGGACAGCAATATCAGTTGCACCATTCAATTCCGCTCGTCCAGACGGGGAGAATTCAATCACATTCATTCGATGCGACGTTTCTTATGGGATTTAATGAGCGACAACATTTTGACCCCAAAACCGAGAGGATTCTGGGATGTTTGCGGTTTTTTGGTAATAACTCTGGAAGGAAACGTCGCAGACCCATCAAGGTGGTACTCGTACTGCTCGCCTCGTCGAGAGGAATCCAAATATATGAATGCTTAAGCTAACGGATATGAAATGGACGAGCGACCAATAAAACAACATGTATTATGGGGTTGAATGCTTTTTACTATTCACAAAATAAAACAAAAGCAGTCATGCAAATATCTGAATTTTCACAGCACAGCAAAATCAGTTGCACCATTCAATTCCGCTCGTCCAGACGGGGATAATTCAATCACATTCATTCGATGCGACGTGTCTTATGGGATTTAATGAGCGACAACATTTTGACCCCAAACCGAGAGGATTCTGGGATGTTTGTGTTTTTTTGGTAATAACTCTGGAAGGAAACGTCGCAGACCCATCAAGGTGGTACTCGTACTGCTCGCCTCGTCGAGAGGAATCCAAATATATGAATGCTTAAGCTATGGAATATGAAATGGACGAGCGACCAATAAAACAACATGTATTATGGGGTTGAATGCTTTTTGCTATTCACAAAATAAAACAAAAGCAGTCATGCAAATATCTGAATTTTCACAGCACAGCAAAATCAGTTGCACCATTCAATTCCGCTCGTCCAGACGGGGAAAATTCAATCATATTCATTCGATGCGACGTTTCTGATGGGATTTAATGAGCGACAACATTTTGACCCCAAACCGAGAGGATTCTGGGATGTTTGTGGTTTTTTGGTAATAACTCTGGAAGGAAACATCGCAGACCCATCAAGGTTGTACTCGTACTGCTGGCCTCGTCGAGAGGAATCCAAATATGTGAATGGTTAAGCTATTGGATATGAAATGGACGAGCGACCAATAAAACAGCATGTATTATGGGGTTGAATGCATTTTGCTATTCACAAAATAAAACAAAAGCAGTAATGCAAATATCTGAATTTTCACAGCACAGCAAAATCAGTTGCACCATTCAATTCCGCTCGTCCAGACGGGGAGAATTCAATCACATTCATTCGATGTGACGTTTCTTATGGGATTTAATGAGCGACAATATTTTGACCCCAAACCGAGAGGATTCTGGGATGTTTGTGTTTTTTTGGTAATAACTCTGGAAGGAAACATCGCAGATCCATCAAGGTGGTACTCGAACTGCTCGCCTCGTCGAGAGGAATCCAAATATATGAATGGTTAAGCTATCGGATATGAAATGGACGAGCGACCAATAAAACAACATGTATTATGGGGTTGAATGCTTTTTGCTATTCACAAAATAAAACAAAAGCAGTCATGCAAATATCTGAATTTTCACAGCACAGCAAAATCAGTTGCACCATTCAATTCCACTCGTCCAGACGGGGAGAATTCAATCACATTCATTCGATGCGACGTTTCTTATTGGATTTAATGAGCGACAACATTTTGACCCCAAACCGAGAGGATTCTGGGATGTTTGTGTATTTTTGGTAATAACTCTGGAAGGAAACGTCGCAGACCCATCAAGGTGGTACTCGTACTGCTCGCCTCGTCGAGAGGAATCCAAATATATGAATGCTTAAGCTATGGAATATGAAATGGACGAGCGACCAATAAAACAACATGTATTATGGGGTTGAATGCTTTTTGCTATTCACAAAATAAAACAAAAGCAGTCATGCAAATATCTGAATTTTCACAGGACAGCAATATCAGTTGCACCATTCAATTCCGCTCGTCCAGACGGGGAGAATTCAATCACATTCATTCGATGCGACGTTTCTTATGGGATTTAATGAGCGACAACATTTTGACCCCAAAACCGAGAGGATTCTGGGATGTTTGTGGTTTTTTGGTAATAACTCTGGAAGGAAACGTCGCAGACCCATCAAGGTGGTACTCGTACTGCTCGCCTCGTTGAGAGGAATCCAAATATATGAATGCTTAAGCTATGGGATATGAAATGGACGAGCGACCAATAAAACAACATGTATTATGGGGTTGAATGCTTTTTGCTATTCACAAAATAAAACAAAAGAAGTCATGCAAATATCTGAATTTTCACAGCACAGCAAAATCAGTTGCACCATTCAATTCCACTCGTCCAGACGGGGATAATTCAATCACATTCATTCGATGCGACGTGTCTTTTGGGATTTAATGAGCGACAACATTTTGACCCCAAACCGAGAGGATTCTGGGATGTTTGTGTTTTTTTGGTAATAACTCTGGAAGGAAACGTCGCAGACCCATCAAGGTGGTACTCGTACTGCTCGCCTCGTCGAGAGGAATCCAAATATATGAATGCTTAAGCTATGGAATATGAAATGGACGAGCGACCAATAAAACAACATGTATTATGGGGTTGAATGCTTTTTGCTATTCACAAAATAAAACAAAAGCATTCATGCAAATATCTGAATTTTCACAGGACAGCAATATCAGTTGCACCATTCAATTCCGCTCGTCCAGACGGGGAGAATTCAATCACATTCATTCGATGCGACGTTTCTTATGGGATTTAATGAGCGACAACATTTTGACCCCAAAACCGAGAGGATTCTGGGATGTTTGTGGTTTTTTGGTAATAACTCTGGAAGGAAACGTCGCAGACCCATCAAGGTGGTACTCGTACTGCTCGCCTCGTCGAGAGAAATCCAAATATATGAATGCTTAAGCTATCGGATATGAAATGGACGAGCGACCAATAAAACAACATGTATTATGGGGTTGAATGCTTTTTACTATTCACAAAATAAAACAAAAGCAGTCATGCAAATATCTGAATTTTCACAGCACAGCAAAATCAGTTGCACCATTCAATTCCGCTCGTCCAGACGGGGATAATTCAATTACATTAATTCGATGCGACGTGTCTCATGGGATTTAATGAGCGACAACATTTTGACCCCAAACCGAGAGGATTCTGGGATGTTTGTGTTTTTTTGGTAATAACTCTGGAAGGAAACGTCGCAGACCCATCAAGGTGGTACTCGTACTGCTCGCCTCGTCGAGAGGAATCCAAATATATGAATGGTTAAGCTATGGGATATGAAATGGACGAGCGACCAATAAAACAGCATGTATTATGGGGTTGAATGCGTTTTGCTATTCACAAAATAAAACAAAAGCAGTCATGCAAATATCTGAATTTTCACAGCACAGCAAAATCAGTTGCACCATTCAATTCCGCTCGTCCAGACGGGGAGAATTCAATCACATTCATTCGATGCGACGTTTCTTATGGGATTTAATAAGCGACAACATTTTGACCCCAAACCGAGAGGATTCTGGGATGTTTGTGGTTTTTTGGTAATAACTCTGGAAGGAAACGTCGCAGAACCATCATGGTGGTACTCGTACTGCCCGGCTCGTCGAGCGGAATTCAAATATATGAATGGTTAAGCTATGTGACATGAAATGAACGAGCGACCAATAAAACAACATGTATTATGGGGTTGAATGCTTTTTGCTATTCACAAAATAAAACAAAAGCAGTCATGCAAATATCTGAATTTTCACAGCACAGCAAAATCAGTTGCACCATTCAATTCTGCTCGTCCAGACGGGGAGAATTCAATCACATTCATTCGATGCGACGTTTCTTATGGGATTTAATAAGCGACAACAGTTTGACCCAAAACCGAGAGGATTCTGGGATGTTTGTGGTTTTTTGGTAATAACTCTGGAAGGAAACGTCGCAGACCCATCAAGGTGGTACTCGTACTGCTCGCCTCGTCGAGAGGAATCCAAATATATGAATGGTTAAGCTATGGGATATGAAATAGACGAGCGACCAATAAAACAGCATGTATTATGGGGTTGAATGCTTTTTGCTATTCACAAAATAAAACAAAAGCAGTCATGCAAATATCTGAATTTTCACAGCACAGCAAAATCAGTTGCACCATTCAATTCCGCTCGGCCAGGCGGGAAAAATTCAATCACATTCATTCGATGCGACGTTTCTTATGGGATTTAATGAGCGACAACATTTTGACCCCAAACCGAGAGGATTCTGGGATGTTTGTGGTTTTTTGGTAATAACTCTGGAAGGAAACGTCGCAGACCCATCAAGGTGGTACTCGTACTGCCCGGCTCGTCGAGCGGAATTCAAATATATGAATGGTTAAGCTATGTGATATGAAATGAACGAGCGACCAATAAAACAACATGTATTATGGGGTTGAATGCTTTTTGCTATTCACAAAATAAAACAAAAGCAGTCATGCAAATATCTGAATTTTCACAGCACAGCAAAATCAGTTGCACCATTCAATTCCGCTCGTCCAGACGGGGAGAATTCAATCACATTCATTCGATGCGACGTTTCTTATGGGATTTAATAAGCGACAACAGTTTGACCCAAAACCGAGAGGATTCTGGGATGTTTGTGGTTTTTTGGTAATAACTCTGGAAGGAAACGTCGCAGACCCATCAAGGTGGTACTCTTACTGCTCGCCTCGTCGAGAGGAATCCAAATATATGAATGGTTAAGCTATGGGATATGAAATAGACGAGCGACCAATAAAACAGCATGTATTATGGGGTTGAATGCTTTTTGCTATTCACAAAATAAAACAAAAGCAGTCATGCAAATATCTGAATTTTCACAGCACAGCAAAATCAGTTGCACCATTCAATTCCGCTCGTCCAGGCGGGAAAAATTCAATCACATTCATTCGATGCGACGTTTCTTATGGGATTTAATGAGCGACAACATTTTGACCCCAAACCGAGAGGATTCTGGGATGTTTGTGGTTTTTTGGTAATAACTCTGGAAGGAAACGTCGCAGACCCATCAAGGTGGTACTCGTACTGCCCGGCTCGTCGAGCGGAATTCAAATATATGAATGGTTAAGCTATGTGATATGAAATGAACGAGCGACCAATAAAACAACATGTATTATGGGGTTGAATGCTTTTTGCTATTCACAAAATAAAACAAAAGCAGTCATGCAAATATCTGAATTTTCACAGCACAGCAAAATCAGTTGCACCATTCAATTCCGCTCGTCCAGACGGGGAGAATTCAATCACATTCATTCGATGCGACGTTTCTTATGGGATTTAATAAGCGACAACAGTTTGACCCCAAACCGAGAGGATTCTGGGATGTTTGTGGTTTTTTGGTAATAACTCTGGAAGGAAACGTCGCAGACCCATCAAGGTGGTACTCGTACTGCTCGCCTCGTCGAGAGGAATCCAAATATATGAATGGTTAAGCTATGGGATATGAAATGGACGAGCGACCAATAAAACAACATGTATTATGGGGTTGAATGCTTTTTGCTATTCACAAAATAAAACAAAAGCAGTCATGCAAATATCTGAAATTTCACAGCACAGCAAAATCAGTTGCACCATTCAATTCCGCTCATCCAGGCGGGAAAAATTCAATCACATTCATTCGATGCGACGTTTCTTATGGGATTTAATGAGCGACAACATTTTGACCCGAAACCGAGAGGATTCTGGGATGTTTGTGGTTTTTTGGTAATAACTCTGGAAGGAAACGTCGCAGACCCATCAAGGTTGTACTCGTACTGCTCGCCTCGTCGAGAGGAATCCAAATATGTGAATGGTTAAGCTATTGGATATGAAATGGACGAGCGACCAATAAAACAGCATGTATTATGGGGTTGAATGCTTTTTGCTATTCACAAAATAAAACAAAAGCAGTAATGCAAATATCTGAATTTTTACAGCACAGCAAAATCAGTTGCACCATTCAATTCCGCTCGTCCAGACGGGGAGAATTCAATCACATTCATTCGATGCGACGTTTCTTATGGGATTTAATGAGCGACAACATTTTGACCCCAAACCGAGAGGATTCTGGGATGTTTGTGTTTTTTTGGTAATGACTCTGGAAGGAAACGTCGCAGACCCATCAAGGTGGTACTCGTACTGCTCGCCTCGTCGAGAGAAATCCAAATATATGAATGGTTAAGCTATGGGATATGAAATGGACGAGCGACCAATAAAACAGCATGTATTATGGGGTTGAATGCTTTTTGCTATTCACAAAATAAAACAAAAGCAGTCATGCAAATATCTGAATTTTCACAGCACAGCAAAATCAGTTGCACCATTCAATTCCGCTCGTCCAGACGGGGAGAATTCAATCACATTCATTCGATGCGACGTTTCTTATGGAATTTAATGAGCGACAACATTTTGACCCCAAATCGAGAGGATTCTGGGATGTTTGTGGTTTTTTGGTAATAACTCTGGAAGGAAACGTCGTAGACCCATCAAGGTGGTACTGGTACTGCTCGCCTCATCGAGAGGAATCCAAATACATGAGTTGTTAAGCTATGGGATATGAAATGGACGAGCGACCAATAAAACAACATGTATTATGGGGTTGAATGCTTTTTGCTATTCACAAAATAAAACAAAAGCAGTCATGCAAATATCTGAATTTTCACAGCACAGCAAAATCAGTTGCACCATTCAATTCCGCTCGTCCAGACGGGGAGAATTCAATCACATTCATTTGATGCGACGTTTCTTGTGGGATTTAATGAGCGACAACATTTTGACCCCAAACCGAGAGGATTCTGGGATGTTTGTGTTTTTTTAGTAATAACTCTGGAAGGAAACGTCGCAGAACCATCAAGGTGGTACTCGTACTGCTCGCCTCGTCGAGAGGAATCCAAATATGTGAATGGTTAAGCTATGGGATATGAAATGGACGAGCGACCAATAAAACAACATGTATTATGGGGTTGAATGCTTTTTGCTATTCACAAAATAAAACAAAAGCAGTCATGCAAATATCTGAATTTTCACAGCACAGCAAAATCAGTTGCACCATTCAATTCCGCTCGTCCAGGCGGGAAAAATTCAATCACATTCATTCGATGCGACGTTTCTTATGGGATTTAATGAGCGACAACATTTTGACCCCAAACCGAGAGGATTCTGGGATGTTTGTGGTTTTTTGGTAATAACTCTGGAAGGAAACGTCGCAGACCCATCAAGGTGGTACTCGTACTGCCTGGCTCGTCGAGCGGAATTCAAATATATGAATGGTTAAGCTATGTGATATGAAATGAACGAGCGACCAATAAAACAACATGTATTATGGGGTTGAATGCTTTTTGCTATTCACAAAATAAAACAAAAGCAGTCATGCAAATATCTGAATTTTCACAGCACAGCAAAATCAGTTGCACCATTCAATTCCGCTCGTCCAGACGGGGAGAATTCAATCACATTCATTCGATGCGACGTTTCTTATGGGATTTAATAAGTGACAACAGTTTGACCCCAAACCGAGAGGATTCTGGGATGTTTGTGGTTTTTTGGTAATAACTCTGGAAGGAAACGTCGCAGACCCATCAAGGTGGTACTCGTACTGCTCGCCTCGTCGAGAGGAATCCAAATATATGAATTGTTAAGCTATGGGATATGAAATGGACGAGCGACCAATAAAACAGCATGTATTATGGGGTTGAATGCTTTTTGCTATTCACAAAATAAAACAAAAGCAGTCATGCAAATATCTGAATTTTCACAGCACAGCAAAATCAGTTGCACCATTCAATTCCGCTCATCCAGGCGGGAAAAATTCAATCACATTCATTCGATGCGACGTTTCTTATGGGATTTAATGAGCGACAACATTTTGACCCGAAACCGAGAGGATTCTGGGATGTTTGTGGTTTTTTGGTAATAACTCTGGAAGGAAACGTCGCAGACCCATCAAGGTTGTACTCGTACTGCTCGCCTCGTCGAGAGGAATCCAAATATGTGAATGGTTAAGCTATTGGATATGAAATGGACGAGCGACCAATAAAACAGCATGTATTATGGGGTTGAATGCTTTTTGCTATTCACAAAATAAAACAAAAGCAGTCATGCAAATATCTGAATTTTCACAGCACAGCAAAATCAGTTGCACCATTCAATTCCTCTGGTCCAGACGGGGAGAATTCAATCACATTCATTCGATGCGACGTTTCTTATGGGATTTAATAAGCGACAACAGTTTGACCCCAAACCGAGAGGATTCTGGGATGTTTGTGGTTTTTTGGTAATAACTCTGGAAGGAAACGTCGCAGACCCATCAAGGTGGTACTCGTACTGCTCGCCTCGTCGAGAGGAATCCAAATATATGAATTGTTAAGCTATGGGATATGAAATGGACGAGCGACCAATAAAACAGCATGTATTATGGGGTTGAATGCTTTTTGCTATTCACAAAATAAAACAAAAGCAGTCATGCAAATATCTGAATTTTCACAGCACAGCAAAATCAGTTGCACCATTCAATTCCGCTCATCCAGGCGGGAAAAATTCAATCACATTCATTCGATGCGACGTTTCTTATGGGATTTAATGAGCGACAACATTTTGACCCGAAACCGAGAGGATTCTGGGATGTTTGTGGTTTTTTGGTAATAACTCTGGAAGGAAACGTCGCAGACCCATCAAGGTTGTACTCGTACTGCTCGCCTCGTCGAGAGGAATCCAAATATGTGAATGGTTAAGCTATTGGATATGAAATGGACGAGCGACCAATAAAACAGCATGTATTATGGGGTTGAATGCTTTTTGCTATTCACAAAATAAAACAAAAGCAGTCATGCAAATATCTGAATTTTCACAGCACAGCAAAATCAGTTGCACCATTCAATTCCTCTGGTCCAGACGGGGAGAATTCAATCACATTCATTCGATGCGACGTTTCTTATGGGATTTAATAAGCGACAACAGTTTGACCCCAAACCGAGAGGATTCTGGGATGTTTGTGGTTTTTTGGTAATAACTCTGGAAGGAAACGTCGCAGACCCATGAAGGTGGTACTCGTACTGCTCGCCTCGTCGAGAGGAATCCAAATATATGAATGGTTAAGCTATGGGATATGAAATAGACGAGCGACCAATAAAACAGCATGTATTATGGGGTTGAATGCTTTTTGCTATTCACAAAATAAAACAAAAGCAGTCATGCAAATATCTGAATTTTCACAGCACAGCAAAATCAGTTGCACCATTCAATTCCGCTCGTCCAGGCGGGAAAAATTCAATCACATTCATTCGATGCGACGTTTCTTATGGGATTTAATGAGCGACAACATTTTGACCCCAAACCGAGAGGATTCTGGGATGTTTGTGGTTTTTTGGTAATAACTCTGGAAGGAAACGTCGCAGACCCATCAAGGTGGTACTCGTACTGCCCGGCTCGTCGAGCGGAATTCAAATATATGAATGGTTAAGCTATGTGATATGAAATGAACGAGCGACCAATAAAACAACATGTATTATGGGGTTGAATGCTTTTTGCTATTCACAAAATAAAACAAAAGCAGTCATGCAAATATCTGAATTTTCACAGCACAGCAAAATCAGTTGCACCATTCAATTCCGCTCGTCCAGACGGGGATAATTCAATCACATTCATTCGATGCGACGTTTCTTATGGGATTTAATAAGCGACAACAGTTTGACCCCAAACCGAGAGGATTCTGGGATGTTTGTGGTTTTTTGGTAATAACTCTGGAAGGAAACGTCGCAGACCCATGAAGGTGGTACTCGTACTGCTCGCCTCGTCGAGAGGAATCCAAATATATGAATGGTTAAGCTATGGGATATGAAATAGACGAGCGACCAATAAAACAGCATGTATTATGGGGTTGAATGCTTTTTGCTATTCACAAAATAAAACAAAAGCAGTCATGCAAATATCTGAATTTTCACAGCACAGCAAAATCAGTTGCACCATTCAATTCCGCTCGTCCAGGCGGGAAAAATTCAATCACATTCATTCGATGCGACGTTTCTTATGGGATTTAATGAGCGACAACATTTTGACCCCAAACCGAGAGGATTCTGGGATGTTTGTGGTTTTTTGGTAATAACTCTGGAAGGAAACGTCGCAGACCCATCAAGGTGGTACTCGTACTGCCCGGCACGTCGAGCGGAATTCAAATATATGAATGGTTAAGCTATGTGATATGAAATGAACGAGCGACCAATAAAACAACATGTATTATGGGGTTGAATGCTTTTTGCTATTCACAAAATAAAACAAAAGCAGTCATGCAAATATCTGAATTTTCACAGCACAGCAAAATCAGTTGCACCATTCAATTCCGCTCGTCCAGACGGGGAGAATTCAATCACATTCATTCGATGCGACGTTTCTTATGGGATTTAATAAGCGACAACAGTTTGACCCCAAACCGAGAGGATTCTGGGATGTTTGTGGTTTTTTGGTAATAACTCTGGAAGGAAACGTCGCAGTCCCATCAAGGTGGTACTCGTACTGCTCGCCTCGTCGAGAGGAATCCAAATATATGAATGGTTAAGCTATGGGATATGAAATGGACGAGCGACCAATAAAACAGCATGTATTATGGGGTTGAATGCTTTTTGCTATTCACAAAATAAAACAAAAGCAGTCATGCAAATATCTGAATTTTCACAGCACAGCAAAATCAGTTGCACCATTCAATTCCGCTCGTCCAGGCGGGAAAAATTCAATCACATTCATTCGATGCGACGTTTCTTATGGGATTTAATGAGCGACAACATTTTGACCCGAAACCGAGAGGATTCTGGGATGTTTGTGGTTTTTTGGTAATAACTCTGGAAGGAAACGTCGCAGACCCATCAAGGTTGTACTCGTACTGCTCGCCTCGTCGAGAGGAATCCAAATATGTGAATGGTTAAGCTATTGGATATGAAATGGACGAGCGACCAATAAAACAGCATGTATTATGGGGTTGAATGCTTTTTGCTATTCACAAAATAAAACAAAAGCAGTAATGCAAATATCTGAATTTTTACAGCACAGCAAAATCAGTTGCACCATTCAATTCCGCTCGTCCAGACGGGGAGAATTCAATCACATTCATTCGATGCGACGTTTCTTATGGGATTTAATGAGCGACAACATTTTGACCCCAAACCGAGAGGATTCTGGGATGTTTGTGTTTTTTTGGTAATGACTCTGGAAGGAAACGTCGCAGACCCATCAAGGTGGTACTCGTACTGCTCGCCTCGTCGAGAGAAATCCAAATATATGAATGGTTAAGCTATGGGATATGAAATGGACGAGCGACCAATAAAACAGCATGTATTATGGGGTTGAATGCTTTTTGCTATTCACAAAATAAAACAAAAGCAGTCATGCAAATATCTGAATTTTCACAGCACAGCAAAATCAGTTGCACCATTCAATTCCGCTCGTCCAGACGGGGAGAATTCAATCACATTCATTCGATGCGACGTTTCTTATGGAATTTAATGAGCGACAACATTTTGACCCCAAATCGAGAGGATTCTGGGATGTTTGTGGTTTTTTGGTAATAACTCTGGAAGTAAACGTCGTAGACCCATCAAGGTGGTAATCGTACTGCTCGCCTCATCGAGAGGAATCCAAATGCATGAGTTGTTAAGCTATGGGATATGAAATGGACGAGCGACCAATAAAACAACATGTATTATGGGGTTGAATGCTTTTTGCTATTCACAAAATAAAACAAAAGCAGTCATGCAAATATCTGAATTTTCACAGCACAGCAAAATCAGTTGCACCATTCAATTCCGCTCGTCCAGACGGGGAGAATTCAATCACATTCATTTGATGCGACGTTTCTTGTGGGATTTAATGAGCGACAACATTTTGACCCCAAACCGAGAGGATTCTGGGATGTTTGTGTTTTTTTAGTGATAACTCTGGAAGGAAACGTCACAGAACCATCAAGGTGGTACTCGTACTGCTCGCCTCGTCGAGAGGAATCCAAATATATGAATGGTTAAGCTATGGGATATGAAATGGACGAGCGACCAATAAAACAACATGTATTATGGGGTTGAATGCTTTTTGCTATTCACAAAATAAAACAAAAGCAGTCATGCAAATATCTGAATTTTCACAGCACAGCAAAATCAGTTGCACCATTCAATTCCGCTCGTCCAGACGGGGATAATTCAATCACATTCATTCGATGCGACGTTTCTTATGGGATTTAATAAGCGACAACAGTTTGACCCCAAACCGAGAGGATTCTGGGATGTTTGTGGTTTTTTGGTAATAACTCTGGAAGGAAACGTCGCAGACCCATGAAGGTGGTACTCGTACTGCTCGCCTCGTCGAGAGGAATCCAAATATATGAATGGTTAAGCTATGGGATATGAAATAGACGAGCGACCAATAAAACAGCATGTATTATGGGGTTGAATGCTTTTTGCTATTCACAAAATAAAACAAAAGCAGTCATGCAAATATCTGAATTTTCACAGCACAGCAAAATCAGTTGCACCATTCAATTCCGCTCGTCCAGGCGGGAAAAATTCAATCACATTCATTCGATGCGACGTTTCTTATGGGATTTAATGAGCGACAACATTTTGACCCCAAACCGAGAGGATTCTGGGATGTTTGTGGTTTTTTGGTAATAACTCTGGAAGGAAACGTCGCAGACCCATCAAGGTGGTACTCGTACTGCCCGGCTCGTCGAGCGGAATTCAAATATATGAATGGTTAAGCTATGTGATATGAAATGAACGAGCGACCAATAAAACAACATGTATTATGGGGTTGAATGCTTTTTGCTATTCACAAAATAAAACAAAAGCAGTCATGCAAATATCTGAATTTTCACAGCACAGCAAAATCAGTTGCACCATTCAATTCCGCTCGTCCAGACGGGGAGAATTCAATCACATTCATTCGATGCGACGTTTCTTATGGGATTTAATAAGCGACAACAGTTTGACCCCAAACCGAGAGGATTCTGGGATGTTTGTGGTTTTTTGGTAATAACTCTGGAAGGAAACGTCGCAGTCCCATCAAGGTGGTACTCGTACTGCTCGCCTCGTCGAGAGGAATCCAAATATATGAATGGTTAAGCTATGGGATATGAAATGGACGAGCGACCAATAAAACAGCATGTATTATGGGGTTGAATGCTTTTTGCTATTCACAAAATAAAACAAAAGCAGTCATGCAAATATCTGAATTTTCACAGCACAGCAAAATCAGTTGCACCATTCAATTCCGCTCGTCCAGGCGGGAAAAATTCAATCACATTCATTCGATGCGACGTTTCTTATGGGATTTAATGAGCGACAACATTTTGACCCGAAACCGAGAGGATTCTGGGATGTTTGTGGTTTTTTGGTAATAACTCTGGAAGGAAACGTCGCAGACCCATCAAGGTTGTACTCGTACTGCTCGCCTCGTCGAGAGGAATCCAAATATGTGAATGGTTAAGCTATTGGATATGAAATGGACGAGCGACCAATAAAACAGCATGTATTATGGGGTTGAATGCTTTTTGCTATTCACAAAATAAAACAAAAGCAGTAATGCAAATATCTGAATTTTTACAGCACAGCAAAATCAGTTGCACCATTCAATTCCGCTCGTCCAGACGGGGAGAATTCAATCACATTCATTCGATGCGACGTTTCTTATGGGATTTAATGAGCGACAACATTTTGACCCCAAACCGAGAGGATTCTGGGATGTTTGTGTTTTTTTGGTAATGACTCTGGAAGGAAACGTCGCAGACCCATCAAGGTGGTACTCGTACTGCTCGCCTCGTCGAGAGAAATCCAAATATATGAATGGTTAAGCTATGGGATATGAAATGGACGAGCGACCAATAAAACAGCATGTATTATGGGGTTGAATGCTTTTTGCTATTCACAAAATAAAACAAAAGCAGTCATGCAAATATCTGAATTTTCACAGCACAGCAAAATCAGTTGCACCATTCAATTCCGCTCGTCCAGACGGGGAGAATTCAATCACATTCATTCGATGCGACGTTTCTTATGGAATTTAATGAGCGACAACATTTTGACCCCAAATCGAGAGGATTCTGGGATGTTTGTGGTTTTTTGGTAATAACTCTGGAAGGAAACGTCGTAGACCCATCAAGGTGGTAATCGTACTGCTCGCCTCATCGAGAGGAATCCAAATGCATGAGTTGTTAAGCTATGGGATATGAAATGGACGAGCGACCAATAAAACAACATGTATTATGGGGTTGAATGCTTTTTGCTATTCACAAAATAAAACAAAAGCAGTCATGCAAATATCTGAATTTTCACAGCACAGCAAAATCAGTTGCACCATTCAATTCCGCTCGTCCAGACGGGGAGAATTCAATCACATTCATTTGATGCGACGTTTCTTGTGGGATTTAATGAGCGACAACATTTTGACCCCAAACCGAGAGGATTCTGGGATGTTTGTGTTTTTTTAGTGATAACTCTGGAAGGAAACGTCACAGAACCATCAAGGTGGTACTCGTACTGCTCGCCTCGTCGAGAGGAATCCAAATATGTGAATGGTTAAGCTATGGGATATGAAATGGACGAGCTACCAATAAAACAGCATGTATTATGGGGTTGAATGCTTTTTGCTATTCACAAAATAAAACAAAAGCAGTAATGCAAATATCTGAATTTTTACAGCACAGCAAAATCAGTTGCACCATTCAATTCCGCTCGTCCAGACGGGGAGAATTCAATCACATTCATTCGATGCGACGTTTCTTATGGGATTTAATGAGCGACAACATTTTGACCCCAAACCGAGAGGATTCTGGGATGTTTGTGGTTTTTTGGTGATGACTCTGGAAGGAAACGTCGCAGACCCATCAAGGTGGTACTCGTACTGCTCGCCTCGTCGAGAGAAATCCAAATATATGAATGGTTAAGCTATGGGATATGAAATGGACGAGCGACCAATAAAACAGCATGTATTATGGGGTTGAATGCTTTTTGCTATTCACAAAATAAAACAAAAGCAGTCATGCAAATATCTGAATTTTCACAGCACAGCAAAATCAGTTGCACCATTCAATTCCGCTCGTCCAGACGGGGAGAATTCAATCACATTCATTCGATGCGACGTTTCTTATGGAATTTAATGAGCGACAACATTTTGACCCCAAATCGAGAGGATTCTGGGATGTTTGTGGTTTTTTGGTAATAACTCTGGAAGGAAACGTCGTAGACCCATCAAGGTGGTACTCGTACTGCTCGCCTCATCGAGAGGAATCCAAATACATGAGTTGTTAAGCTATGGGATATGAAATGAACGAGCGACCAATAAAACAACATGTATTATGGGGTTGAATGCTTTTTGCTATTCACCAAATAAAACAAAAGCAGTCATGCAAATATCTGAATTTTCACAGCACAGCAAAATCAGTTGCACCATTCAATTCCGCTCGTCCAGACGGGGAGAATTCAATCACATTCATTCGATGCGACGTTTCTTATGGAATTTAATGAGCGACAACATTTTGACCCCAAATCGAGAGGATTCTGGGATGTTTGTGGTTTTTTGGTAATAACTCTGGAAGTAAACGTCGTAGACCCATCAAGGTGGTAATCGTACTGCTCGCCTCATCGAGAGGAATCCAAATGCATGAGTTGTTAAGCTATGGGATATGAAATGGACGAGCGACCAATAAAACAACATGTATTATGGGGTTGAATGCTTTTTGCTATTCACAAAATAAAACAAAAGCAGTCATGCAAATATCTGAATTTTCACAGCACAGCAAAATCAGTTGCACCATTCAATTCCGCTCGTCCAGACGGGGAGAATTCAATCACATTCATTTGATGCGACGTTTCTTGTGGGATTTAATGAGCGACAACATTTTGACCCCAAACCGAGAGGATTCTGGGATGTTTGTGTTTTTTTAGTGATAACTCTGGAAGGAAACGTCACAGAACCATCAAGGTGGTACTCGTACTGCTCGCCTCGTCGAGAGGAATCCAAATATGTGAATGGTTAAGCTATGGGATATGAAATGGACGAGCTACCAATAAAACAGCATGTATTATGGGGTTGAATGCTTTTTGCTATTCACAAAATAAAACAAAAGCAGTAATGCAAATATCTGAATTTTTACAGCACAGCAAAATCAGTTGCACCATTCAATTCCGCTCGTCCAGACGGGGAGAATTCAATCACATTCATTCGATGCGACGTTTCTTATGGGATTTAATGAGCGACAACATTTTGACCCCAAACCGAGAGGATTCTGGGATGTTTGTGTTTTTTTGGTAATGACTCTGGAAGGAAACGTCGCAGACCCATCAAGGTGGTACTCGTACTGCTCGCCTCGTCGAGAGAAATCCAAATATATGAATGGTTAAGCTATGGGATATGAAATGGTCGAGCGACCAATAAAACAGCATGTATTATGGGGTTGAATGCTTTTTGCTATTCACAAAATAAAACAAAAGCAGTCATGCAAATATCTGAATTTTCACAGCACAGCAAAATCAGTTGCACCATTCAATTCCGCTCGTCCAGACGGGGAGAATTCAATCACATTCATTCGATGCGACGTTTCTTATGGAATTTAATGAGCGACAACATTTTGACCCCAAATCGAGAGGATTCTGGGATGTTTGTGGTTTTTTGGTAATAACTCTGGAAGGAAACCTCGTAGACCCATCAAGGTGGTACTCGTACTGCTCGCCTCATCGAGAGGAATCCAAATACATGAGTTGTTAAGCTATGGGATATGAAATGAACGAGCGACCAATAAAACAACATGTATTATGGGGTTGAATGCTTTTTGCTATTCACCAAATAAAACAAAAGCAGTCATGCAAATATCTGAATTTTCACAGCACAGCAAAATCAGTTGCACCATTCAATTCCGCTCGTCCAGACGGGGAGAATTCAATCACATTCATTTGATGCGACGTTTCTTGTGGGATTTAATGAGCGACAACATTTTGACCCCAAACCGAGAGGATTATGGGATGTTTGTGTTTTTTTAGTAATAACTCTGGAAGGAAACGTCGCAGAACCATCAAGGTGGTACTCGTACTGCTCGCCTCGTCGAGAGGAATCCAAATATGTGAATGGTTAAGCTATGGGATATGAAATGGACGAGCTACCAATAAAACAGCATGTATTATGGGGTTGAATGCTTTTTGCTATTCACAAAATAAAACAAAAGCAGTCATGCAAATATCTGAATTTTCACAGCACAGCAAAATCAGTTGCACCATTCAATTCCGCTCGTCCAGACGGGGAGAATTCAATCACTTTCATTCGATGCGACGTTTCTTATGGGATTTAATGAGCGACAAAATTTTGACCCCAAACCGAGAGGATTCTGGGATGTTTGTGGTTTTTTGGTAATAACTCTGGAAGGAAACGTCGTAGAACCATCAAGGTGGTACTCGTACTGCTCGCCTCATCGAGAGGAATCCAAATATATGAGTTGTTAAGCTATGGGATATGAAATGGACGAACGACCAATAAAACAACATGTATTATGGGGTTGAATGCTTTTTGCTATTCACAAAATAAAACAAAAGCAGTCATGCAAATATCTGAATTTTCACAGCACAGCAAAATCAGTTGCACCATTCAATTCCGCTCGTCCAGACGGGGAGAATTCAATCACATTCATTCGATGCGACGTTTCTTATGGAATTTAATGAGCGACAACATTTTGACCCCAAATCGAGAGGATTCTGGGATGTTTGTGGTTTTTTGGTAATGACTCTGGAAGGAAACGTCGCAGACCCATCAAGGTGGTACTCGTACTGCTCGCCTCGTCGAGAGAAATCCAAATATATGAATGGTTAAGCTATGGGATATGAAATGGACGAGCGACCAATAAAACAGCATGTATTATGGGGTTGAATGCTTTTTGCTATTCACAAAATAAAACAAAAGCAGTCATGCAAATATCTGAATTTTCACAGCACAGCAAAATCAGTTGCACTATTCAATTCCGCTCGTCCAGACGGGGAGAATTCAATCACATTCATTCGATGCGACGTTTCTTATGGAATTTAATGAGCGACAACATTTTGACCCCAAATCGAGAGGATTCTGGGATGTTTGTGGTTTTTTGGTAATAACTCTGGAAGGAAACGTCGTAGACCCATCAAGGTGGTAATCGTACTGCTCGCCTCATCGAGAGGAATCCAAATGCATGAGTTGTTAAGCTATGGGATATGAAATGGACGAGCGACCAATAAAACAACATGTATTATGGGGTTGAATGCTTTTTGCTATTCACAAAATAAAACAAAAGCAGTCATGCAAATATCTGAATTTTCACAGCACAGCAAAATCAGTTGCACCATTCAATTCCGCTCGTCCAGACGGGGATAATTCAATCACATTCATTCGATGCGACGTTTCTTATGGGATTTAATGAGCGACAACATTTTGACCCCAAACCGAGAGGATTCTGGGATGTTTGTGTTTTTTTGGTAATGACTCTGGAAGGAAACGTCGCAGACCCATCAAGGTGGTACTCGTACTGCTCGCCTCGTCGAGAGAAATCCAAATATATGAATGGTTAAGCTATGGGATATGAAATGGACGAGCGACCAATAAAACAGCATGTATTATGGGGTTGAATGCTTTTTGCTATTCACAAAATAAAACAAAAGCAGTCATGCAAATATCTGAATTTTCACAGCACAGCAAAATCAGTTGCACCATTCAATTCCGCTCGTCCAGACGGGGAGAATTCAATCACATTCATTCGATGCGACGTTTCTTATGGAATTTAATGAGCGACAACATTTTGACCCCAAATCGAGAGGATTCTGGGATGTTTGTGGTTTTTTGGTAATAACTCTGGAAGGAAACGTCGTAGACCCATCAAGGTGGTAATCGTACTGCTCGCCTCATCGAGAGGAATCCAAATGCATGAGTTGTTAAGCTATGGGATATGAAATGGACGAGCGACCAATAAAACAACATGTATTATGGGGTTGAATGCTTTTTGCTATTCACAAAATAAAACAAAAGCAGTCATGCAAATATCTGAATTTTCACAGCACAGCAAAATCAGTTGCACCATTCAATTCCGCTCGTCCAGACGGGGAGAATTCAATCACATTCATTTGATGCGACGTTTCTTGTGGGATTTAATGAGCGACAACATTTTGACCCCAAACCGAGAGGATTCTGGGATGTTTGTGTTTTTTTAGTGATAACTCTGGAAGGAAACGTCACAGAACCATCAAGGTGGTACTCGTACTGCTCGCCTCGTCGAGAGGAATCCAAATATGTGAATGGTTAAGCTATGGGATATGAAATGGACGAGCTACCAATAAAACAGCATGTATTATGGGGTTGAATGCTTTTTGCTATTCACAAAATAAAACAAAAGCAGTAATGCAAATATCTGAATTTTTACAGCACAGCAAAATCAGTTGCACCATTCAATTCCGCTCGTCCAGACGGGGAGAATTCAATCACATTCATTCGATGCGACGTTTCTTATGGGATTTAATGAGCGACAACATTTTGACCCCAAACCGAGAGGATTCTGGGATGTTTGTGTTTTTTTGGTAATGACTCTGGAAGGAAACGTCGCAGACCCATCAAGGTGGTACTCGTACTGCTCGCCTCGTCGAGAGAAATCCAAATATATGAATGGTTAAGCTATGGGATATGAAATGGACGAGCGACCAATAAAACAGCATGTATTATGGGGTTGAATGCTTTTTGCTATTCACAAAATAAAACAAAAGCAGTCATGCAAATATCTGAATTTTCACAGCACAGCAAAATCAGTTGCACCATTCAATTCCGCTCGTCCAGACGGGGAGAATTCAATCACATTCATTCGATGCGACGTTTCTTATGGAATTTAATGAGCGACAACATTTTGACCCCAAATCGAGAGGATTCTGGGATGTTTGTGGTTTTTTGGTAATAACTCTGGAAGGAAACGTCGTAGACCCATCAAGGTGGTAATCGTACTGCTCGCCTCATCGAGAGGAATCCAAATGCATGAGTTGTTAAGCTATGGGATATGAAATGGACGAGCGACCAATAAAACAACATGTATTATGGGGTTGAATGCTTTTTGCTATTCACAAAATAAAACAAAAGCAGTCATGCAAATATCTGAATTTTCACAGCACAGCAAAATCAGTTGCACCATTCAATTCCGCTCGTCCAGACGGGGAGAATTCAATCACATTCATTTGATGCGACGTTTCTTGTGGGATTTAATGAGCGACAACATTTTGACCCCAAACCGAGAGGATTCTGGGATGTTTGTGTTTTTTTAGTGATAACTCTGGAAGGAAACGTCACAGAACCATCAAGGTGGTACTCGTACTGCTCGCCTCGTCGAGAGGAATCCAAATATGTGAATGGTTAAGCTATGGGATATGAAATGGACGAGCTACCAATAAAACAGCATGTATTATGGGGTTGAATGCTTTTTGCTATTCACAAAATAAAACAAAAGCAGTAATGCAAATATCTGAATTTTTACAGCACAGCAAAATCAGTTGCACCATTCAATTCCGCTCGTCCAGACGGGGAGAATTCAATCACATTCATTCGATGCGACGTTTCTTATGGGATTTAATGAGCGACAACATTTTGACCCCAAACCGAGAGGATTCTGGGATGTTTGTGTTTTTTTGGTAATGACTCTGGAAGGAAACGTCGCAGACCCATCAAGGTGGTACTCGTACTGCTCGCCTCGTCGAGAGAAATCCAAATATATGAATGGTTAAGCTATGGGATATGAAATGGACGAGCGACCAATAAAACAGCATGTATTATGGGGTTGAATGCTTTTTGCTATTCACAAAATAAAACAAAAGCAGTCATGCAAATATCTGAATTTTCACAGCACAGCAAAATCAGTTGCACCATTCAATTCCGCTCGTCCAGACGGGGAGAATTCAATCACATTCATTCGATGCGACGTTTCTTATGGAATTTAATGAGCGACAACATTTTGACCCCAAATCGAGAGGATTCTGGGATGTTTGTGGTTTTTTGGTAATAACTCTGGAAGGAAACGTCGTAGACCCATCAAGGTGGTACTCGTACTGCTCGCCTCATCGAGAGGAATCCAAATACATGAGTTGTTAAGCTATGGGATATGAAATGAACGAGCGACCAATAAAACAACATGTATTATGGGGTTGAATGCTTTTTGCTATTCACCAAATAAAACAAAAGCAGTCATGCAAATATCTGAATTTTCACAGCACAGCAAAATCAGTTGCACCATTCAATTCCGCTCGTCCAGACGGGGAGAATTCAATCACATTCATTTGATGCGACGTTTCTTGTGGGATTTAATGAGCGACAACATTTTGACCCCAAACCGAGAGGATTCTGGGATGTTTGTGTTTTTTTAGTAATAACTCTGGAAGGAAACGTCGCAGAACCATCAAGGTGGTACTCGTACTGCTCGCCTCGTCGAGAGGAATCCAAATATGTGAATGGTTAAGCTATGGGATATGAAATGGACGAGCTACCAATAAAACAGCATGTATTATGGGGTTGAATGCTTTTTGCTATTCACAAAATAAAACAAAAGCAGTCATGCAAATATCTGAATTTTCACAGCACAGCAAAATCAGTTGCACCATTCAATTCCGCTCGTCCAGACGGGGAGAATTCAATCACTTTCATTCGATGCGACGTTTCTTATGGGATTTAATGAGCGACAAAATTTTGACCCCAAACCGAGAGGATTCTGGGATGTTTGTGGTTTTTTGGTAATAACTCTGGAAGGAAACGTCGTAGAACCATCAAGGTGGTACTCGTACTGCTCGCCTCATCGAGTGGAATCCAAATATATGAGTTGTTAAGCTATGGGATATGAAATGGACGAACGACCAATAAAACAACATGTATTATGGGGTTGAATGCTTTTTGCTATTCACAAAATAAAACAAAAGCAGTCATGCAAATATCTGAATTTTCACAGCACAGCAAAATCAGTTGCACCATTCAATTCCGCTCGTCCAGACGGGGAGAATTCAATCACATTCATTCGATGCGACGTTTCTTATGGAATTTAATGAGCGACAACATTTTGACCCCAAATCGAGAGGATTCTGGGATGTTTGTGGTTTTTTGGTAATAACTCTGGAAGGAAACGTCGTAGACCCATCAAGGTGGTACTCGTACTGCTCGCCTCATCGAGAGGAATCCAAATACATGAGTTGTTAAGCTATGGGATATGAAATGGACGAGCGACCAATAAAACAACATGTATTATGGGGTTGAATGCTTTTTGCTATTCACAAAATAAAACAAAAGCAGTCATGCAAATATCTGAATTTTCACAGCACAGCAAAATCAGTTGCACCATTCAATTCCGCTCGTCCAGACGGGGAGTTCAATCACATTCATTTGATGCGACGTTTCTTATTGGATTTAATGAGCGACAACATTTTGACCCGAAACCGAGAGGATTCTGGGATGTTTGTGGTTTTTTGGTAATAACTCTGGAAGGAAACGTCGCAGACCCATCAAGGTTGTACTCGTACTGCTCGCCTCGTCGAGAGGAATCCAAATATGTGAATGGTTAAGCTATTGGATATGAAATGGACGAGCGACCAATAAAACAGCATGTATTATGGGGTTGAATGCTTTTTGCTATTCACAAAATAAAACAAAAGCAGTAATGCAAATATCTGAATTTTTACAGCACAGCAAAATCAGTTGCACCATTCAATTCCGCTCGTCCAGACGGGGAGAATTCAATCACATTCATTCGATGCGACGTTTCTTATGGGATTTAATGAGCGACAACATTTTGACCCCAAACCGAGAGGATTCTGGGATGTTTGTGTTTTTTTGGTAATGACTCTGGAAGGAAACGTCGCAGACCCATCAAGGTGGTACTCGTACTGCTCGCCTCGTCGAGAGAAATCCAAATATATGAATGGTTAAGCTATGGGATATGAAATGGACGAGCGACCAATAAAACAGCATGTATTATGGGGTTGAATGCTTTTTGCTATTCACAAAATAAAACAAAAGCAGTCATGCAAATATCTGAATTTTCACAGCACAGCAAAATCAGTTGCACCATTCAATTCCGCTCGTCCAGACGGGGAGAATTCAATCACATTCATTCGATGCGACGTTTCTTATGGAATTTAATGAGCGACAACATTTTGACCCCAAATCGAGAGGATTCTGGGATGTTTGTGGTTTTTTGGTAATAACTCTGGAAGGAAACGTCGTAGACCCATCAAGGTGGTAATCGTACTGCTCGCCTCATCGAGAGGAATCCAAATACATGAGTTGTTAAGCTATGGGATATGAAATGGACGAGCGACCAATAAAACAACATGTATTATGGGGTTGAATGCTTTTTGCTATTCACAAAATAAAACAAAAGCAGTCATGCAAATATCTGAATTTTCACAGCACAGCAAAATCAGTTGCACCATTCAATTCCGCTCGTCCAGACGGGGAGAATTCAATCACATTCATTTGATGCGACGTTTCTTGTGGGATTTAATGAGCGACAACATTTTGACCCCAAACCGAGAGGATTCTGGGATGTTTGTGTTTTTTTAGTAATAACTCTGGAAGGAAACGTCACAGAACCATCAAGGTGGTACTCGTACTGCTCGCCTCGTCGAGAGGAATCCAAATATGTGAATGATTAAGCTATGGGATATGAAATGGACGAGCTACCAATAAAACAGCATGTATTATGGGGTTGAATGCTTTTTGCTATTCACAAAATAAAACAAAAGCAGTAATGCAAATATCTGAATTTTTACAGCACAGCAAAATCAGTTGCACCATTCAATTCCGCTCGTCCAGACGGGGAGAATTCAATCACATTCATTCGATGCGACGTTTCTTATGGGATTTAATGAGCGACAAAATTTTGACCCCAAACCGAGAGGATTCTGGGATGTTTGTGGTTTTTTGGTAATAACTCTGGAAGGAAACGTCGTAGAACCATCAAGGTGGTACTCGTACTGCTCGCCTCATCGAGAGGAATCCAAATATATGAGTTGTTAAGCTATGGGATATGAAATGGACGAACGACCAATAAAACAACATGTATTATGGGGTTGAATGCTTTTTGCTATTCACAAAATAAAACAAAAGCAGTCATGCAAATATCTGAATTTTCACAGCACAGCAAAATCAGTTGCACCATTCAATTCCGCTCGTCCAGACGGGGAGAATTCAATCACATTCATTCGATGCGACGTTTCTTATGGAATTTAATGAGCGACAACATTTTGACCCCAAATCGAGAGGATTCTGGGATGTTTGTGGTTTTTTGGTAATGACTCTGGAAGGAAACGTCGCAGACCCATCAAGGTGGTACTCGTACTGCTCGCCTCGTCGAGAGAAATCCAAATATATGAATGGTTAAGCTATGGGATATGAAATGGACGAGCGACCAATAAAACAGCATGTATTATGGGGTTGAATGCTTTTTGCTATTCACAAAATAAAACAAAAGCAGTCATGCAAATATCTGAATTTTCACAGCACAGCAAAATCAGTTGCACTATTCAATTCCGCTCGTCCAGACGGGGAGAATTCAATCACATTCATTCGATGCGACGTTTCTTATGGAATTTAATGAGCGACAACATTTTGACCCCAAATCGAGAGGATTCTGGGATGTTTGTGGTTTTTTGGTAATAACTCTGGAAGGAAACGTCGTAGACCCATCAAGGTGGTAATCGTACTGCTCGCCTCATCGAGAGGAATCCAAATGCATGAGTTGTTAAGCTATGGGATATGAAATGGACGAGCGACCAATAAAACAACATGTATTATGGGGTTGAATGCTTTTTGCTATTCACAAAATAAAACAAAAGCAGTCATGCAAATATCTGAATTTTCACAGCACAGCAAAATCAGTTGCACCATTCAATTCCGCTCGTCCAGACGGGGAGAATTCAATCACATTCATTTGATGCGACGTTTCTTGTGGGATTTAATGAGCGACAACATTTTGACCCCAAACCGAGAGGATTCTGGGATGTTTGTGTTTTTTTAGTGATAACTCTGGAAGGAAACGTCACAGAACCATCAAGGTGGTACTCGTACTGCTCGCCTCGTCGAGAGGAATCCAAATATATGAATGGTTAAGCTATGGGATATGAAATGGACGAGCGACCAATAAAACAACATGTATTATGGGGTTGAATGCTTTTTGCTATTCACAAAATAAAACAAAAGCAGTCATGCAAATATCTGAATTTTCACAGCACAGCAAAATCAGTTGCACCATTCAATTCCGCTCGTCCAGACGGGGATAATTCAATCACATTCATTCGATGCGACGTTTCTTATGGGATTTAATGAGCGACAACATTTTGACCCGAAACCGAGAGGATTCTGGGATGTTTGTGGTTTTTTGGTAATAACTCTGGAAGGAAACGTCGCAGACCCATCAAGGTTGTACTCGTACTGCTCGCCTCGTCGAGAGGAATCCAAATATGTGAATGGTTAAGCTATTGGATATGAAATGGACGAGCGACCAATAAAACAGCATGTATTATGGGGTTGAATGCTTTTTGCTATTCACAAAATAAAACAAAAGCAGTAATGCAAATATCTGAATTTTTACAGCACAGCAAAATCAGTTGCACCATTCAATTCCGCTCGTCCAGACGGGGAGAATTCAATCACATTCATTCGATGCGACGTTTCTTATGGGATTTAATGAGCGACAACATTTTGACCCCAAACCGAGAGCATTCTGGGATGTTTGTGTTTTTTTGGTAATGACTCTGGAAGGAAACGTCGCAGACCCATCAAGGTGGTACTCGTACTGCTCGCCTCGTCGAGAGAAATCCAAATATATGAATGGTTAAGCTATGGGATATGAAATGGACGAGCGACCAATAAAACAGCATGTATTATGGGGTTGAATGCTTTTTGCTATTCACAAAATAAAACAAAAGCAGTCATGCAAATATCTGAATTTTCACAGCACAGCAAAATCAGTTGCACCATTCAATTCCGCTCGTCCAGACGGGGAGAATTCAATCACATTCATTCGATGCGACGTTTCTTATGGAATTTAATGAGCGACAACATTTTGACCCCAAATCGAGAGGATTCTGGGATGTTTGTGGTTTTTTGGTAATAACTCTGGAAGGAAACGTCGTAGACCCATCAAGGTGGTAATCGTACTGCTCGCCTCATCGAGAGGAATCCAAATGCATGAGTTGTTAAGCTATGGGATATGAAATGGACGAGCGACCAATAAAACAACATGTATTATGGGGTTGAATGCTTTTTGCTATTCACAAAATAAAACAAAAGCAGTCATGCAAATATCTGAATTTTCACAGCACAGCAAAATCAGTTGCACCATTCAATTCCGCTCGTCCAGACGGGGAGAATTCAATCACATTCATTTGATGCGACGTTTCTTGTGGGATTTAATGAGCGACAACATTTTGACCCCAAACCGAGAGGATTCTGGGATGTTTGTGTTTTTTTAGTGATAACTCTGGAAGGAAACGTCACAGAACCATCAAGGTGGTACTCGTACTGCTCGCCTCGTCGAGAGGAATCCAAATATGTGAATGGTTAAGCTATGGGATATGAAATGGACGAGCTACCAATAAAACAGCATGTATTATGGGGTTGAATGCTTTTTGCTATTCACAAAATAAAACAAAAGCAGTAATGCAAATATCTGAATTTTTACAGCACAGCAAAATCAGTTGCACCATTCAATTCCGCTCGTCCAGACGGGGAGAATTCAATCACATTCATTCGATGCGACGTTTCTTATGGGATTTAATGAGCGACAACATTTTGACCCCAAACCGAGAGGATTCTGGGATGTTTGTGTTTTTTTGGTAATGACTCTGGAAGGAAACGTCGCAGACCCATCAAGGTGGTACTCGTACTGCTCGCCTCGTCGAGAGAAATCCAAATATATGAATGGTTAAGCTATGGGATATGAAATGGACGAGCGACCAATAAAACAGCATGTATTATGGGGTTGAATGCTTTTTGCTATTCACAAAATAAAACAAAAGCAGTCATGCAAATATCTGAATTTTCACAGCACAGCAAAATCAGTTGCACCATTCAATTCCGCTCGTCCAGACGGGGAGAATTCAATCACATTCATTCGATGCGACGTTTCTTATGGAATTTAATGAGCGACAACATTTTGACCCCAAATCGAGAGGATTCTGGGATGTTTGTGGTTTTTTGGTAATAACTCTGGAAGGAAACGTCGTAGACCCATCAAGGTGGTAATCGTACTGCTCGCCTCATCGAGAGGAATCCAAATGCATGAGTTGTTAAGCTATGGGATATGAAATGGACGAGCGACCAATAAAACAACATGTATTATGGGGTTGAATGCTTTTTGCTATTCACAAAATAAAACAAAAGCAGTCATGCAAATATCTGAATTTTCACAGCACAGCAAAATCAGTTGCACCATTCAATTCCGCTCGTCCAGACGGGGAGAATTCAATCACATTCATTTGATGCGACGTTTCTTGTGGGATTTAATGAGCGACAACATTTTGACCCCAAACCGAGAGGATTCTGGGATGTTTGTGTTTTTTTAGTGATAACTCTGGAAGGAAACGTCACAGAACCATCAAGGTGGTACTCGTACTGCTCGCCTCGTCGAGAGGAATCCAAATATGTGAATGGTTAAGCTATGGGATATGAAATGGACGAGCTACCAATAAAACAGCATGTATTATGGGGTTGAATGCTTTTTGCTATTCACAAAATAAAACAAAAGCAGTAATGCAAATATCTGAATTTTTACAGCACAGCAAAATCAGTTGCACCATTCAATTCCGCTCGTCCAGACGGGGAGAATTCAATCACATTCATTCGATGCGACGTTTCTTATGGGATTTAATGAGCGACAACATTTTGACCCCAAACCGAGAGGATTCTGGGATGTTTGTGTTTTTTTGGTAATGACTCTGGAAGGAAACGTCGCAGACCCATCAAGGTGGTACTCGTACTGCTCGCCTCGTCGAGAGAAATCCAAATATATGAATGGTTAAGCTATGGGATATGAAATGGACGAGCGACCAATAAAACAGCATGTATTATGGGGTTGAATGCTTTTTGCTATTCACAAAATAAAACAAAAGCAGTCATGCAAATATCTGAATTTTCACAGCACAGCAAAATCAGTTGCACCATTCAATTCCGCTCGTCCAGACGGGGAGAATTCAATCACATTCATTCGATGCGACGTTTCTTATGGAATTTAATGAGCGACAACATTTTGACCCCAAATCGAGAGGATTCTGGGATGTTTGTGGTTTTTTGGTAATAACTCTGGAAGGAAACGTCGTAGACCCATCAAGGTGGTACTCGTACTGCTCGCCTCATCGAGAGGAATCCAAATACATGAGTTGTTAAGCTATGGGATATGAAATGAACGAGCGACCAATAAAACAACATGTATTATGGGGTTGAATGCTTTTTGCTATTCACCAAATAAAACAAAAGCAGTCATGCAAATATCTGAATTTTCACAGCACAGCAAAATCAGTTGCACCATTCAATTCCGCTCGTCCAGACGGGGAGAATTCAATCACATTCATTTGATGCGACGTTTCTTGTGGGATTTAATGAGCGACAACATTTTGACCCCAAACCGAGAGGATTCTGGGATGTTTGTGTTTTTTTAGTAATAACTCTGGAAGGAAACGTCGCAGAACCATCAAGGTGGTACTCGTACTGCTCGCCTCGTCGAGAGGAATCCAAATATGTGAATGGTTAAGCTATGGGATATGAAATGGACGAGCTACCAATAAAACAGCATGTATTATGGGGTTGAATGCTTTTTGCTATTCACAAAATAAAACAAAAGCAGTCATGCAAATATCTGAATTTTCACAGCACAGCAAAATCAGTTGCACCATTCAATTCCGCTCGTCCAGACGGGGAGAATTCAATCACTTTCATTCGATGCGACGTTTCTTATGGGATTTAATGAGCGACAAAATTTTGACCCCAAACCGAGAGGATTCTGGGATGTTTGTGGTTTTTTGGTAATAACTCTGGAAGGAAACGTCGTAGAACCATCAAGGTGGTACTCGTACTGCTCGCCTCATCGAGTGGAATCCAAATATATGAGTTGTTAAGCTATGGGATATGAAATGGACGAACGACCAATAAAACAACATGTATTATGGGGTTGAATGCTTTTTGCTATTCACAAAATAAAACAAAAGCAGTCATGCAAATATCTGAATTTTCACAGCACAGCAAAATCAGTTGCACCATTCAATTCCGCTCGTCCAGACGGGGAGAATTCAATCACATTCATTCGATGCGACGTTTCTTATGGAATTTAATGAGCGACAACATTTTGACCCCAAATCGAGAGGATTCTGGGATGTTTGTGGTTTTTTGGTAATAACTCTGGAAGGAAACGTCGTAGACCCATCAAGGTGGTACTCGTACTGCTCGCCTCATCGAGAGGAATCCAAATACATGAGTTGTTAAGCTATGGGATATGAAATGGACGAGCGACCAATAAAACAACATGTATTATGGGGTTGAATGCTTTTTGCTATTCACAAAATAAAACAAAAGCAGTCATGCAAATATCTGAATTTTCACAGCACAGCAAAATCAGTTGCACCATTCAATTCCGCTCGTCCAGACGGGGAGTTCAATCACATTCATTTGATGCGACGTTTCTTATTGGATTTAATGAGCGACAACATTTTGACCCGAAACCGAGAGGATTCTGGGATGTTTGTGGTTTTTTGGTAATAACTCTGGAAGGAAACGTCGCAGACCCATCAAGGTTGTACTCGTACTGCTCGCCTCGTCGAGAGGAATCCAAATATGTGAATGGTTAAGCTATTGGATATGAAATGGACGAGCGACCAATAAAACAGCATGTATTATGGGGTTGAATGCTTTTTGCTATTCACAAAATAAAACAAAAGCAGTAATGCAAATATCTGAATTTTTACAGCACAGCAAAATCAGTTGCACCATTCAATTCCGCTCGTCCAGACGGGGAGAATTCAATCACATTCATTCGATGCGACGTTTCTTATGGGATTTAATGAGCGACAACATTTTGACCCCAAACCGAGAGGATTCTGGGATGTTTGTGTTTTTTTGGTAATGACTCTGGAAGGAAACGTCGCAGACCCATCAAGGTGGTACTCGTACTGCTCGCCTCGTCGAGAGAAATCCAAATATATGAATGGTTAAGCTATGGGATATGAAATGGACGAGCGACCAATAAAACAGCATGTATTATGGGGTTGAATGCTTTTTGCTATTCACAAAATAAAACAAAAGCAGTCATGCAAATATCTGAATTTTCACAGCACAGCAAAATCAGTTGCACCATTCAATTCCGCTCGTCCAGACGGGGAGAATTCAATCACATTCATTCGATGCGACGTTTCTTATGGAATTTAATGAGCGACAACATTTTGACCCCAAATCGAGAGGATTCTGGGATGTTTGTGGTTTTTTGGTAATAACTCTGGAAGGAAACGTCGTAGACCCATCAAGGTGGTAATCGTACTGCTCGCCTCATCGAGAGGAATCCAAATATGTGAATGATTAAGCTATGGGATATGAAATGGACGAGCTACCAATAAAACAGCATGTATTATGGGGTTGAATGCTTTTTGCTATTCACAAAATAAAACAAAAGCAGTCATGCAAATATCTGAATTTTCACAGCACAGCAAAATCAGTTGCACCATTCAATTCCGCTCGTCCAGACGGGGAGAATTCAATCACATTCATTCGATGCGACGTTTCTTATGGAATTTAATGAGCGACAACATTTTGACCCCAAATCGAGAGGATTCTGGGATGTTTGTGGTTTTTTGGTAATAACTCTGGAAGGAAACGTCGTAGACCCATCAAGGTGGTAATCGTACTGCTCGCCTCATCGAGAGGAATCCAAATACATGAGTTGTTAAGCTATGGGATATGAAATGGACGAGCGACCAATAAAACAACATGTATTATGGGGTTGAATGCTTTTTGCTATTCACAAAATAAAACAAAAGCAGTAATGCAAATATCTGAATTTTTACAGCACAGCAAAATCAGTTGCACCATTCAATTCCGCTCGTCCAGACGGGGAGAATTCAATCACATTCATTCGATGCGACGTTTCTTATGGGATTTAATGAGCGACAACATTTTGACCCCAAACCGAGAGGATTCTGGGATGTTTGTGTTTTTTTGGTAATGACTCTGGAAGGAAACGTCGCAGACCCATCAAGGTGGTACTCGTACTGCTCGCCTCGTCGAGAGAAATCCAAATATATGAATGGTTAAGCTATGGGATATGAAATGGACGAGCGACCAATAAAACAGCATGTATTATGGGGTTGAATGCTTTTTGCTATTCACAAAATAAAACAAAAGCAGTCATGCAAATATCTGAATTTTCACAGCACAGCAAAATCAGTTGCACCATTCAATTCCGCTCGTCCAGACGGGGAGAATTCAATCACATTCATTCGATGCGACGTTTCTTATGGAATTTAATGAGCGACAACATTTTGACCCCAAATCGAGAGGATTCTGGGATGTTTGTGGTTTTTTGGTAATAACTCTGGAAGGAAACGTCGTAGACCCATCAAGGTGGTAATCGTACTGCTCGCCTCATCGAGAGGAATCCAAATACATGAGTTGTTAAGCTATGGGATATGAAATGGACGAGCGACCAATAAAACAACATGTATTATGGGGTTGAATGCTTTTTGCTATTCACAAAATAAAACAAAAGCAGTCATGCAAATATCTGAATTTTCACAGCACAGCAAAATCAGTTGCACCATTCAATTCCGCTCGTCCAGACGGGGAGAATTCAATCACATTCATTTGATGCGACGTTTCTTGTGGGATTTAATGAGCGACAACATTTTGACCCCAAACCGAGAGGATTCTGGGATGTTTGTGTTTTTTTAGTAATAACTCTGGAAGGAAACGTCGCAGAACCATCAAGGTGGTACTCGTACTGCTCGCCTCGTCGAGAGGAATCCAAATATGTGAATGGTTAAGCTATGGGATATGAAATGGACGAGCGACCAATAAAACAGCATGTATTATGGGGTTGAATGCTTTTTGCTATTCACAAAATAAAACAAAAGCAGTCATGCAAATATCTGAATTTTCACAGCACAGCAAAATCAGTTGCACCATTCAATTCCGCTCGTCCAGACGGGGAGAATTCAATCACATTCATTCGATGCGACGTTTCTTATGGAATTTAATGAGCGACAACATTTTGACCCCAAATCGAGAGGATTCTGGGATGTTTGTGGTTTTTTGGTAATAACTCTGGAAGGAAACGTCGTAGACCCATCAAGGTGGTACTCGTACAGCTCGCCTCATCGAGAGGAATCCAAATACATGAGTTGTTAAGCTATGGGATATGAAATGGACGAGCGACCAATAAAACAACATGTATTATGGGGTTGAATGCTTTTTGCTATTCACAAAATAAAACAAAAGCAGTCATGCAAATATCTGAATTTTCACAGCACAGCAAAATCAGTTGCACCATTCAATTCTGCTCGTCCAGACGGGGAGAATTCAATCACATTCATTTGATGCGACGTTTCTTGTGGGATTTAATGAGCGACAACATTTTGACCCCAAACCGAGAGGATTCTGGGATGTTTGTGTTTTTTTAGTAATAACTCTGGAAGGAAACGTCGCAGAACCATCAAGGTGGTACTCGTACTGCTCGCCTCGTCGAGAGGAATCCAAATATGTGAATGGTTAAGCTATGGGATATGAAATGGACGAGCTACCAATAAAACAGCATGTATTATGGGGTTGAATGCTTTTTGCTATTCACAAAATAAAACAAAAGCAGTCATGCAAATATCTGAATTTTCACAGCACAGCAAAATCAGTTGCACCATTCAATTCCGCTCGTCCAGACGGGGAGAATTCAATCACTTTCATTCGATGCGACGTTTCTTATGGGATTTAATGAGCGACAAAATTTTGACCCCAAACCGAGAGGATTCTGGGATGTTTGTGTTTTTTTAGTAATAACTCTGGAAGGAAACGTCACAGAACCATCAAGGTGGTACTCGTACTGCTCGCCTCGTCGAGAGGAATCCAAATATGTGAATGGTTAAGCTATGGGATATGAAATGGACGAGCTACCAATAAAACAGCATGTATTATGGGGTTGAATGCTTTTTGCTATTCACAAAATAAAACAAAAGCAGTAATGCAAATATCTGAATTTTTACAGCACAGCAAAATCAGTTGCACCATTCAATTCCGCTCGTCCAGACGGGGAGAATTCAATCACATTCATTCGATGCGACGTTTCTTATGGGATTTAATGAGCGACAACATTTTGACCCCAAACCGAGAGGATTCTGGGATGTTTGTGTTTTTTTGGTAATGACTCTGGAAGGAAACGTCGCAGACCCATCAAGGTGGTACTCGTACTGCTCGCCTCGTCGAGAGAAATCCAAATATATGAATGGTTAAGCTATGGGATATGAAATGGACGAGCGACCAATAAAACAGCATGTATTATGGGGTTGAATGCTTTTTGCTATTCACAAAATAAAACAAAAGCAGTCATGCAAATATCTGAATTTTCACAGCACAGCAAAATCAGTTGCACCATTCAATTCCGCTCGTCCAGACGGGGAGAATTCAATCACATTCATTCGATGCGACGTTTCTTATGGAATTTAATGAGCGACAACATTTTGACCCCAAATCGAGAGGATTCTGGGATGTTTGTGGTTTTTTGGTAATAACTCTGGAAGGAAACGTCGTAGACCCATCAAGGTGGTACTCGTACTGCTCGCCTCATCGAGAGGAATCCAAATACATGAGTTGTTAAGCTATGGGATATGAAATGGACGAGCGACCAATAAAACAACATGTATTATGGGGTTGAATGCTTTTTGCTATTCACAAAATAAAACAAAAGCAGTCATGCAAATATCTGAATTTTCACAGCACAGCAAAATCAGTTGCACCATTCAATTCCGCTCGTCCAGACGAGGAGAATTCAATCACATTCATTTGATGCGACGTTTCTTGTGGGATTTAATGAGCGACAA